>NC_067129.1:367720-702720 GCF_021347895.1 Acanthochromis polyacanthus
TATACCTCCTGTAGTCTACTAGAACCATGGAACCCAACAACCGTGGATCTTCGCCACATGGAACCTTAAAGTTCTCCCTTCTTCTGTTTTCAGTTCCTCTGCTGCTGCCAGGTCAGATTTCGTTCAGAAGCGACTCCTCGGCCATCGCTACACCTCCTCCCACCCAGAGAACTGCTTCTACCCGCCACCCTCCTCCAGTCAACTTGTCCAGAACCGCTCTGGCAGAACCAGCGTAGAGTACCACCAGCACCAGACCGGCCGAGGAACGTCCCCAGTGGCAGCCTCCACGTCCAGCCTCCAGCTCCAGGACCCGCTGTCCGACGGCTCCAAGCCCAGAGTGAAGCTGACGGGCTGGGCTAAGGCCTGGTCCGGTCCAGAAGAGGAAGGAGCTTTCTGGAGACCTGAGGAGGAACAGGCTGCAGTTCCAGAAAGAGCCAGCAGGGGCAGCAGCGAGGCTCAGGAGGACAGCACCCCCTCTGTCTACGATAACCTGGACCGAGCGTCTCCACAGCAGGATGACGCCGGTGGACATCTGGAAGCTACATCTCCAGGAGGACATGTGGGTGAAGAGGAAGTGGAGGAGGTGAGACAGAGGAAGGACTCTTCTTCTTCATGGTCCTCCTGTGAGGTTTTACCTCTGGATGAGAGCAGTGATGACGTGGAGGTGGTTAGTCCTGGTCTGGTACCACAACGGTCCAAGAGTTTACCCACAAGTAGAGTAGCAGAAGAAGAAAACAGCATCAAAGTCGATGAAGATGATGATGATGTCCACCATCCCAACTCCCTGGCCTCCGGTTCTGTTCTCAGTGACAGTCCTCTCAGTACAGGAAGTTCTGAGGTGTTCCTCCCCTCAGGTCCTCCAGACCTCCAGGACCCCAAGGACCACCACCAGCCCTGCGACGCTCACTCCCTCCTGGCCAAGCTGAGGCAGCAGATGGCCCAGCAGAGGGCCGAGTACCAGGCCAGGATCCAGAGGTGAGACACCACCAGATACGCTAAGCTAAGGTAGGCTAAGCTAAGTTAAGCTAGGCTAAACTAAGGCAAGCTAAGCTAAGACATAGCAGCCTCCATCAGAAATGTATAACATTACTGAGTGCTCCATCGACACGACAAATCTAACAGCAACTTAACGGCAACACAGCTGGTACAGGTTCTAACGCGTTCTAACTGGTTCTAACAATTCATTTAAACACAAGACACTTGTGCTCCAAACAAGAAAGATGTCACTCCACGAAGGACCCACCAGAGAGCAGTGATTCTAACATCTCTGGGGGTCATCAGGTGGAAACCTCCCTTCAGCAGTGTTTCTCCTATTTAGTCCCACAACACCTCCAAGAGGCTAGGATGAACTCTGGTATCCCAGATTCACCCCTCTAGTACCAGTTCCCGCTGCTCCTACACAATCCAACCAGCACCGTCATGTTCAGCTGACCCAGGCCCGTTTAGGAGATGCTCCAGGTAGGGACCAGATGCTGGCAGTTAGCTAGTGCTAGATGCTGAATACCTAGTGCTAACTGCTAAAAAGTGACAAAGAAACTATACTTAAAACCTCTCCAAACACCTCTAAATGCTAATGCTAGCTGCACTACTACCATGTCCACAGCAAACTTACCACAAGGTGTTTTGCAGATTCTACTCTGCAGAGCAGCAGAGTGTAGTGGCCTCTGATTGGCCAATGCCTCAATTGCCTGTTTGCAGGCCCTTTCCAGCTGTCCTTCAATACACAAGGAAACTATACAAGCCAGCTCACCAGACTTGCTAGTGCTACATGCTAATGCTAACTGCTAAAATACTTCACTCCTTCAGCCAAGCTTACCACAGACAGAGACTATACAAGCAGATTTCATCGAGGACGTAAAGACTAACTGCTAATTGCTAATGCTACCTAACAAGAAAAAAACAAAGACACAGCCACTACCTGACACCACTGACTCACCTGAGATGTTCCCAGAGAGGCTCTAACAGGCCACGCCCCCACCTGATCCTCTTCCGAGATCTCTGTCATTGGAGGAGGGAAAAGAAGGCGGGAAAGCAGAGTGAAGGAGAGGACTACTTCCTCACTACCTCTATTTCACTCTCAACTATTATTATTTCTCATAATCCATCTCCACTGACTAGACCTGCAGCTTCATCTGCCATGTCCCTCACCGTCTTCCTCAGACTCTGACCCTGAACAAATCTCCTACATCTCAGCTGGACCATCTCTGGTTCTCCATCCCCTCTGCTCAGCTTCTGTCTTTCAGGTGGCACATCCAGCTTTCTTCCTTCACTCACTGTTAACTCCGTGAAGTACAATCTTCTCCTTCACAGACCACAGAACAATGTCTGGACTCACATAGTTCACACTATTTCTTGGGGAACAACAAACTTTCCTCCTAAATCTACCTGCATTTCCCATCACCAGCTCCTACCAAGTGACTCCTGTCTCCTTCCTGACTGAAAGCCTTCATCCTTCTCTTCCTTTCCAACTAGTTTCACCACTAACCTCTTTTTACTAGAACCTCCAGAGTTCTCCTGCTTTCTCCTCTCTTCATTCCTGCAGCTAAACCTCTCAGCAGCTGATTATGCTGCCATGTATACCGGCCTTGTGATCTGGTCTGGTTCTCACAGGTTCTAACAGGTTCTAATGTGTCTGAGGATCAACAGCTGCATGATGTTCTTCTTTAAAAGACTTCAACAAGGCCACAGGAAGGAAGTTCATTTAACCGGGCCTTTTAAAGTAAGAGCTCCAAGTTAGCTAAAATAAATAAAAGTCAACAGGATGCATTGTAAAACACTACACTATCAAAATAAAGGTTTTGAAATGTGATAAAAGACCTACAAGGGAAATATGCAGGCTTTTCAAAATAAACACACTTCGTCATGGCTTCCCCGGGTGCTAGACTGTCAAAATAAAACCTCCCTGATGTCAAAGGAGCTACCAAACCGTCTGTCTCTGTGTCACACAGGTATTAATGGAAAAACCATTTGTATGAATGAGTTCACTTTCAAAATAAGAGTCTATATCCATTAACTGAGCTCAGTGAGCAGCTCCTGGATTTCATATTAAAATAAAAACAAACTATATTTCATAGATCAGTAAAAGCATGCTGTTTACAAAGAGTCACCAGAAATCTGTGGTGTGTGCTACACTTTCACAGTAAAAGCTCAGAGATATTAAAAAGGAACTTGTTGGGTTTAAAACCTGTAAAACACAGAGACAGCACAAGGAAGGAGAGACGGTACTCGAGCTTTTGTATTTTACTTGCTGCAAGGGGAGAGAGACAGGCTGTACACACCGTAGCATCAGACACCCAACTCCAAAGAGCCTGTGTCTCCTCTGCGTCTTTTTATTTGTTTCAGACAGGAATGTAACACAGAGGGTGGTACCATGACTCAGCATGAGATGACAATGGAAAACCCTTCTTCACGAACAGTAAGATATGAACAGAAAGACCTTCAGAGGCAGACATGTGGTGTTTGTGTCTGCTTGCCTTGTTATCTAGAAGGCCTAGTTCTGGTCGCCTCTCGGTATGTGCTGTGTCTGCATGTCTCTGCCGTAGAGTACAAAGCACACGTAGAATCATGGTTTAAAACACATACAGAGTCATGGTTCAAAAGGCACATACGTTTCACAGTCACTCAATGATAAATTAATGATCATCTAAAAGCAAGTATTCTATTCTAATTATCTTAAGTATATTTCTTCTAACATAACTACTATAAGTAGTTATGTTAGTAATAGAAACATAATTCTCCTAACAGAACTGATCAGTATGTGCAAAATATGCAGGCTTTTCAAAATAAAATGCACCTACATAAATTATCCATTATGTATCTCAGAAGCTGCATCGGCATTAAAATTTCTTCAGAAAGTTTCTATTTTTAACTATTATTCAGCATATTTTCCCAGCCTTGTTAAATTACAGATAAAATCCAATAAAATCACAGAAAAAAGTAAAAATTTGGATTTTGCTTTAATTATTGACCCAAAGCACGCCAACATCAGAGGCAGGAGTCATTCCTTCTTATGGACCATGTGACCATGAAAGTATTATATGTAAATGAGCTAAAAGAATGTCATTGTCTTTATTTATTCATTTATTTTCAGTTAATTTCACAGTTTTGTTTACATTTTTTGAATATTACAGTATTCCACCGTTATGTTTAAAGTTTCCCTGGAAAACTTCTGCCAGATTTCCAGTTTCTTCTTCTTTTCTTTTAACAAAAACAAAACAAACAAAAAACGTTTCTGGTTTGAACTCTTCGGACTGAAGAGCAGCTTCACGGTGTCAGAGCAGAGTCGTAGGAGAGCTGGTGTGCTCGAGTGACTCCTCATGAATCAAAATGTAAACTTCTGATCCAGAGTTTTAAACTGACAGCGTTCTCGTGTTCTCCATGCAGGCTGGAACGTTGCAACGACGTTCTCGAGCGGCAGGTCGCCGTCCTCCGAGTCCGTCTGGAGCAGCAGAAACGCAGCCGGAGCGTCGCTGAGCTCAAGATCCGCAACATGGAGCGAGCTAAAGCTGACGCTGACCGCCGAAACTCCACGCTGCAGAAGGAGATGGAGATGTTCTTCCAGATGTACGGAGACTTCAGAAGAGGAGGAGGAGGCAAAGACAGAATGGGGAGCATCTGAGGACGGAGAAGATCTGTTGGTTCCACGAGACTCAGAGAACTTCCCTCACCCTTCAGCTGGATCGGTTCACTGGAACCTCTCATGGAAATTCCCCTTGTCTTCCTGCTTTCAGCCATAAAAGTGAAGCCATAAACTTTCCTCAAACTTTGAATATTCCAAACTCCATCCATCTGTGAAGCTCAGGCAGGTTTTATACCAGAGACTGCTTTAGTAGAACTTCTCCAATCTTCAGCTGATGAAATGTTTGGACTGAAATATCATAGAGGAGCTTGTGTCCTTTAACCTGACTCTTTCTGGTTTTTTTCCCCTTCATTTTGGATTATTTCCTGCATTCCGGCTTCTCCAACACTATTTTTTTCAACTTCATTTTTTTGGGCTTTCATAGATTTTCCTCCACAAAACTTCAACAGCAAAGGCGTCCTGTTTTATTCTACGATAAAATCAAACATTTCACAGTTCTAATGTCCACATCTGGTGCTTCTACATCTTCATCGACCTTCCAGAAAACGCTGGTGGTTCATTTTCTACCAACTACAGCCACATTCACAGCAGTTATATACTGCAAACCAGGGAAAAACATTTACGTTTAATCATCTGAATGTCCAAGTTTCCTTTCTTTCACACCTCAGGAGTGAAGTCAATGAGGATTTCTGACCTTCTTGCTATCTTTCCTCTATTTTACAGCCCTAGATTTACCTGAACACAGTACACACTCAACATATTACGTCTTTGAAAGTTTAATAAATTCACTGTTTTTGATAAAATAAATGTTCGTTTTGAGTTTGATGCCAGCAAAGTGTTTAAAAATTTTGGAATTGGTTCAACAAGAGACTGGAAAAGTTGTGTAACACCAAGAACAAACACCTGGTGGAACCCATCACAACCAATCAGGGTTTTTCTGACAACAAATTTGTGTTCAACTGACTGCCTGAATGTAAAAAAGTGTTTTAGTAAGATAATTTTCTGGGAGCCATTTTGAATCTGCTTGGATCAGACGTCTACCAACATTTTAGTTTAAATGGTTCAACTTTTCTCACCAATCAGTTCTGAAAGTTAAAAGAAAATAATTTTATTTTCCTGTTTTTGGGTGACTAATAGTTATAAAGTGTGTTTTGTTTTTCAGTAAATGTCACTATTTGACTTCTGCATTATCCTTTTTTTGTTAACGTGAGCTCAAAGACGGAACTTTTCATGCCAGCTTCGTTTTTTCATATTTTAATCCCCCATAATCAGAGATTATTTGATGCATTTGTCTAATATTCTAGATTCTGAATCAATGACCTGATGTTGAGAAATGACCGTGAAGATTTAAGTTTTTATCTTTAATAGTTCCTCAGAGTTTAATGTTCAAACATACTTAAATTTGAATGTGTGAAAAAATGTGCTGAAAGTTTCTCAATAGGAAATTTGAAAAATAAGAATCTTAGAAAATATTTGCTGATGATTTGAGATAAAATAAACCAAAAACGGTTTTACTTTCCTGAGACGCAGCTGTAGGTTTAGTTTTAAACTTTAATATGTTCAGTTAGAGTCCGATCTGCTCATTTTTATTGATAATCCTTAATATTTATCCATTTACACACTAGTCCTCATTCCTTCCTGACTGTATTGTTTGGCTGGATTTTAAAACTTATCCAGGGATTTTTTAAACTGTCACCGGATCTGTTGAAATATTTGGCACGTTTTGAAATCGAAAATACACCGAAAATACACCGAGTTTGACAAAAGTAAGGAACTACCAAGAAAAGGCCTGTTGAGTTGTTTGCTTCTAAAACACATGAAAGTGATGACATGAACAAATAAAAGGGCAGCAGTAAAGGCAAAAAGATGGTTCCCGTGGTTTCTAGTAAACCTGAGTACCTAAAACAAATCTACATTCTGTGTCACTGGAGCAAACTTTGTTTGGTTTTTACTGCTTCAATGAGTGAAGCTACGTCAGACATGAGGATGCATGAAGACACTTTCAAGAAAACGTTTCAATTTTCACCTCCTTCGAGCTGAAACCGAAGCGGATTGAATTCTGTCCTGCCTGTGAATGAATGTGCATCAGATGAAACCTGCTCGTCTCTCTAGAGGCTGAAGTTAAACATGAACCGTTCTGTTCTGTCAGGATTTAATAAACACCTTTTTAAACCAAAAGAAAGAAACATGGGCTGGTGTTTTTACTGATGACAACATTTATTCTCAGAAACATCAACTAGAAAAACATCAGATAATGTAGTTCAGTCTGGCGTACACACAGAGGACTTTAAGACGGGACAGAATTAAAGGAACAAACTTTTCAACACTTTATGATCACAAACTTCAGACAAACACATTTAAGTTAACAGAAAGCGTCTACAGCTGCCGACAGACTGAACGAGTTCTTCTTGTTCTGATGAAACGACGATGGACCGACAGCAAAACAAACGACTGGAGCTGCTGTTTGTGATGCATCGGATCCATTACCGGGAAATAGACTGATCCCACTTCATTAAAAAAACAAAGAAAAAGTGAGAAATAACCATCAGCTTTATTAACAGTATTTTCTATGAAGCTTTGCATGAATCTTCTGGCAGAACTTTGCATTTATCATCTTCATCTACCAGCTGGAACTGAGAACTCGCTGAACCTTCTGGAATAAAAGTCAGCATCAGTCGCTTCCTCTGACGGTTAAGGACACGTTTTCTCTTTACGCTTCTGTGGCGACTTGTTCTCTTCTTTCTGATGCACCAGAAGCAGAAATCCTTCACATTTCTTTTCCATATCGTTGCAGTTTCAGTACAGTTTCACCTTCATCCGCTCACATCAGGAGGTTTTTTCTTCTTCTGATCCTAGAAAGGAATAAAATTAGCTGCTGCTATTTTAAAACTAATGGGTGAGCACGAGTCTGAGGATTTTCCTGAGACAAAATCTTTCTTTACAATATATCTGGAATAGTTTTGTTCTGTTGGTTGGTGCCAAACTACACTCCAGGAAGTGGTTCTTCTGCACATCCTGCTTAGAGAACATCAAAATAAAAGACCTTGAGAGACAAACAAGGTGTGGAGACTCTACATCTAGGACGTGTTGGCTTGGATAAATGAGGATAAAGTGCATTTAAAGAGAAACGTCTTAAACTGGAACCATCTTCACCTCCAGCTGGACAAAGTTCTCGTCTGTTCCTGGGCTGATTCTTGTCTGAGCTCCAGATAAAGTGATGATGGATGAGACGAATGTCAGCAGTTTTTTTTTCTCTTCTAAATTTCTTTTTTTTTAATATTTTGATTTGTTTCAGTGGCAGAGATGGTGGAGAGTCCAGTGGTTATCTGGAGCGCTAAAGGTCCCATGAAACGATGTGGAAGTTTTCAGATAAAACAAAAACAAAAACAGGGAAATTTCAGCCAAATGCATTTGAATGGAAGAGTCTGAAATCCAACTTCTGTCTTCACTGTTTGCACGAATAATAACTCCAGTTTATCACTGCTGTTTGTGTGACTGAGGCCAATAAAATAATTAGATTTCTGGAAACACACTGACAACAAGCAGCTGAGTAGAAAACAATAAATTTACAGGAAAAACTAAGACCAAGAACAGCTGGAACTGCTGCAGACAGACAGAAGAAGTTGCTCTGTGAACTGTGTGGGACGTTTTCAACGGATTCTCCACAGAAACCTGGAGACTTGGTAGAAACGATACAGGAAACGGTGGAAATGCAGCAGAGTTTTTGTGCAGGAGGCAGGTGAGTGTTTGTGTTTGTTTCATGGGACCTTCAGGGTTCGCTGGGTGAGGAGACTCTCAGAGACTTTCAGAGCCTCCTAGAAGCCGGAGGGCGTCAGGATGTTCATGTCTCGGTGTTTGAGCTTGTGTGGTCGGGCTCCCTGCCGCCGGCCGTCCACCGTCGGGATCTCCATCTTGGGCGGCGACACCTTCTGGGCGGAGGGGTTGTCGGCCAGCCGGGTGGCCTGAGTCTTCATCACCTCCATCGGAGACGGCTTCTGGGCGCCGCGGTACGCCTGCAGAGCAAAGCCTGCTGGGAGAGGAGAAATTAAAGAGGGTTTTAAAGGTGAGGTTTCAGGTGATGGTTTATAAATCATCAGGCTGGTTTATATCTACTCCGTTAGTCACAGAGGAGGAAAGTCTCTGGTTTTCTTCTTCACTGATTCTCCTGCCTGATCTGTGAAATCATTCATTTTAATGTGACCATGTTGAAAGAAATAAAACAAAATGAGCAGAGACAAAGGTCCAGACTCAATGCTAGCACAGATTTGGGGTAAAGAATTTAATAAACTGTGATCATGATTTAGCTTCCTGTGATTAAATGAACATGACGGAATGCAGAGCAGACGCTTTAAAATGCTCCCAGAAAACAACCCAAATAGTTAAAATGACTCAGCAGACACTTCATTATGTTCACTGCTCGTTAAACATCTAATCATCCAATCACACGGCAGCAGCTCAGAGCATTTAGACACGATGAAGACGACCTGCTGGAGTTCATCAGAACAGAGCAGAATTGGAGACTCTTTAACTGGTCTGACTGGTTCAGAAACTGCTGGTCTACTGGGATTTTAACACACAAACATCTCCAGGGTTTACAGAAAATAGTCTGAAAAAGAGGAAATATCCAGTGAGTGAAAACACCTCGCTGACGCCAGAGATCAGAGGAGAACATCCAGACGACAGTAAGTCCAAAAAACCAGCCAGATTATGAAGGAGACCATCTCTGAACATGTTCAACCTACAGTAGCAGAAGACACCAGGAGTCACTGATGAAACTACAACTCACCAAAACTGGACAACAGAAGAAAAACAAGAACGCTGCGTGGACCTGATTTCTGCTGCGACATCCAGAAGATCAGAATTAAAATGAACACATGGATCCATCCTGCCTTCTGCCAACAGGCTGCTGCTGGTGGAATGATCTGGAGGAGGTTTTCTCAGCACACTGTGGCCTCCTTACAACCTACTGAGCATCATTTAAACCCCACAGTCTATCTGAGTGTTGCTGCTGAACATCTCCATCCCTTTAGGACCACAGAGGAACATCTTCTGAAGCTACTTCATGTCTCAAAGCTCAGATCTTCTCTAACTGGTTTCTGGAACATGACCATGAGTTCACTGGACTCCAAGAACCTCCACAGCCACCAGATCTCCAGGAGAGCAGCTCTGGGATGAGATTAGTAACATGGATGAGCAGCTGATGACATCAACATGGACCAGAATCTCTGATGAATGTTTCCAGCAGCTTGTTGAATCTCTGACATGAAGAATTAAGGCGGCTCTGAAGGTAGATGAAGGTCCAACCTGGTACCAACGAGGTGTAGCTCATAAAGTTTGGGTCATATTTAAGAGAACTGCAGGTTTCATGTGAGGCGTTTAGGGAACATCTGTAAACTCCAGCGTATCAGTAACCAGATGTTGAGCAGCTTTAATGTGACCAGTTTGAAGGAAACACATCGGAGGAGCTCCAGGAAAAGATACGGGACAAAATCAACGTCTTTTTTGATTAAAATGTTTTACAAAAATCTACTCCTGAATCTCTCCATCAAATCAAACCAGTGATCGAGTTTCCAGTGGAAAAAAAACTTTATTCTCATTTCTAGCAGAAACAGGGATCTGGCTTCACCCTTTAATTTATCACTCCAATATTTTAAATGCTTCAGGACCTGGAATATTTAGTAGTTCTGACAGTTTAACATAAAGAGTGCAAAATGAGACCTGAGGTTTTTGTTTAGTATGAATGTCTGCTGTTGTGAGGATGATAAATTGTGTAACCGTTGGTGACAAACCTGTGTGTAACTAAGTGTAGTTACACAACCAGACAACCTTCAGTTTAAACAAAAAACAGATCGATGAGGTCACACAGACGTTAGATAAAACGTTATCAAAGGTGAATTAATCTGGTTAAACTCAACCGTTCTTTAATTTCCCTTCTATTGATTCTCAGAGGGATTTTATTGATGCTCTGATTTAGTTTTAACTCAACACATTTTTATTGATCTCTGGTTGAAAACTGTAATAAAGTGCTGATTCTGAAAAGAGCTGTAAGAATCTTCTTTTCCTTTCATCTTTTCCCTTCAGGGGTCGCCACAGTGAATCAATTGCCTCCATCTAACCCTGTCTGCTGCATCTTCTTCTCTCACACCAACTACCTTCATGTCCTCTTTAATCACATCCATAAACCTCCTCTTTGGTCTTCCTCTAGGCCTCCTGCCTGGCAGTGGGGAACTCAGCATCCTTCTACCAATATATTCACTCTCTCTCCTCTGGACATGTCTGAACCATCTCAGTCTGGCCTCTCTGACTTTATCTCCAAAGCCTCTAACATGTGCTGTCCCTCTGATGTCCTCATTCCTGATCCTATCCATCCTGGTCACTCCCAAAGAGAACCTCAGCATCTTCAGTTCTGCTACCTCCAGCTCTGCCTCCTGTCTTTTCCTCAGGGACACTGTCTCCAGACCAAACAACATGGCTGAAAAGAGCTGTAAGATTAAATTATTTATTACTATTATTATGTTTTCTTTTTTAAGATGATAAATGTCCCTGAAGGCTGTAAATTATGTTGCTGTCCAGGCGGCTGTTGCTAAAACAGTGTTTTCAGGCTTCTGGGTCAGTTTGTTGTTCCACCTCACATGGTTTCCAGACTTTACATATTTAAGACCCAAAACCAAGTTCTGTGGGACATTTTGGTAAAATTTTAAGAGTTTTCAGACCTGACATTTTTTTGTATTTTGATCCTCTAATGTTGGTAAATGTCAACATGGAAGCAGCTTGTAGCTTTGCACAGATAATTCCAGTATTTAGACTCTTATGGAGACCAGTTTCTGACCAGTGAGTTCACATCACCATAAGTATCAGACAAAATAGAAAAAATACTGCAACCTTCTACTGATCTTAGAGGCTTTAATAGTTGAAGAAATGTCAACCAGAGACTGTATTTTAGTAAAAAAAACATGATACCTCCATATGTACACCACCGTTCAGCAGTTTGGAGTCACTCAGAAATGTCCTTATTTTTGAAATAAAAGTATTTTATCCAATGAAGATAGCATTAAATGAAAGAGCAGTCCCCTGTCCTAAGATGGCCGCAAAGTGACGACGCCGCAGACTCCGTCTCGAGACATCTAGCGTTTGTATATATCTATGACCCGACCCCTCTGTGACCCCTCGGTGACCCCTGACCCCTCTGTGACCCCTGACCCCTCTGTGACCCCTCTGTGACGCCTCTGTGACCCCTGACCCCTCTGTGACCCCTGACCCCTCTGTGACGCCTCTGTGACCCCTCTGTGACCCCTGACCCCTCTGTGACCCCTGACCCCTCTGTGACCCCTGACCCCTCTGTGACCCCTGACCCCTCTGTGACGCCTCTGTGACGCCTCTGTGACCCCTGACCCCTCTGTGACCCCTGACCCCTCTGTGACCCCTGACCCCTCTGTGACCCCTGACCCCTCTGTGACGCCTCTGTGACCCCTCTGTGACCCCTCTGTGACCCCTGACCCCTCTGTGACCCCTCTGTGACCCCTGACCCCTCTGTGACCCCTCTGTGACCCCTCTGTGACCCCTGACCAAACAAACCCCTATCTGAACCTGTCTGTCAGGATTTAGTGCCTCTACCTGCAGCTGTTGAATCTGATCCCAGATCTGAGGTGGACTTCTGGAAAGGCCGAGGTCCAAACACTCCCCAGCGTTCTACGACTCCTCCGACCCCGGCCGGTTCTCCTGCTACCATGTCCACGCTGCTGCTGGAGGAGCTGATCTCTGAACTGGTGCTGCTGAACCAGCTCCTAGAAGAACACACTGAGCGTGAGATGGACGAACACCAGCAGGACTCTGAGCAGTAATGCTGAACATTCGGTGTGTTGGTACCGGTGCTGGAGCTTTGGGGAGCTGTGAGGGGTGCTGGATGGAGTGGACTGGGCTGAGGAGCTCTGCCGCTCTTCTCTGGCCTCCATGCTTTGGATCTGCAGCTTCTGGACAGGAACAAAGATTTCAGTCCAACATGTAGCAGCTTTTATTATCATGGGATCTGGAAAAATGGAGTCTATATTTATCAACCAACAGCTTTCAGTGTTTTTATTAACATGGAATTAAAGTTTCACTCAGATTTTCAAACATAAACTTTTATTCTGTCAAAAACACACCAGATAGACTGTCTTTAGTCTTTAGCATTCTGAGCATTTACACTGTTAGCCACAGGTAGCTAGCAGCTACAGCAGTTTATGCTAACAAACGCTCAGATTCAGCCTGTTGGCATTTCCTAGCTTAGCATTAGCCTCAGGTAGCTAGCTAAAATCAGACAACCAGCAGACATCTTTAACAACACAACCGCCACAGATGCGCTCACTTTGTGTGACCTTATGGAGAGGTCAGCAGACACACCTGTAACTCCACGTCATGAGGCAGTAAGAGGCTCCACCTGGTGGCTGAACCAGGTACAACAGCTAACTGACAAAGCAGGTTCCTTGTCTTTTGCCTCGTCAGTTATTATAATTTAATTCACTGAACCTTCTAATTATTCTTATCCCCACACATGGACAGGACACATACAGTAAAGCTAATGAGCTGATGTTAGCTTATCTGACAGAGACTGATGCATTTTCTTGTTGCTTTTGACCATTTGACAAATAAAAACACCAATTATGCATGAGTAAATAAAACCCTAATGAAGAAAACTGGATAAAATGATCACTACTGTTCAAAAGCTTGGGCTCACCCAGGCAAAAACTCCGTCTTTTATCCATGTGCTAACATAACTGAACAAGGGTTTTCTAACCATCAATGAGCCTTTCAGCACCATTAGCTAACACAATGTAGCATTAGAACACAGGAGTGATGGTTGCTAGAAATGTTCCTCTGTAGCCCTATGGAGATATTCCATTAAACATTTACAGCTAGAACAGTCATTTACCACATTAACTATGTCTACAAAAAAAGATTTTATTTCAACAATAAGGACATTTTTAAGTGACCCAGACTGTTGAACAGTGGTGTATATTTATTTGTATAACTCCCTATTCTAAAGCCTCCTTTGTGCTGCCAGAAACACATCTCGTCACAACAGGAAGGTTCTCAGGTGTTCACAGTCTAAAGCCAGAGCAGTTTATCCTGAACTGTGACCTACTGATGTCTTAGAACCAGGAGCAGCTGTTTATTTGCTCCATCCAGGCTGTTTGAGTGCAGATTAAAGTCATGATGGTTATAGAGTCACTGTCAGGGTTCTACAACAACACATGGAGCTTTGAACTGAACTTATCCTGTTTTAAGACACAATAAACCAACACAGACTCTTATTATTGGATGGTAATCTGCGTCCTGGTGGTGTTTGTGTCTCACCTGCAGGGACTCAGGTATGCGGTGGTGGTGTCTGGTCTCCTCGGCGGTCAGGCCTTTGTGAGGTGTGTAGCTGGTGTCGGTCAGACCTGCCCTCTGCTCAAACGTGTACATACTGTCCTGGGTCTGCTCTGAGAAACACGGCAGAGACAAAACGGTCATTTTACAGTTTTCATGTTGAATGGAAGAGTGTTAAAATGTAAAACTATCAAATAAACTGCTTTGTCACATAAAATAAACAAGATAGAAGGACTTCTGTGGATGTTTGTTCCTGTTTTACGACCACAGACGTGGAGAGAAGTCCTACAGCAGCATCAACAAGTCACTTAGAAATATGACTACACAACTTAATAGTCATATTTTAGTCCTTTTTCTGAATTTAGCACTGCTCTTTTCTTTATTATTGGACTATTTTTTGCCTCTTGACATTATTAAATTCTCAGTTTTGGTATATTTTAGAAAGTAAACATAATTTAGCAGTATTTGTATTTATTCTCAGATCTTCAGGGATTTCTGCTCTACTAACCCTGATTAGATTGAAACTTTATCATAAATTATGAATAGATATAATGGTATTTGTTAAATTCTACGTTGATATGTCATAATGCTTTCTGATATAATCTCGGTAAAAACTGAACATCAAACCACTTTTTTCAGGCTTTTCTCCACATTCAGGCTGTTTGAACAACATCTCACATGAGCCTGAATTTTTCAGTTATTTCTTTGCATCCTTGATTTTAAATCTGTAGTTTTCTGGCTAACTCTGCTCTCCCAGCAGTACACATCTACCTGTATGTTTGTGTTTTTACAGATTAACGTGTTCTGTCTGCTCAGTCATTAAAGACATTTAAACTAAAACACCTTTCTGTTGGAACCAAGTATTTCATATTATTGACTATTCTGTGTTTTGTATTATTGTGACATGAAATTATAACCAGTTCACTTCTGTACGATCAGTTTTTGTGAATGTGAGCTAAAAGGAGCAGCTTTACATCACAGATTCATTACTTTTTGTGGATTTTTTATTTTTTTCAAAAAGAGCGTATTGTTCACAAAAATGCTAATAATAATAATAATAATAATAATAATAACAACAATGACAGTAACAACAATATAAACATAACATACATATAAGCTAAATATAAAACTAGAATAAACATAATAACCACATGTTAGATTTTATGCTGTTATTTTATTTATTGGTTACTTTTTATCCCAAATAACCAGAAGAAATCTAAAATGTAAGAAGCCCCAAAGCTCAGGTATTAGAAGGTTAATCAGAGATTATCTGATTTATTGTAGATTCTGAATAAATGTTTTATATATTTAATAGATCCTGAACTGTTGTTCAAACAGTTTTAAATCTAAATGTGTGAAAAAAAGACGCTGAAAGCAGGTCGATGGTCAGTTTTTATAATAAATTTATCTCAGAAAGTATTCAACGTATTAAACTGAAATTTAATCTCTATAGATGTCCATATTTTATGCAGTAAAAGCTTTAAACAAATCTGAGATGGTCGAGAAAATCTGTTGAAGGTGGATTTAAGGTGGAATGATCCATAAGTGTTTCCTAAACAGAGCAAACTAACATCAGGGCTGTAACTTACTGGTGATGAGAGAATTCATGATGAAGGAGGAGGCCTTGGCTTTCACTACCGTTGTTGACCTGGAGGGGGCGCTGTCCTGCACCGTGGAGTGGCTGACTGTGGTCTCATCCTCCTGGTGGAGAATAAAACATACAAACATCATCATCTGTAGTCTTCATGTCTCCATTTAGCTCCATGATGGAGAGCAGAGCAGACCGACCTCAGCCAGCTGGGAGAACTTCCTTTCAGGTATGACGGGACGCCTCCACAGGTTGTTGATGCTGATGTCATGAGGGGGCGTGGACATGGGGGCCTCCAGGTTATCGTCGTAGCTGAGGGCCCTCCGGGTCATTCCGATGGGAAGCTTCATCCCGCCCATCCCCGAACCCTCGATGGCTGCAGACAAACAGCAGCAGGTTAAGATGGTACGGGGAAAAAAAAAAAGATGGTACGGAACGAGAAGGAGCAAAATAAGGCCGGAAAATAAATACTGTGGAAAAATATTTATATTCTTCAGGGGTATTTTTATAACATTACATCATTTATCACATTTAGTAATTATGGTGTTTCAATTGTTGCCAATATTCAAAATAATTCTTTAAAAAAGTTTTTAAGAAATCCCAAAAACCATCATATAAAAAGACAAAAAGCAAATATAGATTGCTAACAATAACAAAAACTACATTTATCACATCAACAAATTAATAGAATTATCAGTTAAGAAGCAGCAAAATAAGGTTATTAAAGTGTTGAGGAAACCTGACACCTGGTATCTCTGACTGGGTTTAGTTTTAGTTGATCCCACTCACACAAAGAAAGCCTGAAACTGCCTTCATTGTTCACTCAGCCACGGCCTGTAATCTGCTCCATTCTTCCATAAGATACAGAGACATGGCTGCACACATTTACTCACTAAAGGCTCAGTAAGATCCAGGAACACTGTCCTGTTAAAAACAGAGTAAAGGTCCCTCAAACTGCTGCTACAGAGTGGGAAGAACGCAGTCAGTGACCTGCTGTAAACATGGAGAGGACATCAGAAGTTCTGCTTCAGGATGAACTCACCTGGTAGATCTCCAGAACCAGACATGGTGGCAGTACAACAGTGAACAAGATCGATCACGGTAGGACCTGAAATAAAGAAAATAACTGAATGACAGGCTGCAGATGGAGGGAACTGTTCTCTTCTTTACACAGAAAAACATTTCCTCTGATCCTGGAC
The DNA here is from genome assembly GCF_021347895.1 of Acanthochromis polyacanthus. Classification (NCBI taxonomy): domain Eukaryota; kingdom Metazoa; phylum Chordata; class Actinopteri; family Pomacentridae; genus Acanthochromis; species Acanthochromis polyacanthus. The sequence continues at coordinate 384,435 of NC_067129.1, forward strand.
ATTCCTCCATGAACATCCACACGACTCCATCACAGCAACAATCTACAAACAGAGTGTAAGTTAGACGGCTGATTAACTGGTTTCTACCTTCCTCCTTTGCTGCCGAGACGTGGACGAGGTGAAAGCGGTTACATCCGTCTGCCTGAGACACACAAAAGCTTCTGGCAATGCATTGTGGGAGAGCAGCGAGGCCAGCTGAGGACAGAACAGAGGTCAGAGGTCAATCACCTATTCAGTTCAGAAGTACAACTTTACTGAACCTACAGAAGGCTTTAATCTAAATATACACTACTGCTTAAAAGTCGGGGTTCATCCAGATAATTCCATGTTTTCCATTAAACTCCGTCTTTTATCCATGTGCTAACATAACTGTTCAAGGGTTTTCTAACCATCAATGAGCCTTTCAGCACCATTAGCTAACACAATGTAGCATTAGAACACAGGAGTGATGGTTGCTGGAAATGTTCCTCTGTACCCCTATGGAGATATTCCATTAAAAATCAGCTGTTTACAGCTAGAACAGTCATTTACCACATTAACTATGTCTACACTGGATTTATCATTCATTTAATGCTATCTTCATTGGATAAAATACTTTTATTTCAAAAATAAGGACATTTCTGAGTGACTCCAAACTGCTGAACGGTGGTGTACATATGGAGGTATCATGTTTTTTTTACTAAAATACAGTCTTTCGTCGACATTTCTTCAACTATTAAAGCCTCTAAGATCAGTAGAATTTGCTGTGTAGCAAGACAAGGTTGCAGTTTTTGCTATTTTGACACACTTATGGTGATGTGAACTCACTGGTCAGAAACTGGTCTCCATAGGGGTCTAAATACTGGAATTATCTGTGCAAAGCTACAAGCTGCTTCCTGTTTATCTTCATGTTGAAATTTAACAACATAACAGAATGAAAATACAGGCCAGAAACCATGAAACTCTTAAAATTCTGTCAAAATGTTCCACAGAACTTAGCTTTGAGTCCAAAATACGTAAACTGTGAAAACACCCTTGGTGATGGAAAACAGAGTCTGAAAGGACAGAGACTGACCCAGAAGCCTAAAACACAGTTTGTTTTAGCAGCAGAACATCACAGCCGCCTGCGACCTCAAACTTTTGAACGGCAGCGTACATTAACAAAATAAAACTAGAAACTGATTGGCAAATGTACTGGAAAAATATAAACCCTACAGTTCCAGTTCCCTCAGTGTGCAGCATACTTACAGAATGTGAAGTTAAACTCTTTGTATTATCAGACAGCCCATCATATAAATGTTTAGCTTCTCACATTCATATCTACATCTTCTACATGTAGAAGAATGTGTGAAATATCCACAGAGCCTATGGATAGTTCTGCTTTTTAATATTGTTTTCCTGATGTTCCAGACATTTGTGCTCTGTACCAGGGCTGTCAAACATAAGGCCTGCAGGCCAAAACCGGGCCGCCAGAGGGTCCAATGGGACGACTTTTCAAACAGTAAAAATTACAGACATTGAATATTTTGGAACCCTATCCTTGATGCACTGACACAATTTCATTTTTTTATGTATAAATTTCTCCATTTACAAGGCAGGGAGATAACATAACCTTTTCCTTAACAGCTCCCACTTTAGTTTTGTGGTGTGTCTAAAATCATTTCTACATCTTGACAAGTTCTAAACTACTATATTGCTCAGTTGCAGACAGCTGCCACTAAATGTTTTGTTCCTTTGTACATATCTGATACACAAATGACAAACTGAGGCTTAATACTGTTGAAATTTAAGTTATTTTTCTTAGGAAATATCAGGTTGTTCATAACGTTTTATAAAAAGATGAAGAATGTCAGAATGTACTTTTTGCACTAAGGCAAAGAGAAACACGAGGAGTTGTGATTATTTATCGCTTATTATGTTCTGATTTTACTGATCACTGGAGACCAATCACCTGAACTAAAATCAGTTTGATACCCCTGCTCTATACTATTTAAAGGATTATATTATTTTAAACTGACCACCAGCGTTAAACATGCACTGATTTTGGCGTTTTAAAATATTATCAAATTAATATTAATGTAAAAATTACGAGAGAGAGAGACCCAGTAAACAGAAGCACATCCTTTTACAACATCCACTGTTTGTGGATTATTCCAGAGGATGGAGTGTTTGTGGATTATTCCAGAGGATGGAGTGTTTGTGGATTATTCCAGAGGATGGAGTGTTTGTGGATTATTCCAGAGGATGGAGTGTTTGTGGATTATTCCAGAGGATGGAGTGTTTGTGGATTATTCCAGAGGCTGCCGTCAGACGGCTGGGTTACATAATTCCTGCTGCAGCATCAGGGATGCTGCATCACTGACAGTCACTTCAGATGACATTTTGTTGTGTTGGAACATCAAGCAAGCCTTACAGCAAACTGCAGCTTAACAAACAAGCGTTTCTGAGCTCAAATGATGATTATTTCACAATTTCACACTGAAACAGGGATGGAAATTAGCACCCTATATTTAATCCTTTTGCACAGCTGCATCATAGACTAAAAATAACATCAAATGACGGCAGATTCATGCAAACATTTCACCAGGATTAGACAGCAATATACCTGAAATTCTATTCAAAACTCCATTCAGGAATTTGGCATTTTAAAGTCCTATTTAATAAGACGAACAGATTCATTACTGTGTGTTATCTTCGACATCGCATGATTTCATTAAATATGCTAAAGACATCGTAATTAGCTAAGAACATTTATTTTAACGAAAATCCAACAAACTTAATTAATTTCCGGTAAAGCTAAGAACAGAAGAGACGGATCTAAAACGTACAGTTTGGCAGATTAACGGAAAAAAACCCAACCAGGGGCGTTTTAACTCAACCCGAATTCAACCATGGGTCCTACACGTTCACAAAATGCCCGAAATCAATTTTTCATGGTTATAAGATGCAGATAAGCGTTAGATCGTTAAATGATCTCATTTTAAAATGAAGTTCGGCTGCTACTGCTGCGGAAGCTAACAGAACCGGTCTGAACTGGACGCCGGAAAAACGGGAGGATAACGGCGTTTCGGTTTAGTTTGATTTATTTTCTCTCACCGGTAGAAACGGCGACTTCAAAGCGACGACACACACATCGGTGACCCTCCTATGCCGTCTTGTCCACGTCGAGAGCAGCTGAATGTTTGAGTAGCGGCCATTATTGTGTTCGATAAATAGGAGAAGCTTCCTCTGTGGACGGTACCGTCGCTTGTTCTCGCCAACCATCGCGAGATTTCATTAAAAGCTAGAGATGACGTATTCCCCACATTAAAAACTATTTCTGGAAATAATAAAAAAAAATATTAATAATTCAAATTCTCAAAACTATCACTTTGTAGATTTCTCTGTTTTGTTAAGTTAGAAACTGCCTATATTAGAAAAATGTATTTTTACAAATTGTAATTCATTCTTTTTCAACATTTGACCATAAAATCACACAGTTTTACTAAATAAATAACATTTTACAGGTATTCTCTGTTATTTGAAAGAAATATACTGCATAGGACTGACAAATTGTAAATACTTTATACACTGTTATTTCCATATAATATCTTGCAAATTCACACAATACAGAGTATAACTTTATATGTTGTTTTTAAAAAATAGTTAAAAAGGACCAACACTGTGAAAATATCCAAAAATAGTACTTCATTCTTTTACAACATCTGATAATAAATCCCACAGTTTTTACTGAACAGAAATCATCATCAAAAAGATACTTTACAGATATTTGGTGTTATTATATGAACATAAAAATCTGTACATTAGACAGCTGTTGTAAAACTGTAAATAACTCTATAAACTGTTTACCATTTTACATATTTTTCCTGTTTTGTTAAGTTACAGATATTAGCTCGTAAAAACCCTTTACCTATTTATTTATTGGTATTAACTTACATGTTGAATATAAAAACAGGGTAGTTTCCCACTGCGTTAATGTTTATTTTTCTGGCAATTCTGATGCCACCCCCTTCTTTTTTAAACAAACAAACAAACAACAAACAAACAAACATTCTTTTCTGTCTTTCTACATTTATTATTATTATATTGCTTACAGTGTCCAGGTAGATCTTTGCTACCACAGACTGATTTTATGTTGCTACCAGCTGCAGCTGTTTGTCTCCACCTTGTGGTTCTTCTTTTTCTATATTTTTCCACCTGTGGAATCCGTGAATCTAAACTAAACTTCTGTCTATTTCTAGCAGCAAAAACACGAGGAGAAACTCCGCAGAGCCACTTTATTAAAGTAAAACGTTTGGAGGAAGCAGCTCCTGGATGAAACCTCTGAAGCTCTGTGAACATTTTCAGGAGGAATCAGCGGAACTTCTCCTTCCTCCTACTGGATATTTGCATACAGCCTCAGAGCGCCTCCCTCTCCTCTTCCTCTCCCTCAAAATACTCCTCAGACCGGACTTTCCTCTCCAGTTAGCGCCGCAGAGCAGGAAGTGATCCCGGTGCACGACAGCGCTCTGCCTGCTTCTTCTCCACACTTTACGGTCCACAGATCACCATGTCTGTCCAGGCGAGGCAGAAGACGACGACCACCTACCGGACGGTGAACCTGGCCTCTGCGGAGCCCGTGACGCGCACGGTGATCTCCGGCGGCAAGGTGTCCCCGGTGTCTCCGGTGTCTCCGGTGTCTCAGGTGTCTCAGGTGTCGACGCTGCCCTACGCCCTGAACGGCTCGTACGAGGGGTGCGCTACCTGGTCCCGGTGCAGCAGGCCGTCCAGCAGCAGTCCTACCAGGCCGTCCAGCAGCAGTCCTACGTTCCGGTGCAGCAGGCCGTCCAGCAGCAGTCCTACGTCCCGGTGCAGCAGGCCGTCCAGCAGCAGTCCTACGTCCTCATGCAGCAGCCGATGATGCAGCAGATGGTTTCTCCGGTTTACCTGCAGACGATGCCGCGGCTGAGCGTCAGCAGCCTGGAGTCGACCTGCTGTACCAGCAGAGCGCAGTGGAGGTAAAAACAAACATAAAAACCTGTGATTCTGCTCTTTAGAGCTCAACAACAATCTCTAACCTGGGAGACAAACTGAGCCTCAATCTGACCTTAAAAACATCATCAGTGGTACAAACCAGGCATTAGAAGTTCTATTCAGGTCATTTCCTGGTCTTCAGATGTGTTTCCGCCGTGGAGACCAAGAATTTACTGCCTTTAAGTCGACTATTAGAAAAATGTGATGTAGGTGTCTAGTTTCTGCTGTTGTGTGAAGTTAAACTATAAAACAGAACAAAACAGAGTAATAACTAGAAATAACCTGCTGTAAGCAGGACGGCAGCTGGCTAACAAAACACAATTAATTCATTAAAAAAATGAGTACTTGTAGCTTTATATCTCCTTTATTACAACAATACGATCTAAGTTAAATGACATCAGACAACACAAAACAGGAGATCTTTCAATAATTATTTCAACAGAAAATGTCCACAGGCTACGGGTACGGTCCGTACCTCTAGCAACAACCTAATGTACAAAGATATCAGTTTGACGTGTGTTTTTTCTGTTTACGGGAACTTAAATGCTAAAATACCAACAGGAATATTTAGAAATTAGCTGCTGAAAGCAGGACGAGAGCTGTTAACCAAACACTGAGGTTATATTTTAGGAGTTTTTAAATAAAAAATGAGTACGTGTAAACCTTCAGATAATATGAGTTTAATGTGCAGTTTTTCCTGTGTGAAGTTAAATCAACACAAACATGACATCTCTGAAGATTAATAGAGAACTGTTCACGTTCTCCAGTTTTATGACTTTTTCTATGATTATTTGAGAGAAAATACGTTTTTTGTTATTTTACTTTTTATTAATTTTGTGTTAATAAATGTACATTCATAACTTCGTACACAAGATATTAAGGCAAACATCTGTTTTTCCATGTGATAGTTATACACTTCACTGACTTATTACACAATTAAAATGCTCTGTAGCCAAAACAAATGCCGTCTATATATAAGCAGACATTGTGTACATTCAGCTGAGATTAGAGAACAATGAAGTTTAATAACAGAACACAATGAACAATCCCCTTTCCCCACCCTCCCCAGCCGTTCAGTCAAACAAAATGCACTATGAAACAGTATTAATTAATCGATCAGTTTCAATTATATTCTCTGATTGTCAATTCCTAATTTGTGTTAAGAATGGTTAGAAAATAGTGTTTTTGATATCTTCAGACTTAATATTCTTTTCAAAGATACCAGTTTATAGTTTGGTTTATCTGTTTATGTGAAACCTAAATCCGTAAAATAACAACAGAATGTCGTTGTTCCTCTCTCTGTGTCCATGATGTGCGGTGAAGGAGAAAATGTCCGTGACACTGACTTTCTTTAAAAGTATTTTATTAAAAGAAAGAGCAGCATCAGTACAGACAGAACCTGCCTGGAAGGAGTCGGCCAATTGAATCCTCCTGCTTGACAATAGCCAGCGATCAGGTTTATAGGTTTTCAACATATAGGAGGGGTTAAAACAAATGGTTCTTTATGCCTACCATATGGGGAAAGCAGAGAGCATCCCCAAACAAACCCCCTTGTCTACAACAGCTGAAGAATCCCTAAATCAGTATTTTAGACAGAAGAACCCTCATAAAACACCTCCAACAGGGCTCTGTAAACAGGAGAACACTTTCCCATGGCATGGATAGAATATAATGCAGGTTCCATCTGTGGTCAGAGACACCAGAGCAGACACTACATATAACAAGCAACTCATATCAAATACTAGAACAAGACAAAACAGATTCTATACTACTAACTTATTAAGTAATACATGTAACAGATCAGATACCACAAGAACTAATTAGAAATAACCTGGAGCAAGCAGGAGGATCACAGTTAACATAACAGGCTGGATAGTTTCTATGATTATTTTAATTCAAAATGAGTCCTTGGCACCATTTAACCTCCTCTGCTTTAACAATATATGACTTTAATGTGCATTTCTCTTGTTATGTGAACTTAAATGACACAAAATGTGATGTCTTTGCAGAGGAATATGTGAAAATAACCAGCAGCTAGTTGGACAGGAGCTTCTAACATAACAGAAATGATATTTTATATCATTATTTTCATTTAAAAAGCAGCCTCTTTTTAACACAAAACAATCAGTTCAGTGTGTGGTTTCCCCGAGGAATAATTAGTAAGCAGCTGTTAACAGAACACTGATACAGTTCTTCACATTTTTACGCTATATTCTGTGTTTATTTTACTAAAAAAACAACACTCACTTCCTTTAAACCTTCTTTATGATAAAAACATGAATTTAATCAGAGTTTTCCCTGGTACATGTAGGAGCAGCTGTCAGCACAACAATTATGAAGTTCTCAACGGTTTTCTGGCATTTTCTGTGATTATTTTCATTTAAAAAGGAGCGTTTAGCTGCTTTTCCACTTTGTTTACTACAAAAAAATCTGAGTTTATTGTGCAGTTTTCCTCGTTATGTGAAGTTAAATGCTTAAAAAAAACAGCAGAAAACATGAGAGGAATGAATGAAAATAACCTGCAGCCGTTAGCAAAACAACAGGACAGTTCTCCAGTGATGTGATGTTTTCTGTGATTATTAGCCAGTATTGCACTTCATGTTTATGTGCGTTCTGATGAGTCTCTTTCTACTTTTAAAAGACAATTGAAGACTCAATTGTTCAGAGAACACCTAGGCACTTAATCTGACTCCACCTTAGGGGTAGAATAAGTCAGGTGGTCCAAAACCCAGCACTTATTTAGAGCTGACAAAGATAAAAAAAAAGGGGGGGTGGGGGGTGGGGGCAATTCTTCTGCCACTTGATGGCAGCACCTTTGACCAATCGCACTTGAAGCACTTTTTACACTTGCTACAGGTTTTTCCTGATGTCTGAATTCTTGCTTGTGTTGAACGTCGCTTTGGACAAAAGCGTCTGCTAATGAAACTGTAGAATTGTAGGATGTTTATCTTTTTGTGCTGTAATGTTGATTTTTTTGCAGAATTATTCAGTTGCTTGGCTTTTATAAGCAGCCTGTTGAGACAAACCGTTGAACTTATGAATAAAAATGTGAATAAAGTGCAGATTTGATGGAGTTGCTCTAATTATCTATCAGATCTCTGTTCCCTCATGAATCAGCTGGATCTCACACCGAGCCGTTAAACATCTCGGTCGGTGCATTAGTTTGTCCTGATGGCTGCCGTTGGTCTGAGATGTTTCTGAAGTGGCGTCAGCTCCTCACTTCTCACACTGAGCTTTAGATTTTCACACCTCGAATGATCAGCTGAAGGCTGAGGAGGGATCTGCTTTGAGAATTGTTTGGTTCTATATGCAAATGAGTCGCCTTAAAAAGCCGTCAGTATGTGAGGAATGAAGTCCTGCAGAGCGTGAACTTCACCGTTGTTTCTGCTGCTTCTGAAGTTATTGAGCTGTTTGTTCATTCCAGCCTGTTAGAAAATAACGTGAACAATCAGAGTCTGTGGAGCAACATCAGAAAAACTTCCTTTGACCTGCTGCTTGATGCTCCTCTTACATTTAGCTTCAGCTGTTTTCTGTCTGTTAAAGGTGAAAACACACAAAATTAACACACAGAAAATCTGTTTAAAACCAAACTTAACCTTCTGTTGTACCCCCAGACCTGAACTTTAACTTAAAGATTGTTTGTCATTTCATCTGTCGAATATTTTCTTTATTCATCAATTCTTCGTTAGGTTTACATCCTAAAAAGTAATTCAGTTAAATGCATGATTGCATTATAAAAATTTTATTTATTTGAATTTCCAAACATTGTTTTAAAGAGTTGTGTTGACATCGTAAAGTTTCACCAACTCAAAATTAGATGTAATTTAAACTAGATTTTAAACATTAATCTATCTAAAACAAAATAAAAGTAGTAATAAATTAATTAAAATGAGTTTGCAACTGTAATTTTTCTCCATTTTGAGTTTAGGATTCTATAAAAACTCATTTTGCTCCCATTTTTACAGTCATAGATCATTTAAAACACCATCGATTCTCTGCATACAGTTTGTTTGGTTGAACATCATTTCCTCAGAAGTTGTCAGAACTCATAAAGGTTCATACAAACCGTGGCCTTGTTTTTTTTCTCTGTTGAGATTAGGGATGGGCGATATGGCCAAAAAAATAAAATCTCGATTTTTTTAGTTATCTTGAACATTTACGATTTTAATGGATTTTTGTTGTTTCTTTGCGGTCTGTTTGCTATGGCTAGTGCTAGCCATGCTGCACTCCTAGCTGCAGCACTCTTCCCATTCTTTAGGAAGCCTCTGCTGGAGGTGCGAAGAGGTTAGTTGTGCTGCTACTCTTCGTTTTCACAGTACTTTTGCAAACCTTGCACATGACTGTAGTTTGCTCTGTGTCAGTCTTGTCAAAGCCGAACCACTTCCATATAATCGATGTAACATGAGGCCCTTTTCTGGCGACCAACTCTTCGTCTGCTGTTCTGTCCGCCATGACGGGGGTGTGAGTGTTTTGGTGGAAGGAGATGAGAGGCGGAAGCAAACGCCAGTGCAGAAGAAGAATCTGTATTGTTATATATTTAAGCTCGCCTCGATTTTACGATTTGGCAAATTTTCAAATCATCAGGTTTTAAAAAGGCAAATTAATAGAATTAATTCTATTTATCGCCCAGCCCTAGCTGAGGCTCAATATTTGTTTATAAAGTTTTTAAAATGGAGAAAAGAGTCAGTCAGTGTTTCTAAAATGTCTCATTTCATCCTAAACCCAAAGAAATGTTTATTTTAATAGTGGAGGATTTTTTTTTTTACTAAAAAAGACTTAAATTGATCACTTGATGATCAGAGTAGTTGTTGATTAATTAACTGATTTATTATTGTGGTTCTCGCATTAACAGCTGTCAGTTGTTTAAACTTTAAATCCTGATCACTTACTGTAGTTTGTTTAAATGTACTTTTCTTATTTCCAGTGTGTCAGAGCAAAGAGCAGCTGATTTAGAGCCTAAAGTTGTGTTTCTGGGTAATAAAAGCTCCTCTCCAGTCAGTGAACTCTGTCAGCTCACATTCATGGAAGGATGAAACTCTCCAGTTGGGCTCATTTCCAGATAATTAGCTGCCTCAGAGCGTAATGTGGTTTCTGTAACTGTAATCTCTCATCATCAAAGAAACCTGTCAGAGTTCTTCATCCGTCGGTTTGTTTGTCCTCAGCTCTGGTTTTAATCTGAATCGTCGTCCTGGTTTGTTTTTACTGGTTCGTTTGGTGCCAGCTGGACTCTGATCTTCTCTTCCTGGATGTTCTGACCTCTTCTGGTGTAAACAGTCAAACATCTGAATCCCAGGTTTTCCCGCTCTGCCTCTGCTCACTTTCCTCCTTTCTGATTGTGATTTGGTGTCTTTAGTCGTGCGTGCTGCAGATTATTGTTCAGCTTCTGGCTGCTGCTGATAGTTTACAGCTTCTACTTCATGTTGAGCAGAATTCTGAGAACATGTTAGATAAAGAAGTGGAGCCACGCCTCGTCTGACTGTGTGGACGCCACACCTGTAGAAGAAACACTCTTTGTTCCACCTGGATGAATCACACATGCTGCAATCTGCTGCTCGGATCAGAGGTTAAACTGCTCGTCCTCTGGATGTCTGTGATTCCTCTTATCTGTGAGGACAGATAAGGAGGAGGAGGTTTATTTTATGTCAGGAACTTCATTCAGATCACACTGCAAAGTGACACAGAAGATCTGCTGTTGAAATGCTGTCTAGTTTATTTGCCTCTGATTTGATGTGAGATCAGCTGTAGGAGCTGCTTGTTCCACCAGGTAAAGCCTCCGACTGTTTAATAGAGATACTTCCATGTTAGAGCAGAGCATTGTGGGGCTTTAGCTAGCAGTGGGCACCATAGATATATACAAACACTAGATGGCTCATGAGCGCTGTCAGCCTATGGGGAGCAACGTCGCCACATGGCGGCCATCTTGGGACAGGGCTGCTCGATCACTCATAACATTAAAGTCAATGGAGCATGGATTTTAAAATCACTGTAGATTGCTCAATTTTCAACCGATTTTACAACAGCTTGGTTTGTTATAAACGTCAGAGATGTACTTGTTTTACTGCTTACATAAGAATAATTAAAAGCATTGAATTCATATAATAATGAACACAGATATAATCTTTTTTCAGCATAAATGGATGTAAATGTAATTTTAATATTTAGCATTGCACTTTTTTTACTATCAGCTTTCTAATGCACAGATAAAAACAAAGCTCAACCAAAATCAATGCACAACAAAAGGAGATGATGTCTTTTCTTTTCATTTACCTGGTGCCTACATTACCCACAATGCATTTCGGCTGCAGGCTAACTAATCCAGGCATGGATGTATACAAACAATAAGTCTAAGGTCTCAATCAAAGTCTCTTAACAAGCAAATAAATACAACCACAACCACAAAGAATGTAATTTCGCCTAAAGATTCGGTTCTCAAAAAACGTTGGTCTCAGGAAAACCTAATAATTGAAAATCAGATTGTGAGTAACACCATCTTCAATGTGAGTAGCCAGGCAGAAAAGACACACAACTATGCCGCATTTTTCAAAACGAAAAGCTGCGATTTCGGAATTGAGCCCGAATCATAGCCACGTTAATAAGGTTTGTAATAAACTAAACCGTTTGTAAATCAATCAAGAATTGAGCGAGTTATGAGTGTTAAAGTGAGGAAATCATCCACCTTACCATTGACTACAGTACAGTGCGACAGAGCAGTCCCCTGTCCTAAGATGGCCGCCAAGTGACGACGACGCCGACTCCGTCTCGAGACATCCAGCGTTTGTGTATATCTATGGTGGGCACCTTGACAGAGACTCCTGCTCTACTGAATGAGCTCCAGGTGGAATCATGTTCAAGGCAACTTCAACTGGCTGGGACAGTGACGCTACATTCAAAGAACATGTCAAACAGATTTACATATGTGACCGTTTATAATTAGTTAGTGGTTGATGATCCTGCTTATTTTAGAAAAGCAATTATTCAGAATTTTACATCCCCAGTCAGAGCTGAAGCCGTGTCTTTAGTAGCTGCTGATCTGACACCGTTTTCGTCATTAATACAAACTCCAGTTATTGTAGATGATCTTTTGTTTGCTGCTCGTTTTGCTGTTTACCCCTCAGACTGCAGGTCAGATCTACTGGAAGCTTCATGGTGAAGTTCTGGAGGCATTTTTCTTGGCATGTCGGTGAACTGACATCACGTCTTACCTCATGGGAAATTAATTTGACTGTTACTGGCTTCAGTTCAGTTTTTTTATTTATTTAGCCTTCAGAGTGACATCAGGGGAAAAATACCAAAAAAATACCAACTTCCTTTTCACACTGTCAGGGAGGGATGCTGCTCTAACCTGCAGAAAATAATAGAGAAAGCATTGATATGCACAGCGGTGGCACATTTTATTCAGATAAAGGAAAAACAAACAAACCTCACTTTCAGCTTTTTGGTTTGTAACAGAAAACAATTTATCTTTAAAAAAGTATTCTGTGGACACATTCATCGCTGGTTTAACGACTTTTAGAGCGTATTTTGAGCTGCACTGTAAAAATAATCAAAAACCGTGTCAAAATGAAAATCCGGAATTGAGAAAAGTCAAATGTTGCAAAAATAATAAATTTAATAAAAGATTTTTGATGTGGACATTATTTACCGTTAAATAAATATTTTTTTGCTATTCTTATGTAAATGTTGCTTCTTCTGTGAGTTTACGGACAACAAAACTGCTGAACAAAACAGTGAATTATCATTATTATTCTTATTATAAGTGAACATTTTGTGGGTTTGTTTGAGCTTTTATTTTGTGTTTCCCTTCATGCCTGATGACTTTTTGTCTCCTCTTTCTCTTATTTTCATGTATTTCAGAGCGTCAGTGGGAAGTCTTCGTCGGTGTTCAGCCAGTCCTCCAGTCCCATGAAGAGTCCGGAGCCCAGCATCGAGGAGGAGGTAAGGAAAACACAGCCCTTCACAATAAAAGCCTCCTGATCCACGCAACCGCACAAGTATCTGTTTCAGTAGAGCCAAAGTCATGTTAGGTCTTGCCTTTGTTTATTTTAATTCCTCATCCGTCTTTTTGTTTTGATGAAAATCCGCCAACATGAGTTCAACTCCAAGCTGAAGCTCTGACAGACGCTTAATGAGCTTCAGTACCTGGTTAACGAGTCCTGACTCGTTCCAGCAGCTCACAGCAGAAACACAGAAGAAGAAGCTATTCATGTATTTTTATGCACTGCAGGGATAATAACAGCCGTAGAGGAATCCTATTTGACAGCGCAGGTGGTGAGACGTCATAAAAGCAGCAGGCAAGAACAGGCCGAGACAGGAAGTTACCTCAGAGTTTAACAGGAAGTCAAACAACACGCGTGTTCTATTCAGTAAAAATAAATAGAATCAATAATAGAATGAAATTCATCTGTAAAACAAAGCTGTGAATATATTGGCAGATATATGTAAAATAAAAAATATTTCTCATTTAAATAAACTAAAAAATAGTGTAATTTTACAGCCACAGAATAAATGATTGTTAATGATTTTTTTGATGTGACGTTACTGAAAGTTTTGGGCGACTTTCCTTCCTACATTCAAAAATGATTATTGTTTATTTCATTTATTTAGTTTTTTCCATTTTATCCTTAATATACAGCATTAATATGTGTATTTTGTTAAATATTTGTAAAATAATTATATTTACATATCATAAAAATCCAAAAATCCCTGTAAAAGAGCAAATGAAAATTTGTCAAAATATAATAAAAATATTTTTTCTTCCAAATTGCAGCAAATATCAGTGAAATAGTAAAATCTTTTGTTGGTTTAAATACATTAAAAATAATAAAAATACAGATTTTTGATGTGGATTTTAGATTAGCCCTTTAAGCTGCAGTCAATTCCAGCCATTTTCAGTACAAAAAAGTGCTAATATTTTATTTGTAAATAAAAAATATGATGAGAAATACGGGGAATATTGGACGGGCATCACGAGGTGCATTTCCTTGAAAACGACCGATTCGGGGATTTTATACCGACTTCAGGACATGTTTTGGACAAAATAGTTTACTGGCTTGTGTCGTCTGGATGTAAAAGGTTGGATTATGGCCGTTTTTTGTGGAATCTTTCATCTGTGTGTAATAATAACCCGGAAATGTGAGCCGCGCTGTGTGCGTTGAAGCCGTGTATAGAGAACGGATGGATGAATATTCGTTTTTGTCGGACAAATGTGTTTTTCTCACCCGCTGTGGTAATCGCATCTGAAAGTGGTTTATACCGGCGGATTCATGAGAATCTAAGCTTTCCTTAAATTTTGTTTTTGTTTTTTTTTGTCATTTTTTGGGATTGTTTTCCATATTACCTGTAGTTTAACAAAACAGTACATAAAAATAAAAACACCAGTAGATTGTTTTAAAAAATGCAGCTTTAAACAGTTTCCCTGAACTTCTAAACTAATAAACCAGAGCTGTTGCTGCTGAATAGACTTAATGTTTGACTTTTTTAGCGTCGGTTCAACTCCTTTGTGCTCCCGGCTGTAAAATCTGAGTCTTACTGCGGCTCCTTCTCTGTGATTTTAGGCTGAAGGTGTAATTATTGGAGGAATGTGAAGCCGTTCCTTCAGTGGGATGAACAGAAAGCAGGAAAACATGCAAAGGAGGTTGAGAAACACCCCTCAGCCTGAATCCTCTGCATGGGAACGCTCTTAGTTCTGCCGTTAGCCGGGGGCAGTTTGTCTGCAGCTCCTCCCTGCTGCTGCTTTCACTGTTTCAACAGCACTTTGTTCACCGTCACAGGACCTTAAACTGTCGCTGACGGAGCTCGGGTGTGTCTGGACGCTTCCCAGAAGCCTCGGCTGTAGCAGCGTTTCTCTGACTGAACCTACAGCGTTGTTTCTGTGGCTGCTGTCAGAACAGGGAGGTTCTGATTTACGGCTCCGTTCTGCTGGGTTCCACCTCAACGCTGCGTCTAAACGTAAAGAACAGGAGTAATCTGTAACCCTGACACATAAAGAAGTGATTTATCTGCACTTTGTCCTTAAAGGAGGCAGCGTTAGAGCAGAAAAAGCTCTGGGAATATTTATTATGTCACATATTTACAGCCTTTAGCTGCAAAAACGGTCAATTTCTGAGTGTAGTTGTCACTTAAATAAATGTAAGATAAGATAAACTTTATTGATCCCACAGTGGGGAAAGTTCACCGTTACAGCAGCTCCAGGGAGAAAAAGGTAAAAAGGCAGGACAGAATAAATTAGAAACTACTAACTAGTATCCTAGATTTATTTGTTTATTTGTTTTATTGTTTAATATTTAAAAGAAAAAATATTTATAGTAAGAACTAAAAAATAGGAAATCATTTCTTACATGTAACTGCAAAGATTTTCTGCCTTTTTTTTGTCAAATTACAGATAATAACGAGTAAAATCACAGAAAAATCGATTAATTTACACATAAAACTACCTCACTTTTACTGTATTTAGATGATTATTTTAACAGATATGTTCATTATTTAACAGAAAACTTTTGTATATTTTAGACAGAAAAATGTTAAATATTTTTTGCCTGTAATTTTGCAGATTTTCCTTATTTTGTTAAATTACACAATAACCAGTAAAACAAAAAAAAAACATAATTTACATTTAATTACTGTATTTTAATCAATATTTTACAGAATTTCTGAAAGACAAATTTGAATTTTAAGGGCTGAAAAATAGTGTTACCTTTTTTTATTTAACTGTAAAATTTCCCAGATTTTTTTTCTGGATAATATCTAAAAACAAACAAACACACACATAGAAATAAAGGATAAATAATGAAACTAATCAACAAACTGCATGTTTATCACCGATAGTAATTTGTTTTCCTCTTATAAATAAAAGAAGTTGTTGTTTTTCATGCAGTTTTAAGTGAATGTCGCAGTATTCAACTTTTTTTTTTTAAATTCTGGACCTCTTGTTGCCTGATTTTCACTTTTTTTACAGCTTCAAACTTTTTTTTACAGTGAGTCTAAAACAGAACTGTATTCAGTAACAGAAAGATTTTTCTTCACACTTGCTGCAAAAACTGAGCTTTCATGCATCTTTTCAGTAGTTTTCTACCTGAAAACTGTATTTTATTTAGACTCTGTGATAAACATCTGAACGATTCTGCCTGAACAAACCTGAAACCTTCACCTTGAATCTGCAGCTGAAGCTTCAGACTGATGGATGTTAAACACTCACCGAATAGGTTCAGAAAGACGTTAAATCCTTCTTTAGGAGGGAGCTATAGCTGAGGCTGACATGTCCAGAACTCGTCTGGCAGCTTCTTCTTCTTTGATCCTCCGTGTTTAACGTGTAAACTGTAGAAAAAAAGTTCTGTTCACACGTGAACATCTGCCAGCAGAGGTGACAGGAAAAGGTGATTAGAAAACTTTGAGTTCAGTTCAGGCCAGCTTCAGTGAGATCAGCCAGGTTTTTTTGGTAGTAGTAGACAGTTTCTAGTTTCTCTAGATTTGCTGCTTTCTCATTTCTGACTCCTTTGTGTGGTTTGAAGTACCAAACTGCTCGCTCAGTGCAGGACGTCCACGAGGACGGCTTTAAAGTCTTCAGAACGTCCCTGCACCTGAGACGAGGTCTGCCAACGGGCCTCTTTCAGAACACTGAAGGTTCTGTCGAGGCGTTCTGTGCATGGACCACCGGAGATGTTGAATTCAGTTGTGATGACAGGGATTGGAACTGGTGATATCAAACAGTGTCTCATTAGTCATTTTGTCTTTCCACGTTACACTGAGGACAGCTGTCCGGTTCCTGGTGTGAAAGGCGTTCTGCCGGTCTTCTTCATGTCGGTATGTGGTCCATGTTGTAGATCCATACATCAGTACACTCATGACACGCTTCATAGACTCTTAGCTTAGTTTTTATCATAAGATGTCTGTTTGCAGCTCTGAGAGTTTTCTGTCTAGAGGTCGTGATAGAAGATGTGTGAAGGCGTTCACATTCTGGAGGATCATTTCATTTATGGAGAAGTATTGAGCGGTGCTTCAGGACAGAGTAACGTCTTCTTCAAGCTGATCGTGAGACCGAATCTCTGACATGCAGACGAGAACCTGCTGAGCGGTTGTTGCAGATGAGAAGCTGATGTTGGACACAGAGCTGCATCGTCTACACACAGAAACATTTTCTTCAGCTCTAATTTTGATTTTCTATCTGGCTAGTGAGAAAAAATGACCATCATGTCTGTCAGCAGAGACACTCCAGCATGACTGGGGATATTCACAGATGCAGTCTTGAAGACATTTGCAAAGTAGATGCCAACCGAAGTGGGAGCAAGGACACAGCTCTGCTTTATGCCTCTGCCAATTATATATATGCATATATATAATATATACATTTACAGTTCCTTGTGAAAGTATTCGGCCCCTTGAACTTTTCAACCTTTCGCCACATTTCAGGCTTCAAACATAAAGATATAAAATTTTAATTTTTTGTCAAGAATCAACAACAAGTGGGACACAATCGTGAAGTGGAACGAAATTTATTGGATATTTTATACTTTTTAACAAATAAAAACTGAAAAGTGGGGTGCAATATTATTGGGCCCCTTTACTTTCAGTGCAGCAAACTCACTCCAGAAGTTCAGTGAGGATCTCTGAATGATCCAATGTTGTCCTAAATGACTGATGATGATAAATAGAATCCACCTGTGTGTAATCAAGTCTCCGTATAAATGCACCTGCTCTGTGATAGTCTCAGGGTTCTGTTTAAAGTGCAGAGAGCATCATGAAGACCAAGGAACACACCAGGCAGGTCCCAGATACTGTTGTGGAGAAGTTTAAAGCCGGATTTGGATACAAAAAGATTTCCCAAGCTTTAAACATCTCAAGGAGCTCTGTGCAAGCAATCATATTGAAATGGAAGGAGTATCAGACCACTGCACATCTACCAAGACCCGGACGTCCCTCTAAACTTTCACCTCCAACAAGGAGAAGACTGATCAGAGATGCAGCCAAGAGGCCCATGATCACTCTGGATGAAACTGCAGAGATCTACAGCTGAGGTGGGGAGAGTCTGTCCATAGGACAACAATCAGTCGTACACTGCACAAATCTGGCCTTTATGGAAGAGTGGCAGAAGAAAGCCATTTCTCAAAGATATCCATAAAAGTCTGGTTTGAAGTTTTGCCACAAGCACCTGGGAGACACACCAAACATGTGAAGAAGGTGCCTGGTCAGATGAACAAAATCCAACTTTTTGGCCACAATGCAAAACCATATTTGGCGTAAAAGCAACACAGTTCATCACCCTGAACACAACCATCCCCACTGTCAAACATGGTGGTGGCAGCCTCATGGTTTGGGCCTGCTTTTCTTCAGCAGGGACAGGGAAGATGGTTAAAATTGATGGGAAGATGAATGGAGCCAAATACAGGAGCATTCTGGAAGAAAACCTGTTGGAGTCTGCAAAAGACCTGAGACTGGGACGGAGATTTATCTTCCAACAGGACAATGATCCAAAACATAAAGCCAATCTACAATGGAATGGTTCACAAATAAACGTATCCAGGTGTTAGAATGGCCAAGTCAAAGTCCAGACCTGAATCCAATGGAGAATCTGTGGGCAGAGCTGAAGACTGCTGTTCACAAACGCTCTCCATCCAACCTCACTGAGCTCCAGCTGTTTTTGCAGGAAGAATGAGCAAGAATTTCAGTCTCTCCATGTGCAAACTGATAGAGACATACCCCAAAGAGACTTGCAGCCTGTAATTGCAGCAAAGGTGGCGCTACACAAGTATTAAGCAAGGGGACCAATAATATTGCACGCCCCACTTTTCAGGTTTTATTTGTTAAAGTTTAAAATATCCAATAAATTTCATTCCATTCACGATTGTGTCCCACTTGTTGTTGATTCTTTACAAAAAATTACAATTTTATATCTTATGTTTGAAGCCTGAAATGTGGCGAAAGGTTGAAAAAGTTCAAAGGGGCCGAATACTTTCACAAGGAACTATATGTGCTAAAACTGGCCAATGATCAAATGTGATGCCAAAAATATATCATAAATGATATTAGATGTTTTAAAAACATGTCAAAAATGAGAATTTTTCTGGCTATTTTTTCTATTGAAAAATTGGCCACAGCTGAACTATTTTATGTCTCCAAGTTTCCTCTCTCTGCTAAGTTAGATTTTGGAAATATGGAGTCCTTAAATTGACTTTACTGCTAAGATATTGTTTGTGACCAGAATACAGAGATCTTGGAAACAGATTAAATTCTACAAATTCATCCAGAAAATTTCACAGAACTCAGTTTGGGACTTAAATAACAGAAACAGGGGATGGCAGTGAGGGTATTTGTTGTGGCGTCTGCATTCAGTTTCTGTAACTTTTCCTCCTCTGGACGTTACGTAATCTGTTTCAGGAGGTGGAAGCTTGAGAGAGAAAACATCTAGACGAGTGAAAGTTGACGAGCAGTGGATGACCGGACGTGTGCTGCTGAAGGATAAATCCTCTCCTAGACTTTCCTGTCTTTGGTTCACTAACTGTTCTCCTCCATCCTTGGAGCTTTTCTCTCACTGCAGGGCTTGGGTTGGGGTATGTGAAGCATCCGGGGTAATTAGAGGCTGTCGGAGGCAGGAACTGTAAAGCAGCTGACGTCATGTTAACATCAGCAGCAAAATAAAAAGGTTCTTCTGCTGTGATTAGATGTTCGTTTAAGCTCAGCTGCTGTTTAGTAGCTTGAATTAATGCGTTGACTTAAAGGCATTATGGAGGATGTTTTTTGTTTAATTTGTCTGATTCACATAAAATGAATATACTGACCTTTAGTTGGACTTGTATGTATGGTCTCTAAAAGAATAAAAAAATTAAATAAAATAACTGTGGAATGGCAGGGACCTGAAAACATCAGCCAATCAACGCGCTCGGGACCGAGGCGTTTGGTTTGCTCCCTTCCTGTCAATCAAAAATCTTTCCGGCTCAGCGCCTAGTTACGTAGATTACGTACGCCTTGGACTTTACGTGTTTTCTGTATGTGTTGCTTTGGTATAGCTTCGTAGTTAGCTGGAGACTTGTTTTGCTCATCTTTTTTTACATAATGGCAGATAAAGATCCAGGGGGACTCAGCCGTAAAAGACAACTTCACGAGTCCTACGCAAGTTTCTGGAGGGGGGCGTTTCTTCGTAAATGTTAAGAGGGGGGAGGTTAGAGGGGGGTGAGGGAGAGGTTGTATGTGCGCATGCTACGTTCAAGTCGTAGGAAATTAAATCTCCTCTAATGCCTTTAATTAAAATTCTCTCCTTCATGTTGTCAGCGGGTTTTCTCCTCGTCAGTAAACAGAAAACAGTTTTTCTGATCTAATCTTCGTCTCTACACTCTGGTTGCTCAGGTTTCATTCAGACTCAAACAACACATCTGTAGCTTTATTTTTATCTGCTATCATCTGGAGCTTTACAGAGCCTCACACACGGCAGGAAATCTTTAGTTTTGTTCTGTCTTCACCCGTTTTAACGGTTTGTCTCCACTTTGGTTAATTGTGAAAGATGAGCCTCAGACAGAATGAAATGAATGAATGAAACGTCATGTTTCTGCTCTGTCCGGCTCTGATTTCAAGCTGCTGCTCGTTTCAGTTTGTTGATGGATGAAACCTGAATAATTCACATAAATCAATCTAAAACAAGGCGCTCTGTTTGTTTTTTTCCTTTTCACAGCTGACAGTAAAACACCAGACTAACTGGAACATTTAAAATGTTTTTTTTTATCTTAAACTACAGATGTTGGCATTGTGTAATTTTTAATTGATAAATCCAATACTTATGAGATAAATGTCTGAAAATGGGTCAGAAAACGAAAAACGTGCCCATTTTATCAATATATTTTCTTAGTGATATTTAGAGAACCTTTTTAAAACTTCACGACTTCTCATAACTGTTCATTCAGTTCAATGAAAAATGAACTTTATTTTCAATTTTATGACCAAATATTTCATATTAAACGATATTACAGCTGCTTCCAAACGTTTCTCTGATGGTTCTCTCAGCGTTTCTGCTCTATACCTTACTGTCAGCAGAAATGTTTCTCTGCTGGTAATGACCGCATGTTGCCGTGGCAGCCACACCCTCTCCGTTGTCAGAAGTCACACGCTCCTGTCAGAACAACACGCCTCCATGTGTCAGACCAGTTTCTGCTTCAAGACTGTTTTATGAAGCTGAACTCTGCTTTTAACCTCAGACGTCCACTTTATTTATTCTGTTTTTAATGATATACTTTTATGTCTGCTGAGGATCAAACCCCAACATGGCTCCTTCTCTGTAAACATTTATTTATTTTATTGTCCCTGGTTAATTAAATTACAGATAAACTGGTAAATTAATTTAGACCAGACCTGTGTTTTTATAAAGGAAATAAGTTACACTTATGTACTGTTTTTAAAACAGCTAAAAATAAGGTTATTTTATAGATATTTACTGTTATTAAAAATATAATGTTAAAATTATGTGCTTTTTATAAAACTAAAAAAAGTAAATAAATTTTAGACTATGATTTTATAGCTTTTTGCCTGTTTTTAATCATTAAAAGACTATAATGGTAATTTGTTTATTTAAAAAATGTTTTTAAAAGCCGCTATCAGTCAGTAAAAATATTATTTATTTTTTATTTGTTTGATATTTCAAAGCAATTTTTACATTATTTGAAGCAAAAATTAATATTAGATTTCACTTTTTTGTTAAATTGACAGAAAACCAATTAAAATCATGAAAATTAAGGATCTCATAATTTAAAAAATGAAATTTATATGTGAACCATAAAAAATGCGGCAGTAAATAATATTTCACACCAAAAATATGTATTTTTACAGAAAGTAATTTCATTCTCTGAAGAATAAACTAGTTTATTGTGTTAAAAAAACTCATGATTTTACAGATATTGTGTCATTATTTCCAGTGTTTTTACTTAAAAACATTTTTACACAGTTAATTATTTTTTCTGCATACTTTTTCTGACAAATTTTTGCATGTTTCTTATTTATTTTTTTGCAGTGTGGGTTACCTTCATGTAATTCACAATGAGTTTTTTAGCTGTGAAAACTCTGAGATCACTTTTGGACAGTCAGCAGTTTTTGTGGGAACAGTTTGTTTTGGTTCGACTCGCAGGAAAGTTAGTTGTTTGTGACGTTCTGACAATAATGAATCAGACTCCTGACAGCCTCTTTTAGTGTGTCTTTAGTGTATTTTTAGTTTGTTTGAGTGTGTTTTAGTGTATTGTTGGTGTGTTTTAGTGTCTTTTAAGTGTTTTTAGTGTGTTTAAGTGTATTTTTAGTGAGGTTTAGTGTGTTTTAGTGTGTTTTTAGTGTGTTTTAAGTGTGTTTTAGTGTTTTAAGTGTGTTTTAGTGTGTTTAAGTGTGTTTTAGTGTGTTTTAAGTGTGTTTTAGTGTGTTTAAATGTATTTTAGTGAGGTTAGTGTGTTTTAAGTGTGTTTTAGGTGTTTAAGTGTTTAGTGAGGTTTAGTGTGTTTTTAAGTGTGTTTTTAGTGTGTTTTAAGTGTGTTTAGTGTGTTTTAAGTGTGTTTAAGTGTATTTTTAGTGAGGTTTAGTGTGTTTTAAGTGTGTTTTAGTGTGTTTAAGTGTGTTTTTAGTGAGGTTTAGTGTGTTAAGTGTGTTTTAGTGTGTTTTAAGTGTGGTTTTAGTGTGTTTTAAGTGTGTTTAAGTGTATTTTTAGTGAGGTTAATGTGTTTTAAGTTGTGTTTTAGTGTGTTTTAAGTGTGTTTAAGTGTATTTTAGTGAGGTAATGTGTTTTACGTGTGTTTTAGTGTGTTTAAGTGTATTTTAGTGAGGTTTAGTGTGTTTTAAGTGTGTTTTTAGTGTGTTTAAGTGTATTTTAGTGAGGTTTAGTGTGTTTTAATGTGTTTTTAGTGTGTTTTAAGTGTGTTTAGTGTGTTTAAGTGTGTTTTTAGTGTGTTTAAGTGTGTTTTAGTGTGTTTAAGTGTGGGTGTAAGTGTATTTTATTAGTGAGGTTAGGTGTCTTTAAGTGTGTTTTTAAGTGTGTTTAAGTGTGTTTTTAGTGAGGTTTAGTGTGTTTTAAGTGTGTTTTTAGTGTGTTTTAAGTGTGTTTTATGTGTGTTTTAAGTGTGTTTAAGTGTATTTTTAGTGAGGTTAATGTGTTTTAAAGTGTGTTTTAGTGTGTTTTAAGTGTGTTTAAGTGTATTTTAGTGAGGTTAATGTGTTTAAGTGTGTTTTTAGTGTGTTTAAGTGTATTTTTAGTGAGGTTTAGTGTGTTTTAAGTGTGTTTTAGTGTGTTTAATGTATTTTTAGTGAGGTTTAGTGTGTTTTTAAAATGTGTTTTTTAGTGTGTTTTAAGTGTGTTTTAAATGTGATTCTTGCTGTGTTGCACTCAGACTAGTAATCTTTCAGCCTCCCTCTGGAATTCTCTTAAATTTTCTAAACTAAAAAACTCTAAACGGTTCTGGACACTGGACTCCTGTTCCCGCGTTTGGGGACACAGATCACATCTTGTCTCCCTTCAGTCTTTCTCCCGTTGGTTCTGCCTGCTCCGGTGGAGGTTAAAGGAAGGGATGGAAATGTCAAACAGAGACAGAAAACTCTCTGGTTCCGGAAACTCTGAGGATAGATCTGGTGGAATCAGATGCAACGTCCTGGAATAAACTAAACTCAAACTTCACAGTCTAAAGCAGATAGAGGCTCAAGAGCAGATCATCAGGAGCTGAACATGACACCAAAGAGCTGGAGGGCCTCATGCTAGTCATGGTGGACCTCCATCAGTGTTACATTCACCTGCTGGGAAGTTCTGGTTCCTGATCTTCCCTCCAGCTCTGGAATCTGAGCGAGAAGCTATGAGCCACCACATTTAAGGAGGAATGACATCAGCTCCCACATTTAAGGAGGAATGACGTCAGCTCCCACATTTAAGGAGGAATGACGTCAGCTCCCACATTTAAGGAGGAATGACGTCAGCTCCCACATTTAAGGAGGAATGACGTCAGCTCCCACATTAAGGAGGAATGACGTCAGCTCCCACATTTAAGGAGGAATGACGTCAGCTCCCACATTTAAGGAGGAATGACGTCAGCTCCCACATTTAAGGAGGAATGACGTCAGCTCCCACATTTAAGGAGGAATGACATCAGCTCCCACATTTAAGGAGGAATGACGTCAGCTCCCACATTAAGGAGGAATGACGTCAGCTCCCACATTTAAGGAGGAATGGACGTCAGCTCCACATTTAAGGAGGAATGACGTCAAGCTCCCACATTTAAGGAGGAATGACGTCAGCTCCCACATTTAAGGAGGAATGACGTCAGCTCTAACATTTAAGGAGGAATGACATCATGAAAACATCTGTCCTCGGCGGCGGTTAAACCGATATTTGAAGCTAAACTGAACCACCGTGATGAACTTTAAACCTGAAACTGCAGCTTCATGATGATAATTTAAGGGAAATGTCAGATTCTAACTCATCTGAACAGCTTATTTTTGCTGTATGACATTAAAATCTCCCCTTATTGCAGCTTTACTCACAGAATTTTACCATTAAAGTGGCATTCTGGTTACTTTAATGTGTTTTGTTGTTGACAGTTTGTTTAAACAGACAGGAAGTTACAATCTGCAGTGGACCTTTTCAGAACTAAAACATATTTTAGCCATCTGAAAATTGGTTCAACTATAAAAATATCTGTCTATCAACTTCTGTTCTATGATTTCACTGCTTTAACTTGCTCTCAGATGCTCTCTCTGATTGGAAAATGATGCCGTTATAGAGTTCTTTAACCCACCAGACTCTGTTCACAAAACAGTCATTTTACTTCATAGTCTATTAAAATTGCTCTTGTGTGACTTCAGTGTTTAAGTCATTAATTTGGATCCTAACTTACATATTAAAGCATGAAATCACAAAACAGACATACTAACTATCCCAGTCAAGCAGAGACGGACTAAAAACTGCAGTTTCATGCAGGATAAAATTACTGTTTTTGTCAATGGAGTCTGGAGGCCTTACCATCTTACAATAAACTAAGCATGAAAATATGATACTTAACCGTGTAAGATCCAAATTTAGAAAAGAAAGAATAGAATAGACAGACAGACAGACAGATGGATAGATAGATGGATAGATAAAAAAATAAATCGATGCTGTATTTTGTGTATGTATGTACACAAACAGAATATAATAATAATAAAAACTTATGTGAAACAGTGGGTTTCACAGAGTTAAATTAATATTTTTATCAGTTTTTAAAATCAGTTTCCAAACTGACCATTTAAAAATATTTGCCATGTTGAATTAAAGAATGTCACTGGTTGCGTTTGGAACATAAACACAGTTGGTTTTAATGCATAAAAACCATTCGTTCCTCAGTCATTCCTATGCAGATTCCTCTCAGCCACAGCTATGATTTACTGCATTTAGAGGGACTCTATTGGTTCAGCTGCAGGAAACAACTTTATCCTCGGAGGGATTGGAGGTTAGATCAGGACGACGCTGTGCATCAACAAACATTCCTGTCAGACATAGCCTGACCTGTACCGGCCTAATTCCTCCTTTTATCAGATGGAATAAAGCAGATGTCTTGGTGTTACTAGAGGTCGACAGGCTCTGCTGAGGGCTTTTTAAACAACCTCACAGGATGTAAAATAGAGGAAAACAGGGTAGACTTTGTAAACGGAGCGGCCCCACCGGCGCCTCAGACTAACAGAGAGACGGTCGGCTCGTTAGCAGAAAGTGAAGCTTTCTCTCCATGCAGTTCAGCTGTTAGATAACCAGTTATACAACTCCTGCTCTGCTGCTACATGCAGACAGGAGGCGTGTTCAGCTTCCATCAGGCTGAAAGACGACAGAAAGGAGGTTCTTTACTGAGCTTCTCACCAGAGTACTGTACATGTACGATGATCACGTCTGAACGCAGAGGAGCTCACATCCAAATGCTGCTTGTTTTATGTGGTTTGGTTCCTTTACAGTTTAATTGTGACCCAACATCTAAAACACAAATCAGAATCCTGAAAGAATTCAGGTGGAAATGTCTGAGTGACTAGAATCAGTAATAAATGGGAGTAAATGCTGACAGCCTGGTTAAAAACCTTCATAAAACTCCTAAAAGGACGTTTTTATCTTTAATTTTCAAAGAATTTACTGTCATTGTTCACATTTCCCCTGCATTGTTTAGTTGCAGTTGCAATAACTCGTAAAATCATGATGAAAATGATTAATTTATATGTTAATTATGAAACTATAACATCAAAATGCATATTTTGAATGTTTTTAGATCAACTAAAACATTGTTTTATAGGCTCATAGCTATTTACTGTTGTTTAAAAGAAAAAAGGAATGTTTATTCAAGATTAAAATGGGTAATTCATTTTTCAAAACTGCTATTTTGCAGATTTTCATTTAAAAATTACGTACTATTTTTAATATTAATATGAATATTTTTACTTTTAAATAACCTCAAATATCTATAAAATATATAGAACATTATTTTTGATTTAAAAATAAATGTAAAAAATGTGCAGTTTTATTAGGAAAATGTAAAAGTGACGGAGCCGTCACACAATCCTTCACTCAGAATACGAGCTTGCTGCCTCAGACAGACGAAACAGAATCCACAACCTCAGACTGTTCCCACCTCCATCAACAGCATGAACAGTGCAGTTATTTTTATAGCGTTTTTACTATGGTGTATGCTTGTGGTATGTGTGACCTCTGGGATATGTGCAATACTGTTGTTTTTGTTGTTGTTTTATGTGCAAAATTGTTTTGTAGTTCCCTGTGACAGACTGGTGACCTGTCCAGGGTGTCCTCTGCCTTCACCTGAGTCAGCTGATAGACTCCAGCTTATTATATTACTAATATAACATAATATATATAATATAATATATATTAGACCTCCAGTCCTCCTTCTGTTTTAAAATTGCTAAATTTTCTTCTTTTAAAATTTTAAAAATTTCTTATGTTTAAACTGTGTATTTGAATCTGTTTTTATTCTGTTTCCTCTGTACGGTGACCTTGAGTGTCTTGAAAGGCGCCTATAAATAAAATGTATTATATTATTATTATATAATATAATAATAAATATATATAATAATATAATATTTAGAGAATATGCATTTTGATGTTTTAGTAGTAAATTATTACTTTTTTCCAACAATTTTAATAGTCATTAACTGCAATTAAACAAAATAGCAAAAATGTGTAAAAAAAAAAAAGTTAATTCTTTTCAAAATTACAGATTAAAATGTTCTTTTTTAGGAAGGATTAGAAGCCGGCTGCAGTGATTTCCTTCCATTCATTCACAAGAGCATTACTGAAAATGAGAATACAGTAAACACTAAATTATTATACAGAATAGTAATAATTTACAGTTAAACTTGTAAAAGGTAAAACATGGCTTTCATATGAAAGAGCCACCATGTCCTTAGAGTTTGTAAAGACAGCAGATAAAAGGAGTAAACTCACAGTGGTTCTAAACTCTGTCTCCAGGTTTGGTGGAGGAGAGGAGGTGGAAGAGGAAGAAGAGGAGGAAGAGGAGGAGGAGGAACAGTGGAGGTGGAGGAGGTGGAGATCGTCAACGTCGTGCAGCAGAAACCGCCACCGGTGATCCAGAAGATCTCCAGGACGGAGGTGAAGACTGAGCTGAAGCAGATCCCTGAGCCCCACCAAGCTGGACACTCGATATTTTGGAGAGCTGCTGGCCGACGTCTACAGGAAGAACTGCGACATCCACACCTGCATCAACGACCACGTGTCCAAGATCGAGGACAGTAAGTTCAGCTCAGGCAGTTAGCTTCAAGTCCTCATCATCACCAAAACACACCAGACCCACTGGAATCATTATATGAAGCACGGTGGTGGCAGCATCATGAAGCATGGTGGAGGCAGCATCATGATTAAAGCACGGTGGAGGCAGCAATCATGATTAAAGCACGGTGGTGGCAGCATCATGATTAAAGCATGGTGGAGGCAGCATCATGATTAAAGCACGGTGGAGGCAGCATCATGATTAAAGCATGGTGGTGGCAGCATCATGATTAAAGCACGGTGGAGGCAGCATCATGATGAAGCACGGTGGTGGCAGCATCATGATTAAAGCATGGTGGAGGCAGCATCATGATTAAAGCACGGTGGAGGCAGCATCATGATGAAGCACGGTGGTGGCAGCATCATGATTAAAGCATGGTGGAGGCAGCATCATGATGTGAAGCATGGTTACAGGTTTCTTGTCTGCTGCTCTACAATAATGCCATTTGAGTTAAATAATTCTAACAATTCTACAGTTTCATTTAAGCAGACGCTTTTGGTCCAAAGCGACGTACAACACAAGCAAGAATTCAGACATAAGGAAAAAACTGTAGTAAGTGCAAAAGTGCTTCAAGTGTCAAAGGTGTTGCCATCAAGTTGCAGAAGAATCGCCAAACCCCCCCCCCCCCCCTTTTTTTAAACTTTGTCAGCGCTAAATAAGTGCTGGGTTTTGGACCACCTGACTTATTCTACTCCTAAGGTGAGTCAGATTAAGTGCCTAGGTGTTCTCTGAACAATTGAGTCTTCAATTGTCTCTTGAAAGTAGAAAGGGACTCAGCAGAACACACAGAGTTTGGTAGATTGTTCCACCATTTGGGAACAACAGAGGAGAAGAGTCTGGTTAGAGATTTGGAGCCGTGCTGGGCTGGAAGCACCAGGCGTCTCTCACATGCAGAGCAAAGTGGGCGTGAAGGGGAGTAGACCTGGATCAGGGAATCCAGGTAGGCTGGGGCCGTTCTTGTAAATGTTTTGTAAGCCAGGAGGAGAGTTTTGAATTTGATTCTGGCTGCAACTTGAAGCCAGTGAAGGGAGATGAAAAGGGGAGTGACATGAGCTCTTTTGGGCTGGTTGAAGACCAGACGTGCTGCTGCATTCTGGATCATCCGCAGAGGTTTGACTGTACATGCAGGGAGACCTGCCAGAAGAGAGTTGCAGTAGTCATGCGTGACATCACAAGAGCCTGAACCAGAAGTTGTGTGGCCTGTTGGGTCAGGAAGGGTCTGATCTTCCTGATGTTTGTAGAGGGCATAATGACAAGATCGAGAAACTGAGGCCACGTGAAACCCTTTAAGGTCAGCTGGTCATCAATCATGACACCCAGGTTTCTGGCTGAGTTTGTGGGCACAAGTAAGGGCTCGAGTGAAGTTGGACACTGATCTGAGGCTGAACAGATGGACAAGCTGGAAACACCATGAGTTCAGTCTTAGACAGATTTCAGCTGAAGGTGCCGTTCCTTCACCCATGTGGAAATCAGCCAGACATGCTGATTATCTGAGCTGAAACTGTTTGTGTCGTCAGGTGGAAAAGAGAGGAAAAGCTGAGTGTCGTCCGCCTAGCAGTGGTAGGAGAAGCCATGGGAGCGGATCACTGCACCAAGTGAGGTGGTGTACAGAGAGAAGAGTAAGGACCAAGCACTGACCCCTGAGGGACCCCTGTTGATAGGACATGTGACCTTGACACCTCCCTCGCCATGTTACTACTGAAGGATCTGCCTGTGAGGTAGGACTTGAACCACAACAGGACAGAACCTGAGATGCCGAGCTCAGAGACTGTGGAGAGGATTTGATGGTTCACGGTGTCAAAGGCAGCAGACAAGTCCAGCAGCAGTAGGACAGAGGACTGACCAGCAGCTCTCGCCAGCCGCAGAGATTCTGTGACGGATAGGAGTGCAGTCTCAGTGGAGTGGTCGCACCTGAAGCCTGACTGAAAAGGGTCAAGTGGGTTGTTGTTCCGCAGATGTTCAGAGACTTGGTTAAATACTGAGCGCTCCAGTATTTGGACAGGAATGGTAGAAGTGAGACTGGCCTGTAGTTTTCAACCTGGCTGGGTTGAGATGAGGCTTTTTGAGGCAGTGGGGGTGACGGGGCTTGTTAAAAGTAGCAGGAAAAATGGCAGTTTCCAGGGAGGAGTTGAAAATGTGCGTGACTGCAGGTTTGATTGTGGGAAAGATGGTCTGCAGGATGCTGGTGGGTATTGGATAAAGAGGACATGTTGTAGGTTTTGAGCTCAGAAGAAGCCTGGAGACCTCATCCTCGCTCAGAGGAGCAAAAGAGCAGAGTGAAGGAGCAGTAGTGGGTTTGAGCTGACTGGCCTGGTCAGGCTCAGAGAACTGGTTGCTGATTGCAGCCACCTTTTCAGTGAAAAGGAGGTAAAGTCTGAATACTGAACA
Source organism: Acanthochromis polyacanthus (assembly GCF_021347895.1). Classification (NCBI taxonomy): domain Eukaryota; kingdom Metazoa; phylum Chordata; class Actinopteri; family Pomacentridae; genus Acanthochromis; species Acanthochromis polyacanthus. The sequence goes on from NC_067129.1 coordinate 414,572, forward strand.
TGTTTTTATGTTAAATAATCACAGCTGAACATCAGGTTTAATTGATAATAACGAATATTTTTAAATACAGCCTCAGGTTTTTCGATTTATGCTCGTACCTAGAAAACAGTTTTTTCATACTAATGCTGGTGCAGCATTACATAACGAGCTCTGTGGTTTCCATTACCGGTCTGGTTTTATTGGCGTAGAAGCTTGTAGATTCAAAGACTATGGCATGTCACCACGGGGACAGACTGTGGGTTTGGCGCTCAGAATTAATGTACTGAACGTGTTCCAACAGGTCAGAGTTTCAGATGTTCTCATGTTTCCGCTGAAGAGGAGCTGAAATTAATGTTTACAGAAAAAAGACAAGTTTTCACTCAGAATATACAGGCAACTTTCTTCGTTATTTCTTTCTGTATTTCAGTCTTTATTTCATCTTTATTTCCATCTTACTGCTTGTGTTTCTATATTGTTTTTCCATCTTTCTGTCTTTGTCTTAACATTTTCTTTCTTTCTTTGCTCTTTTTCTGCATCTTTCTTTTTGTCTTTCGGTCTGTTTCTTTCTGTCTTCTGTCCCCTCCCAATATGAACCCACAGTTGTTCTGGATTCTGGAAGCTGCTCTACGTTCTGAACTGTTGTATCTGTGAGCTGATGACACCAGGTAGACGTAAAGTGAGGGTCAGGTGATCTGAGGCGGCCAATGAGAGCCAGAAGCACCTCAGAGCTGCAGTTTCTGAAGGTTTCTGTCCATCAGGTTGACACCCAGCTGATTCATGTGGTGTCATCCAACTGTAAAGTGTGAGTGAGAGAGAGTGACTAAAGATTATAATCCTCTTTAAACTCTTCACCTCCCTGTCAGACACCCATGACACGTGAGTCACTAAATCAGTCAGCAGCTCCCTGAAGCTCCAGCTGATCCCCCATATACAAACTGCTGCTGAGGTTAAGGTGGAGGAAGAACACACTACACTCACAGTGGTGGCAGCATCATGATTAAAGCACGGTGGAGGCAGCATCAATGACATGAAGCATGGTGGAGGCAGCATCATGATATAAAGCACGGTGGTGGCATCATCATGACATGAAGCATGGTTGGAGGCAGCATCATGATATAAAGCATGGTGGAGGCAGTATCATGATTAAACATGGTGGAGGCAGCATCATGAATTAAAGCACGGTGGAGGCAGCATCATGACATGAAGCATGGTGGTGGCAGCATCATGATATAAAGCACGGTGGTGGCAGCATCATGATTAAAGCATGGTGGAGGCAGCATCATGATGAAAGCATGGTGGAGGCAGCATCATGACATGAAGCATGGTGGTGGCATCATCATGACATGAAGCATGGTGGAGGCAGCATCATGATATAAAGCATGGTGGAGGCAGCATCATGATATAAAGCATGGTGGAGGCAGCATCATGTTAAAACACGGTGGTGGCAGCATCATGATTAAAACACGGTGGTGCAGCATCATGACATAAAGCATGGTGGAGCAGCATCATGATATAAAGCACGGTGTGGCATCATCCATGACATGAAGCACGGTGGTGGCAGCATCATGATATAAAGCACGGTGGTGGCATCATCATGACATGAAGCATGGTGGAGGCAGCATCATGATATAAAGCACGGTGGTGGCATCATCATGACATGAAGCATGGTGGAGGCAGCATCATGATATAAAGCACGGTGGGCATCATCATGACATGAAGCATGGTGGTGGTAGTATCATTGTGGAGGCAGCAGGCTAAGACTCTGTGTGGTCAAAATAAATATGCATTTTAAATATAATTCTATATTTATCTTTTCTATCAAAACTAGCTTTATGTTGAATCTACGAAACTAATTACTTTACTAACAGGTAGGCGTGATGTGTTTTATTCCTCTGTGTCACTAAGCTCATTATTGTCCAGCAGCTGTTACAAGAAACGTCAAATTGGGATTTTTGAACACATATTGTGAGTCAAGTTTTAGCTCAGGAGGAGTTTGACCTGAATCAGTATCTGCGTTTCCATTACCCTTAGATATGCACAAAATGTAAACAGTGCAATAAAAAACTGGTAATGGAAACACCTGAATTTCGAAAAAGGACTAAAATGTCGCTAAAAAGTTTTACTCTCTCATGAGGTGGTTTTTCAGACGTTTCGATATTGAGAAATATCGCAAAAGCGCAATGGAAACACTTTTTCTGCAATTATACGTCACCGGACGTGACGTACCTGGTCACATGACCAGTTCTCTTGAGTAAACATGGCGCGGTACGTGTGGACAGAAGAGGAGACCGAGACTTTACTTGCCATTATTCTTGAGAAAAACATTACTGCCATACTAGACAGCAAACAGCAGAGGAATGCAGAGTGTTAGAAGGAGATAGAAACAGGTTTTGGGCGTCCATCTTCCTGCAGTGAAATCTCGCGGGATGATATTTTACGAAAGTTACGATGCTTCTGCCCCAGAACAACCTCAATGGAAACACGTTCAAAGCACAATATACTGTGTCGAAATTTTAGAATATCGCTTTATTTTGTGAAAAACTGTAATGGAAACCCAACTAGTGACAGCCGACCGTTTAAACCCTGGATCAGACCGAAGCAGCTCTGGGTGTGGTTGTTTCTGGGCGTTTATTTACTTGCTGTTATTATTTCATGAGCTGTTGACTCATTTTTCACTCTAATATAAAATCCCACACCTTAATGGAAACCATGAATAGAAGTAGAGAACTATTATAGAGAACTATAGAGAACAATTATATAATAATAAATGAAGATAAACAGAAAAATTAAGCTGAATTTCTTTGATAATCTGGTAATTAATTCAGGAAAAAAACTCAAACACACTATAGATCAGTGGTTCTCAACCCTGTTCCTCAGGACCACTGTCCTGCATGTTTAGATGTTTCCTGCTCCAACACACCTGATTCCACGATCAGCTCGTTATCAGGCTTCTGCAGAGACTTTGATGATGAGATGATCATTTGAATCAGGTGTGTTGGAGCAGGAAGCATCTAGAACATGCCAGGACAGTGGGTCCTGAGGAACAGGGTTGAGAACCACTGCTATAGATGCTTCACTACTTGTACTTTTAATGTGTTTTTATCTCCTGGCTGCCTCTCTTTAACAACAGCCTGCAGTTCAAGCAGAATCCAACCAAAAACAAACGTTGTCATGTTGGCTGCTTTATCACCCTCATGCACAGCACATGAGTTAATTAGTCCTGTTTATATTTGACAGAATCTGGAGAATTCTGAGCCACTTTGACACATTTTGAGGATTTTTTTTGTCTCATTGTGAGAAAGTTTTTAAACCCGGTAACACCCAAATGAAGAAAATTAGCAAAAAAATAACTTAAATAATACAATTATATATATATATATATATATATATATATATATATATATATATAAAATCTTTAAAAACATAAAACTGTTGTATTTGTGCTTCAGTGGGTGTTAGAGGATTTTTCATTTTAGAGAATCTTGGGTCACTTTGTAAATGTTTAGAGTGATTTTGGACGATTCTTTTACCATTTAAATATATTTTTAAACTACTTTGGAAAAGTTTTTGAATCATTTCAGAGAATTTTAAGTCGTTTGGAAACAGTTTTGTCAGAGGAGAGCGTCCTGATTGAATCTGTCCTGTTTCTGTTTTACAGAATTTAGGGATTCGGAGTCATTTCTTTCTGATTTTTAAGTCATTTTTGAACCACTGAAGATTTTTATTTTGGGTTGAGTTTGAGTCATTTTAGATCATTTAAGTATTTTTGTCAGATTTTAATTGATTTGAAGATTTCTGGAGTCTCAGATTTGGTGAATATTTCTGGCAGAAAATGAACAGACCGAGTCCTTCAAAGACCGTTGGGAAGACAGAATCCAACAGTTAATTTGTTTTTACAGATAATTGCTGAATTCTGCACTAACCTGGTCTTAAACGTGACGTCCTCACCTTTAATGAACACGTTCAATTCACAGCACTTTATTTTCCCACGATGATTAAAAAGGGCATAAAGAGCAGAATGAACAGAGACAAAGGAAAAAACAAACAGAACATCAGACAGTAAAACAGACACAAGTTCTAAAATTTAAAAAATAAAGTTCTATAATTTGAAACAAATTCTCATAATTAAAAAAAATCGATAATTTAAAAAGTTCAATCAGTATATACTTTATTGTCCCACTTGGGGAAATTTGTGTTGGACTTAAAGCTGTGCTACCCAGTACTTGCACAAAAAACACATAAAAACAATATTGTGCATAAAAACACATAAAAGCAGTATTGCACATAAAACACATTATAACAAAAAACAAAAAAACAACAGTATTTCTATAATGTAAAGACAAATTTGAATGATTTAGAAATGATTGTCATGTCAATAAAGCGCTCTGTGCTTCACTCTAAGGCTGAGAACAGGTTTTTATCCACTCCCTCTGACTCACTGAGGCCCGCTTTACTTTGGATTTACCAACACATCCGTCAGCCTGCAGACACACGCCTCTCTTCACTTTCTCTCTTCCCGTCCTTCAAACACCCGTCAGGTTTCTCATGTTTGCTTTTTGCTCTGTGTTTCAGGAAACACCTGCTGGATCCCAGCAACGACTACAAGGTGAGAAACAAACCCAGAGCTGCTGTCTGATGGATCCGTCTGGACTGCAGACACATCTGTGGCCAAAAGCAGAGAAAAACTGGAAAGAACACGCATACGAGGCGTGTTTTATACATTAATGTTAAAAACACACATATGAGGCGTGTTTTATGAACAATATAAATTAATATATAAAATACTAGAAAAGCACTCACAAAATTCCATCATTATTTATTATGGAAAAAAATCATTTATTAATAATAAAAATGACTGGATATCACTAAAATATCAACTAAATAACGTCTGAATTTAACACCAACCACCTTCTAATGAGCTAAACAATAATAAAATGAGCTGATTCAGGAATAGTTGGATTGTGTCCTTTTATTAAGTGGAGATAATCAGGACATAGTTCTTTTTTGGGAATATATCAGATTTTATATGGAAAATAACAAATTAAATCACTTTCCACTAAGTTCCCCGTTCCAAAAAACTCCTCTCCAGAAAGTGTGTTAATTCCAGATCACATGACCTGCTCCACATGATGTCATTTCCTTCTGAGAAAAGACTGGAAGACTCCAAGGCTTTCTGACTTATTTCATATAAAGTAGTCAACAGGTTTACTACAGTATCTGTAGAAAATCAGTTGTATATCTAATATTTAGAAGGATCTTTCTCTAAAACGCCGTGTGGTGTTTGGTTATTTTAGGTTGATTTTAGGCCTGAAAACAGCAGAAATGTCGACTATGACTATTTTATATTGACTCCTCCAGAACGACTTGAAAATGATCCATAACTGTGGAAAATTAGTCGAGAATGACATGAAATTTGTCCTACATGACTCTAAAATTATCCCAAAGACTCAAAAATGATCCAAAATTGACGAGAAAAAGGTCCCATGCTGACATAGAACATATTTAATACTTCAAGACAATTGTCCAAAATGACTTATGTGTCCTAAATGACGAGAAAATTGCCCAGAATTACAGGAAATTAGTTCAGAATGACTCAAAAATCAGGTTTACCACAATATCTCTGTGAATAACTTTTAACTTCAGTTTTACTCAGTTGATCTTTCTCTAAAACGCCATGCGGTGTTTGGGGATTTTAGGTTGATTTTAGGCCTGAAAACAGCAGAAATGTCGACTATGATACAGAAAGTCCTGCAGTTCTATACTGACTGGTGGATCTGTAGAAGGATATTTATTTGGCCGTGTTTCTAGGTGAAGTGAATTTAAACTAAGAAGTCGATGAACTCTAAAGAAATTGATGCAATCATTGATTTTCATTGTGTGTGAGATATTTTCTCATAAGTGCTACAAAAGTCATTTCTTCATCTTGTATTTTCCATGACATGATTTTATTCCTTGGAGCGTTTGCTTTGTGTCTGAGTTCAGGTGGAGAAGGAGGAGGTGGAGGCTTTGATTCCTAAAGGAGCCACTGAACTGACCAAACAACAGATGCGTTACCTGCTGCAGGTGAGCTACGGCATCATTCCAGTCAGACACTGAATCAATCTTCAGTCTGATTAGAACAAACTGCCATGTTGACTGAAATACTGCATTAATACACATTATCTGTCATGTGACGCAGCCTGCACGTTTATAGAACCTTTATCTTCATATTGAATCTTAAAAACACACGATAGAAATGTCACAAAGATGTTTAAACATTTTGCAAACGTCCTCCACCTCCTTCTTGGCTTTTTGTCATTTTTGTTGTTTGTAAACGCTTCTTTTCATTTTTTCTTTCTGCTTCAACTGTAACAATTTATGTCAACTTCCAGAACATGAACACTTTGATAAATGGTTTAAAACGTGTGTGAATGGGTGAATGTGTGAATGTGTGTGTGAATGTGTGAATGTGTGAATGTGTGTGTGAATGTGTGAATGTGTGAATGTGTGAATATGTGAATGTGTGAATGTGTGTGTGAATGTGTGAATGTGTGTGTGAATGTGTGAATGTGTGAATGTGTGTGTGAATGTGTGAATGTGTGTGTGAATGTGTGAATGTGTGTGTGAATGTGTGAATGTGTGTGTGAATGTGTGTGTGAATGTGTGAATGGTGTGAATGTGTGTGTGAATGTGTGAATGTGTGAATGTGTGTGTGAATGTGTGAATGTGTGTGTGAATGTGTGAATGTGTGAATGTGTGAATGTGTGTGTGAATGTGTGAATGTGTGTGTGAATGTGTGAATGTGTGTGTGAATGTGTGAATGTGTGAATGTGTGTGTGAATGTGTGAATGTGTGTGTGAATGTGTGAATGTGTGTGTGAATGTGTGAATGTGTGAATGGGTGAATGTGTGTGTGAATATGTGAATGTGTGTGTGAATGTGTGAATATGTGAATGTGTGTGTGAATGTGAATGTGTGTGTGAATGTGTGAATGTGTGAATGTGTGAATGGATGAATGTGTGTGTGAATGTGTGAATATGTGTGTGAATGTGTGAATGGATGAATGTGTGTGTGAATGTGTGTGTGAATGTGTGTGTGAATGTGTGAATGGATGAATGTGTGAATGTGTGAATGTGTGTGTGAATGTGTGAATGGATGAATGTGTGAATGTGTGAATGTGTGAATGTGTGAATGGATGAATGTGTGAATGTGTGAATGTGTGTGTGAATGTGTGTGTGAATGTGTGAATGGATGAATGTGTGAATGTGTGAATGTGTGTGTGAATGTGTGTGTGAATGTGTGAATGGATGAATGTGTGAATGTGTGAATGTGTGTGTGAATGTGTGTGTGAATGTGTGAATGGATGAATGTGTGTGTGAATGTGTGTGTGAATGTGTGTGCGAATGTGTGAATGTGTGAATGTGTGAATGTGTGAATGTGTGAATGTGTGTGTGAATGTGTGAATGGATGAATGTGTGTGTGAATGTGTGAATGTGTGTGTGAATGTGTGAATGGATGAATGTGTGTGTGAATGTGTGAATGTGTGTGTGAATGTGTGAATGTGTGAATGTGTGAATGTGTGAATGTGTGTGTGAATGTGTGAATGGATGAATGTGTGAATGTGTGAATGTGTGTGTGAATGTGTGAATGGGTGTGTGAATGTGTGAATGTGTGAATGTGTGTGTGAATGTGTGAATGTGTGAATGGATGAATGTGACGTATCATGTAAAGCCTTTGGGTACCTTTCAGGAAAAGCGCTGCATAAATACAGACCATTTTCCTTAAACACGCTGTGATTCCAACCGTTTGTGTTTCAAAAGTAAGTCTGATGTTTTAAACGGTTCAAAATGTTTATCTACTGTTACGTCATTCCTAATAACCACCTGTTGCTGCTTGTTTAACAGTAAATAATGACTAACGCAGCTGTAATTACACATAATGACCTACATGCACGCGCATGAACAAACCCTTTGTAGTGTTTCAAAGTATTTATCTGTTCAGACTCACATAGACTTACTGTTCAGGGTTAAAACTGTACATTTATCTTATTTATTGGCATGAACTCAGCGCATAAAAGTGTGCTTGTTGTGTATTTTATTGTGTGTTTGTTAGAAGGCATTTATTTCACGTCTTTATCTGAGAGTGGTTACTGGGATGTAGGACAGTCATTATTTGACTCTAAAGTTGTTTTTGTGTTTCAGACTCGTCTCACTGCAGATAAAAGCATGCGTCTGCTGCTGTCCACCTTCAGCAGTCTGAGAGAGGAGCTCCTCCACATGTCTGAGGACCTCAGGGTAAGACCTCAGACCATCAGAGAAACACACGAGGGAAAATACTTCAGGCTGTAGAAAGTGATTTGGGACCAGTACTCCTCCTAAAACAGCACACAGAGCAAATCCATTCAGTCATCTCCATAAAAATAAAATTCTGCTGCGATAAAAACAAACACCAAAGCAGGTGAGGGAAAGGTAAATTGTCTTAAATCTAAGTGATCCTCTGCGGTGAGAGCAGATCAGTCTGAGGGAGGATCCAACCGCTGCTTCCAGCTGTAGTTTCCATTACATTATATTACATACAAAGAGACACAACATCACCACAAACACACTCAACTTCACGAGAAAAAGATCGGAGATGACCAAACAGACCCACGACCACAAAGAGACAGAAAACAAGAAACAGAAAACAACCACAAATAGAGACAGGATGAACCCCAAGAGACAGAAAACAACCATGAAAAGATGCAAAACAAACTAAAAACGAAATTTAAAGACAGGATGGACCACAAAGAGGCACAAAAATGACGGCAAAGTGACACAAAATCACCACAAATGCACTCAAATTCACCACACAGAGACACACAATAACAATAGAGACAGAAAATGACCACAGAGAGGCACAAAGACACAAAACCACCACAAATACACACAACTTGAGCTAAAACAGATAATGACTAAACAGAGGAACATAATGACCAAAAACAGACACAAAATGACAAAAGATAGATCCAAAACCACCACAAAGAGAGAAAGAGACAGAAAACAACCATAAAACAATGCAAAAAACTCCGAAACAGAGACACAAAATGACCACAAATACACACAGATCGGCCAAACAGAGACACAAAATGACCACAAATACACACAGATCGGCCAAACAGAGACACAAAATGACCACAAATACACACAGATCGGCCAAACAGAGACACAAAATGACCACAAATACACACAGATCGGCCAAACAGACGCACCAAAATGACAAAAGACATTAAAAATGGTACAAAACAGGCAAGAAGGACAGAAAACAACCATAAAAAGAGGAAAAACCCTTAAAACAGACATGAACTCAACAGGGTGGATTTCAGACAGGTGAGCCGTTTATCAGGTAAACCAGGAAAAAGCTGTGAAAGACTCGACTTCTACAGACTGACGGAGGTTTAACGTCACATTTCCCTCGTCTGAAGATCTTTAGAGACGCTGACAGAGTTTCCCATCAGAGCTTCTCAGAGTCTGGGTTCAGTCAGCAGGTTTCCCTCAGACCTGTTGGTCGTCTCTCATTTATCTGAACTGAAGCTCTAAAACAAACCGGTTTGACTCTGAACTAAATCATTAGTGGTTGGAAGGAACTCATTATGAAGCAAACATCTTCTAAGCTGGCAGAGGTGTCAGAAAACACCATGATGTCATCAGAAGAACAAAGAAACCTCCAGCTGTTCATCGGCAGCTTCTCATAGAAGGAAGGAAGAAATATTTGCATATTTCACTCCTGTTCAAATAAAACAAGTACAAACAGGAATACTTTGTTCACTTCAACCATATATTTAAACTTTTTACAGAAGTATTTAAGTATCTAAAGAGCAAAAACTACTGCTGAAGTATTTAAAGTTGTAGTACACCAAGTTGATTCCAGTTTGAAGTTTTTATATCTAATCTGTAAAATAACTAATATTATATTATATAAAGCAGGAAGTGAAAAATACAACATCTCTGTGTAAAATGTAAAAATAGAGTCAAAAGGGCCATAAATACTGAAATACTACTGCCTTATTTGCCAATTTTTAACTTCGTGCTCAGATATTATATTCAAGTAAAACTGCAACAAAAACATACTTTTACGAGTAGAAATCCTGTATTTTCATTGAAAAGTGCTCTAATTGTACTAAGTAGTACCATTTTAATTATTTATAGACTGAGCTGAATGGGAGCTGATTACTGCAGCTACCAAAGCAGTAAAAAGGAGAATATTTCTGTATAAAATGCAGTAGATAGAAGTATAATGGGCATTAAATACCACACTGTAATACTACAATACAGTAATTGTACAAACAGTCATTTCTACCATGTGTACGGTATTAAACTTTTTATTGTTGGTACTGAAATTTTTACTACTTAAAGTATCTTAAAATATCCAAAGAACAAATACTAATACTGAACAAGTAGTGCCATTTTAACGTTGTAGTATTAGTACTTTAATCTGAAAGACAACTAAAAGACGACAAAAAGTAGAATATTTCTCTATATAATTCATTAAAATACAAGTATAAAGGAAATAAATTACTGTGATACTGCTATAAACTTCTACTGTGTACCTTAATGTTTTGGTGTTACCAGTAGAAATCCTGCAGAATCATCAACGTATACGAACAAATACTAATACTAATACTGAGTAAGTAGTACCCTTTTTATGTTAATTAACGTTTTACGCAGTAATCTGCAGGTAACCAGTAAATAACTGTAGAAGGAAAGAGATTACCAGAAAACAGGAGAATATTTAGTATCTATAACAGTTACTTTAAAACTATTTCTGCATGATATATTTAATAAATAAACTTTAAAATCTTGGTATTGTCTTTTTTGTTTGGCTTTTTTAATTGTTAACTTTGCATTTGAAGTCCCTTACAGTCAGATATAAACCCTTTAAACACACATCTGGATGGTTGCAGAAACAGCGTTTGATTCTTTTAGATCAATAACAGCAGAAATAAAATAAAAACTGCAGCAGGTTGGAGCAGTTTGTCCTCACAGCAGCTTCATTCCAGAGATAATAACAGATCGTTAGAGCCGTGTTAACGAGGTGGAGGCAGTCTGAGGTCTGCTGGGATTCCTCAGAGAAAACCGTGAACATGTCAGAGAGACGGAGCAAAAGTGGAGCTATGAACAGGATTTTATCCAGCTCTGCTGCCGTTTCTGCCCCATTCTACACTGAGAACGGAGAACAAATGAAGAAATGAGCTGAATTCTTGTGGCTAACGTGGAGGATTTGTGTCCACAGCGTCTAGAGGGAGAGAAGGAGTCTCTGGAGAGAGATCTGAGCTTCAAAGCCGACCAGGCCCGACAGTACGACTGTCTGCTGGAGGCCGTGAGAGAAAACAACCGACAGCTGCAGGTAACTTCCTGTTTCTGTGTCCGACTGCAGCAGATCGTGTTCCTCACAGCCTCCAACCGCCTCCTAAGGCTTTAGATGGTTCAGTTTAGCACCTCAGGAACATGTCTATTTTAGTGGTTTCTAATCCTATAAAATGCAGATTTATGTTGTTTTTCCATCTCACATCATCAGGGACCTTCTGCTCGACCATCTTGGATTCATCTGACATTTTTATAGCTCAAACTTTAGATATCTATAAAGATAACTGTGAAATCTTGGATTGATATATCAAATATTTTCCCAAATTATTCAATCTTGCCTTTTTCATACGTTGAATGTGAGGATGTTTGAACGGCAATAGCTCAGGAAATATTGAAGATAGAAGCTTGAAATATTGATGTTATTGATTCATAAGTTGCAATATTTCATGAGTAGATTAAATATTCTCTGATTCTGAGTAGAAATATTAAGAAAAAGCAAAACATTCCAGAAAAGTCCCATCTTTGAGCTCATATTCACAAAAAACTGACCTGCTGAGGGATGAACTCTGGTGTAAAAATCAGATGGAAGTCTTTCTGTTTAATGTTGTACCTTTTGACTCTTTTTAAATAAACTGACAGTAATAAAAATAATGACATATTTAGCTGCACGTCACAATAATACAGAAGAAAACTTATAGAATACTTCTAAATATGGAATATTTGCTGCTAAAAATGTAATTGAAGCTGTTGTCGTTGAGGTTTCATAACTGATTGAGTGGGTTTGATGAGCTGTAGCACAAAAACAAACATATTAATGAAAAACCTGATTGGATCTCATAAAATACGTAATACTGCAACCTAAAATATGACAGATATCTTTATAAGTATATTTTACACTATAAAACTTTCACACAATCAGAAATGGATGAGCAGAAACGGTTAAATCTGATGATTTCAGTGAATACAGTGAAGTTTGAGGGAAGTCTTCAGATCTGGGACAAATATCCATCTGGACTCCAGAATGAACGGAGTGATCACAAAACTCTAGAATTGATCTGCTAAATATGACAGGATAAAATGATGAAGGGATGACGTTTTCTATGGATAATAAAGTGCATATTGGTGTGCAGCTGTGAGACGTTAATTCTGGTTTCTGTCAGTTAGAACATGTGGAACCAGTAAAGTCCAAAGTCAGACTGTTCATGGCTTCATGTGTAGAACGTTAAATGTCCTTAATGATCCTTCATAAACTGTGTGCTCAAAGCTACAATAAGAATATCTGGCTGAAGTTGCAGCAAGAAGTCAGAATAAAAACTGTGATAAATGTCCAGAACTGTTTGGATAATAGTTCTAGTTCTTTTTTAAAATCCAGAATAGATTTGGCTAAGGTGGATTTGATAAGAACCTGTGTGATCTCTGGACTTATTTCTGGTGTTGTTGTTTTGTTCATGAATCTTAACGATGATGTTTGAGTTATTTAGTTTTATTACTGACCAGAAAGACTGACAAAACTATGAAAAAGAGAGCTGTAAAAGGATTTGTTTTCTATTCCTAGTAGTGTTATCAGCTGTAATGTGGCTGCTGAATAATAAAAATAAAGTTTGGCATTACAGAGAGACAGAAGTGCCCTTGTAATCAGAAGTATATATATTCAACATAGTTTGACTAAAGTTTGAACATTATAACCGTCATGAATGCAGGATCTACTGCAGAGCTGCATCATGGTGAAGTTCTTAGTGAGGACAGCAGAGTTATGATGAGAACTTTGTCTGCAGACGTCTCTGAAGGAAACCAGCGCCGCCCAGCGTTCCCTGGAGAGTCAGCTGATGACCAGCAGAAACACCGACTCCACCCGCGACTTCAAGGTCAAAGAGCTGGAGGGAAGGCTGAGAGCTCTGGAGAAGGAGAACGAGATGCTGCGACAGAAGGTACAACGCTCTCTGCTCACAAGTCTCTGATTTAATGGTGGGGCAGCTAATGTTGGCAAGCAGAGAGCATCATGGGAGCTCAGCTAACAACAGGCCACCATGACAAAGACTTCTATGGCAGTTCATGGCTTCTTCTCAAATATTCAATACAAGAAGAAACTTTAGGAAAGTGCCCCAATGATTAAATAGTCAGAGACAGTTCTACCATAACTGGTCTGTACTCATGGTTAAAGTGACTCCACCAGCATGATCACTTCTTCATGAGTATTATTGATTAATGGATTATTGATTGATTTACTATCTTTCCATTTGATCTGCCGACTTTTGGTTAAGAAAACGGTTTAACAATTTCACCCCATTCAAAGTGAAACTTCAAAGAACAGCAGAGTAGAGAACAAAAGTTGACCTTAACCAAGAACACTCTACCTACAGTCAAGCATGGAGGTGGCAGTATCATGCTGTGGTTGGTACCAGTGGAACCTCACACAATACCAGCTGAATGATGAAGGAGGAGAATTACCTCCATACTCTTCAGGAAAACCTAAACTCATCAGCCAGAAGGTTGGGTCTTGGACACCGTTTGGTTCCAACAATTTAACGATCCCAAACACTCATCAGAAATAGTAAAAACTGGTTAAATCAGACTGAAGATTCTAGATTGGTTTCTGCAAAGTCCTAACTTACACCCCATCAAGAACCTGAAGACTGTGATGAAGAAAGGAGTCAAAAGTCCAACCAGAAGCTGGTCAACAGCCACCAGAAGTACCTGGTTGAGGTAAAAGTGGTCAAAGGATCAAATAAAAGCATTGCTGTGTATTTTAGACCCAGGAGGTTTTGTCTTATTTCCAGAAGACCTTTAACAAATCTATGAAAGAACCTAAATTCATGATTGTTTTTGTGACAAAGATGCACGTTTCAATGATTACATCAAATCCAGAGTTACACGAGTCACTGGAAACTCCAGACTGCCATGATGTTTTCATGACTGTAAATACAAGATCAAGTCAAACAACGCTCTAGGAATTTTAGAAAAAGTGTTCTAGATCCACACCACAATTTAACGGGTTCTTACTGCGTTTGGGCGCCACTTCTGTTCTGGGTTTCATAAATCTCAGCTGGTAGTTTAGACAGACAGACATTGGCAGAAGAAAAACTCATCATTTTGGCTTCTGTAACCCGGTGCAGGCAGACTTCTGTTAAAACAACAACGTGTTGCATTTCTGTTTACAGCATTTGTCTTGTTCAACTACAGTCAGTCAAGAAGACTCTTCCACAGAAAGCCGTTACATCAGAAAGCAAACATCCTAGTTTCTGTTTTACAGCGTTGCTGTTCTAACTGTTCACTGCTTCACTGAATCTGTCTTTCCTGTCAATCCGTCGGTCAGCTGGCGGGTCAGGCCAGCAGCTCCACCCTGCAGGTGAAAACAGAGGAACTGTCACGTCAATACGACGACCAGCTGAACGCCATGCGACAGGAGAAGGACCAGGAGATCCAGAGGCTGAGGGTAAGGAGCTCCACCAGAACCAGAACCACAACAAGGGATCTATGAATGTAGTTTTCTGATAATAAGGGGCGTTTCAGTGGATTTGCTTTATTATTGCTGTTGGTGGAGAGAAAAAAAAACTTTGAAAATCTAAAAGCTCAGTTTCCTACATTAGAAAACTGTTAGAGAACGATAAAGACTAAAGACAGAGTGAATACTATGAAGAACTACTGCATATATTTCCAAAGAGTTTTGAACAATTATTATCTCTAGAAGATAAATCCTCATAACTTAGAGTTGTTTGGTTTCAGTCCCACCACTGGCTCCATATTTCATCTGGTTCTATGCTTTTTATTGAATAAATTCTTAGAACTCTACTTACATGATCGTCATTCCTGCCCTACGTTAAAGCTCCAGAGTAGTTTCAGTTCCTAAAATACGGCATCATGAAGCTGCTTCCACGCTCCAGAATCACGTTTACCTGGAATTTCATCATGAAACTCATTCATTACCTGTTTCACAAACTGTTTGGACCAACTTGCCTTCATCAGAACCTGAGTTTGAGATTATAAGCAAGATTAAAAACATTGCAGGTTTTTTTTAGTGGACATCCTGATTCCTGCACAGATTGCAGAGTTCAGTTCAGTTTACCCTCATTCAGACATGCAAAAACATAAGAATAAATAACAGTTTGCCATAAAATGTAAGACCGACGAGCCCTGAAGCCTTTCTGACTGCGATTGTGGTCAATATTAATGTATATACATATATATATATATATAATTTCCCTTTGGGGATTAATAAAGTTATTGTATTATAAAAGGGAAAGCTCTTAACGAACACCTCATTCATGTGAAATGCTGTCATTTGCTTAAACTCTGCTTATGGCCTCCAGTCCCAGATAACGAAGATCCAGACGGAGATCACCACGACGCGCTCATCCTCAGACAACAGCCTCCAGCTGAAGATCTCTGAGCTTCTGGCCATGTTGGAGCAGCGTCAGACCGTCATCACCCGGCAGGAGGAGGTCAGAACCCAACAAATTAGATAAATTCTGTCCCAACACTGGTTTCACTCAACTCTCCTGCCGTAGACAGATAAATGATGTCCCAACACTGAGAGACCCTGGCTCTGGTAGCTTAAATTCATCCCAAAAGATCCAAACTGGACAGATTTTAATCCTATTTTGTTCTAAGATTGGAGACTGAATAGCAGTTTGTGTAAAATGGTTTGTTTTCTAAAGGATTTCTTTCCAAATTGAAATCAGAATTGCAAACCAAACGCTCTCTTTGAACGTTGGACAGAATGAGACGTCTGCTGTCTCTGAAGTCCATGGTGAAGCTGCAGAAGAACAGCTGAAGGAGTCAGAACAGGAAACATGGCAGGAGCTCTGGGACCAGAGCATCTCTGCACAGGTGTAAAGGGAATAACAGTCATATTTAAAAGCTTTTCTTACACCTGGCGTTTACCACAGTAAAGGTAACTTCCTGTTTGTCAGCAGGTGTTAAACCAGGGATCTCTGAGCAACACACTAAAGCCTAAAATAAATGTCTAGCTGGATTTCCTTTCTAAGTCTATCAGGAATATAAATATATAATAGCTGGGGTTTGGTTCAGGTTTTGTTTGGGTACGTTTTTAGGTTTTTAGTTGGTGTAGTCTTGGAACTTTTTCATCACATCTCGTTATGGATTCATTCACTCATTGCTGTGGTCATGTTGCTTTGACAGAAATAAATCTGACACAAGAAAGTTTCAGGAAAAGATCTTCATACTGAACAGCATAGATGGAACCAAATGATAGAAAAAATACTTTAAATGTCCTGGTTAGTCAGCGGTGATCTGAAGCAGACCGTCTCTGGTAGGATCATTTTAAAGGGGAATTCTTTAGCTTTAGTCATTATTTCTATCACTTATTACAAACATTATATTCACACATTTTATAGCTGAGATGTGGGAACATGGAAATATTTCTAAAATCTTGATTGTTCAATTCAGTTTTCTCTGTGAAATTGGTGACTTGCCTATAAATATAAACTAATTAGCCAGACTCATGTCATGCTTTCAGTAATTCCAGCCACAGCTAAGCCACTGTGAATGAACATCTGGAACGTCTGCGTCTGTTTAGCGCCTCTCTGAGACCATCTGTTGGTTTTTTTCCTTCATTTGTTTTCACCCTTCAGGTCCGACTGCATTCTGGGTTTCTTTTAGCGTCTAGCTGCCAGTTAACTGAACCTCAGGAATGTTTTTGTCCCTTCAGGCTGCTGGCATCACATTCCTTTTCTACTTTCTCATACGAACGAACAGAAGCAGCAGGACACAGTTTAGCTTCAGGTTAACGTTCAATGAAGTTATTTTAA
Source organism: Acanthochromis polyacanthus (assembly GCF_021347895.1). Classification (NCBI taxonomy): domain Eukaryota; kingdom Metazoa; phylum Chordata; class Actinopteri; family Pomacentridae; genus Acanthochromis; species Acanthochromis polyacanthus. The sequence goes on from NC_067129.1 coordinate 431,639, forward strand.
AAAACAACACAAAAAAGAAAGGAAGAAATGAAGCGGAAATACCGACAGATACAAAAGCTTCTTCTACAGTGATGACAGTTAAATTATTATTTAGCTGTTGGATGATCTGAGCCAGTTTTCAGTACGACTCTGAAGCACAAAAATACTAAATACTGCTGAGTGAACTGCACGTGAATAAGTCATACCTGTTAACTCTGTTTCTCAGGAGATCAAAAAACTGATGCAGGAAAGAAACGACAGCTCCAAGAACGTCACCAAGACCATCATCACCAAGAGGTACGACTCCCAGAAATGATAAATCCATGAACCAATTAGCTGCTGGATGGAGAATTCATCTTAAAACGTTTGATGGTTTCAGCTTCATAAGTATGAGAATTACATGTTTATGTCTGCTTAAAATGACCAGAAAGTGAATATTTCCTTTGTTTTTTGGCTGTTTTTGCAAAAGAGCAGTTAAATTCTATAACTCCATCAGTTTCTGAACTTCTTTTGTCACATTTTCACCTCATTTTTCACCACAATATAAAATGTTTGGAAGCAGCACAGCCACAGCTGAAAGCAGAGAGAATCAGAATAATAAAGTTGTACTGCCATAAATTACATAAAAAGTGGATTTTTTTGGATTATTGAAATCTAACAAACCTTCCAAATGTCCACAGACGTTTCCAATACTGTTAAAAAAACATACTAAAGATATACTACTGCTTACTTTTTAAATTAGTTTTCATATTTGAAACACTGCCTGCGGTTCATCTGAAAACTTTCTGTATTTTTCCCCATGGACTGTTGGTGGCTGCTGGGTCAGTATTAACTTCACAGATGCTCTGAATAACACAGAAGTTTTTGCTTTTTACAGAATCTAGAAGGAGTGAACGGTTTATTTTTGGCAAAGTTTTAAAACGAGGCATTGAGATTTGGTTCCAGACTTACGGGAACATCACACATGATCAGTTCAAGGACGTCTGGATGTTAAATATCAGTGACATCATTATCATTATTATTATTATTATTATTTATTATATTATTTATTATTTTAAAGATAACAAACCCTTTAAACCAGCCGGCGGGGCTTTTGGGGGTTCAGAGGGTTACAGGTGTTATCTTGAATTTGGTAAAATCGCTGTGAGCATTTTCATTTACAGTATTTATGTTGTTTTGACATTTTAAAGACGAGCAGATTAACTGATAACGAAAAGAGTAACTAACACTACACATTCAGGTTTAGCGGGTGTGAGCTTTTTAAAACACAAAATATTAAAAAGAATTAAAACTTAAAACTGTAATTGAAATAATAAAAGTTTTTCCCAAAATAATAAAAGCTAAATTATGAAAATGAGTAAAGAAAGAGCTGAAAAACAACATGAAAGTGTCCACTTTGTATTAATAGATGACAATAATCCCTCCTCTGCGTGTTCTTACCGTGTGATTCCAGGTACAGGAACCAGTATCCCATCCTCGGGCTGCTCAGCGACGACTACCAGGTGACCTCACCGGTCAAAGAAGCCAAAACCATCGTCATCGAGAGAACCGGGGAGATAATCAAACAGGTAAACGCTGCAGAGAAGACAGGAAGAGACAGAGTTTAGGATAAAATATTAGCAACGAAGAGCCGGCGGGGTTCACGTCTGACTCCATAAAACGGTAAAAAGTCGGTTCTGCTGCCTGTAAGAGGCGTTAACGATGAACAGCCATCAAGGCCGGACGCTAAATTCTGTGTGACGACGTTCACAGAGACACAGAACGTTCCACACCGACATAAAGACGCTCAGAGGAGTAGTTTGGAGAAGCATTTCTGGAAAATATCCACCTGAGGCTTGGTTTTCAACAGAAGTTCAGTATTTATTAGATTTACAACGTGAATTATAAACGTGAGGTATAAACAGTGAAAAGGAGTAGAATGGAGCACTTTAACATGTCTGTAGATGAAGCCGGACTTTCCTCAGGTTGTATTTAAACAGAGCTCTGTGTCCTGCAGAAACAGGCTAGAAGACGTCTTCATGTCTTTACACCGAGCTGGAAATATGCGACTGATCAGGAGAGAGGTTTTCCAGAAAGCCGGGTAGTCGACTCCTTCAGTTTAAACTGGATTTAACCTCAACTCTGAGTTTAACAGAACAACCCAGATGAAGCAGTTTTCACTAATTCAGGTCTTCTTTGTGTAAATCGGCTCAATAAAAACTAAAACCTCAGTCAGAGATGGAAGGTGTTACATGTCAAGAAGGTGCTTTTTAACTTTCTGCTTCAAAAAGAGGTGTTTGATGTGATTCTTCTTCTGCTCTAAATGAACCAGTGGAGTTCAGCTGCTTCAGTCTACGTTGTTTTAACGGAGAACAATGAAGAACATAAAAATTATAATGGAAAGTTTGATGTTTGGAGCCACCTGGAGGTCAGAATGTGCCGCTGCAGGCAGTTAAATTCAGGACGAAATGACTCTAAAAGGATCCATTTTCAGGATTTAGTGTCCTCCAGCAGTGAGGTGCAGATTTCAACCTTCACCTCTTTTCCAAACATGCAGGAGATCAAAAAGCAAAAGTTTGGATTGTCTGTTCTGGGCTTCTGTAGAAACATGGAGCTCCTTCTGTAGTTAGAAAAAGATTCTGGATGGATCTGTTCTGACGTAAACGTAGTTAGGATTTTTATGTTTTTGTACAAACCCAAACATAAAAAATGCAAAAACAAAACCACACCTTTCTATTTTTAGTTTAATTTTTTTCTATATTTGTTTTTTTTTTTCCATTTTATTTATTTGCATATTTTTCACTATATTTTTCTATATTTAGGTCATACAGGGTTAAGCAGCTTTATCATATTTGGGATCTTTTATATCATCATCATATTTTAGTATTGAGAAGCTAAAGTTTAAAAGGGAAAATCTACTTAAAGTGAAAGACTTTCAGTTTGTATTTAACTGTAATATTTTAAAATCGGAGCAGTAGGACCCAGATGATTTGATCTGGCTTCTTCAGTTCTTAAACTAGTTTGGAGAATACGTGGGACTCTCCAAACTACTTTTAGAACTGTAGAAGCCGCTCAGATGAGAGGCGAAACATCTTCAAGATCACAAGAATAAGTCCAGTTGCCTGAACTAAACCCTTCACCTTAAGATGACCTGGATGAATGAGAACCTTCACAGACAGCCGGGTACTACAGCTAATCTACATTTACTAACCACCTTCTTTTTCTGCCTTGTCAGTTAATAGAATTTTATCTGGTCAAAGGTCAAAAAGGTCTAAAAGGTTCTTTATTGTCGTATCATTCCACATTTGCACATGAAACAATACGAAATTGGACCCTGGTCCCGGTTTCAACCATCAAAACAACATAAAAACACTTTCATAAAGACAACATTACATACATACAATAGTATGGGTTATTAGGGTTAAATTATTGGCAGTGATTAACTGTCTGATCAGATATCTTCCAGCAGGAGTCACTATTCAGAATGAAACACTTCAGATAAATGAAACTTGAAAACTGTTCTGGGTATAAATCTGACTGAACTGTGAATTTTGTGATTTGTGTTTTGTTTTTTTAGACAGTTTCTTTTTCTTTTTAAACATAACGTCTGTACACAGTATAACAGTTGCATCTGTGTTTTGCTTACTTCGAAACAGGAAATCATTACAACCCCTTAAAGACACACTGCTTCTCTCCGACAGGAATGATTGAACGACTAAGAAGACCCGGACTCACCCGTCCTCCCCTGCATGCTCCTCCCCTCCCTCAGGGCTCCCAGGGTTGGTGGTGGTCCCCCCTTTAAATCCTCCCCATAAATTTGGGGTCTTTCGGTTTGACCAAATTGGGCTTTTTTAGGGTGACAAGTTTTGTTTTTGGGCGTTTTGTTGTTAATTATTTTTTAGCTGTTTTTATCATTAAAAGGGAACCAACAATCACAGACCAAATATGTTGAGACGACGCTACAGCCTGTTGTGGATTTAGGTGGAAATAATGATCAGGACAGCTGGGAACTGGGTGAGATTCTTCTTTTTCTCACCTTCATAACAGTTTGGAACAAATCTCAGATCACAACTAATAGAGTTGAAACTAAATGTGATGAAAACTCTAAATTTAATCATTAATCTCTGACTTGTTTTTTACGTTAACACTGAGCAGCACATAAAACGATCCCATGAAAACCATACAGTCACGCTTTGGAAAAACTCCTGCGTCTTCTCAGCAGAGCAGGGCTGGGAACTGTAACACATCTCACTTGGTGGAATCACTAACTGGTGATTCTGCAATATACTGCCAAACAATCCTCTGTGATACATCACAACGCTGGTAGGAAACCTCAATAAAACGGCACAAATTTAGATCCCATAGTTGTTGCTTGATTGATGAAGAACTCTGGAGTTTTGACTGAACCATCAGGAACACAGACACTGAGTTGTGTCGGTATCACAGCAGGTTGTATTGTGATATATTGCTGTTGTGATTACGTCCCATCCCTGCTTGGAGATGAGCTAATAAACAGGTCTACATTTGGCTCCACGTGGACGTCGTCTTCCTGAATTCAAAAGGAGATTTAACCAAAATGCTTGGATGAAAATGGCTTCCTAAATAAAACTAAATACCTTCTAGTTTCCTCAGGTTTTAGTCCCTTACAGCATGCTACCAAAGCAATGCCAGGTGATGCATTATGAAGACTTTTGCAAGGAAATGTTACTAAAATCAGGTGAAGGTATTGGTTGGAATTTCTACACCATACTTAAATACGATCAGGTATAAGTATAAACTCTAAAGCAACACCTCAAACATTTATTTCACCTTTATGAAGCTTCTAATTAAGAGTGTTTGATCTGAACGTTCTTTGTGATTGATGCAGTCCAGTTCAACACCACTGAAACTACAATCACACTTCAGTTAATACCCAACAGAAACAGTTTGTAACGTGAAGTATGATGTACAGAAATAGGTTTTTTAATAAAGGTGTGTTCTCCAGAACCCTGTTATACTCGGGATATTTGCTGCACTGTTTCAGCTACACTTTGTTGGAAGATGCAAGAAAATCCTAATTAACTGGACTGTTCTTGTTTTTGAGGTGGTAGGTTTCATTGGTTTTTAACTGGACTGGATGTTATCGACATGATTCTGCCAACTTTATTTACAAACATGAATAAAATTCAAGACATTTTACCGAAAATGAACAATTACAACTACAGGTTTCATTAGGACAGAAGACGTGTTGGAGGTCTTGTGCTGGATTACTTTAGATGATCCACTAATCAGATGACCAGCAACTGCATGTAGTACACATTTCGACACACTTCTTTTGTTAATCACAACTGAACATTATCACTGTAGAAGTGGGATTTATGGCTGAAGAGCTGCATTAGAACCTACAGATGGACCTAAACACGTGGCCACTGATGGTCTAAGTTCTGGTACTGATTCTACTGATACTTTCAGTGACATAAATATGTTCTGCAAATATCCAGTAAAGCTCAGTCTGAGCACATACAGCTGTACTAAGGAGTAGTCTAAAATCTGCAAAGTTATCTTTTAAATCAATACATTTGATTATGGATTGGATCAGCAACACTACAAATCTGCAGCATGTTGTTGTTTAAAGAAGTACCAACGTTTGAAACCCAGCTGGGATTAAAAGTAGTGACTCTTCCACTACAACTTGTAGTCTTAAAGAATTTATGGCTGAACAGTTGCAGTAGTGTTTCAGTGCAGATGCTGCTATGAAGACACTTTGAGTGACACAAACAAAAGTCCATTTGACAGAAGAAGCCTCAAATATAAAGCTGTGTTTAAACACATGCAACTGTACGAAAGGTTAGTCTAAAATCTGCAAAATTATCATTTACATCGATAAATATGATTAAAAATTAGATCAACGAGACTACAAGTCTGCAACATGTTGGTTAAAACCAAAGATTGATACTCAAATCTGGCTATAAAGGTAAGAAAGAGATAAAAATATGTGAATTTTCTGCTACAACTTGAGTCTCAACGAACTTATGGCTGAAGAGTTTCAGTAGAATCTACAGATGGACCTAAACAAGTGGCCACTGATGGTCTATGTTCCAGTAGCGATACTACCGATACTTACTGTTTACTACTACATAAACATGTTCTGCAAAAATCTATTTGACAACAGATTCCTCAAATGTAAAGTTCTGTTTAAACACATACAACTATACAAGAGATTAGACTAAAATCTGCAAAATAAGCAACTGCATATTAGATCTACAAATCTGCAACATGCTGGGTAACACCAAAGTTCATGACTCAGCCCTGCCTACAAAAGTAAGTTTAAAATATTAATAAATCCTAAGGTTTCAATAGGGTCCTAGGCACCGCGGTGCTTTGGACAGTTGGTGCCCTGCCACCGCCGGTGCTCGGGCCCTAATTAGTAAATCTGTCATTAGAACTTGTAGTCTGAACAGTTGCATTAAATCTACTCAAACAAGATGGTGCTAATTTGATGTTTTCGTGCAGAAGCTACCAACACTTTGAGTGATATATACTTGTTCTGCAAAAATCCATCCGACCAAAGAAGACTCAAATGTGTCTAAAATCTACAAAATGATCATTTAAATCAGCAAAAATGATGAAAAATTAGATCAAGAAGGCGACAAATCTGCAACATGCTTGTAAATACTGAAGGATGACACCCAGCTCTACTAGTAAATGTAAGCCAAAGTTTTAAATGTGAATTTCCTGCTGCAACTTGTAGAAAATGGAAAAGGTCATTTTTCTACAAGTTGCAGCAGTTACTGGTCAGAGATTTTAGCAGTAGGGGGTTCACTGAAGGGAAGACGAGGTGCCACCGTGGAACCAAACACCTTCACAGAACAGCAGCTTCCAGCTGTTTCTAAATACACTCTAAACCCAGACTGGGAACACGTAGCACGAGATCCTCCTTAAACCACCACAGCCCTGAAGCCCAGGGAGGAGGAGTGGATGCAGTACTATGATCGCTACTCTGCATGTAAATATTTCTGTATATTTGTACGACATATGACTGTAGAGCAGCCCTCCTGCTGTGTGGTTTATTTGATGAACATTTGGGATAAAAATGTTCTGATGGGGTAGTTTTTGCTTCTTTAGTTCACTGTGTACTCCAGAGCTTTTTTTGTGCATGGGTTCCTGTTAGCTTCTGATGTGTTTGTACTGTATATAATGGTGGGATCTGGGTCTGGATCTGGGCGACGTCTCACATCCATGGGAGGAAAATGATAGAAAGTGTCTCCCATGGGTGTAACACATCGCTGTGGGTGGGCAGGGAAACATGCTGGATGTTTGGAACAGAGGCATGATTTTATGGGTTATTGATGGTGGAAGAATACTTTAAAAGCACAATGTTATGTAAAGTGTAGATTCATTTTTCTCTCAAGTTTTTCGGCTGGTTTCTGTTCAGGCTTTCGTGTCCACTGGGCGGCGGTTTCAAAACGCTGCAGCCTGAAGTTTACAGAAAACGTAAAACTTCAGATGCAGTTCTTTGCTTTTATTATTACTTAAAAGAACTCTCTTAGTAGTTCAGCATACAGACGTTCAGTAGCATTGTTGACAACAAGCATTTTTTTGTGGTTTGATTCCCAAACCTGCTTGGTGTTTTAGCGGCAGAACAACTCTAGCTGGGGTTAGCAGTTAGCCGTTAGCTAGCTGTTTTCTCATCACTACAATTGTAGCTTGGGTTAGTTTTTAGCTGTTTGCTAGCTATCTAGCTAATGGCTGCATCGCATACTTCATAAAATAGTAATATTCTAGCTGTATATTTATAAAACATGAGGCACCGGTAATAACTCTACATGTTTATAACAACAGTGAAGTCATTATTGAATTTGTCGTTTGATTTGAATCGTTTTCTAAGTATGTGTTTCAGTATGCAGCCGTCCTTTTGTTAAGTGACTAGAAACAGCACTTCAAACTATACATATCTTCCTTAACCTTATTATTAAATATTATATGTGTGGAAAGATAACACATAACTGAATAAAACATCTAAACCCACTTCTTCCCATTTAGTTTTATTAAATATTTTGAACATTATACCTTATTATTCATTATTCTGTGAGTTTCTATTGGTTGTTATAGAAGTTTTTTTAAAGTGCATTTCTGTAACACATGCTAAAAGCTTGCATGTTTTAACTCTACAGCTGCTGCGGCGCCAGAAGGAGTTTTACACTGAATTTAATTTTACATGGCGACAGTTTGTGCGGCACATACAGGTACTGGAACTGGTTTAACAGGCTGCAGATCCAAACAAACACCAAAACACAATCTGATCTGACAGCTGCCCACTGGACACAGAGCCACATTTTAGATGGAAGCCTGTAAAAACTATGTTGATGCTGTGGAGCCTCAAGTGCCTTAATGTGTTTACCGTGTTAGCAAGCTAATGCTAGGCCAACCACTGACCAAAGTGGTATCTTTCTGCTCATTCCACAGCAGGATCAAACCTCCAGTGGCTCTTTCAAAGTAAAGGTCTTCATTCGCTTGCTATCTTGGTAATCTTTCAGAAAACCAAATCCTGTCTTTCTTTTTTGCAGCAGACGTTAAATTGTTAGCGAAGCTAAATTAACTGGTTGTAACTAATATGCAAATAGATATTTCTAAATATACTCTATTTTGGTTATGCAAATGTTTTTCTTTTTCAGTCCACGAGGCTTTTGGGCCCGGCTATGCGTTTGATTAAAGTCAGTAATATATCTTTGCAAAAATGCACCTGTTGTGTGTTTTATGATTACAAACTACACAGTTACCAGATATATCAAACGAAGAGGGTTCATCAAACAGTAGGAGGCAAATGCTACACAGGCCTAAGGTCATATTATCTGTATGACGGACGATCAGAAGGTTCTGATTGACTGATGCATTGAACGTAGGTAAGTAAAACAAATGAAGGAACAGATCACAAAAACAAAGGAACTAAAGCTGGAGGATGCTACTAAAATAAAAGAAAGCTATATGACAAAAAGAGGACTTCTACCAGAAGTTACTGTATGTACATTACATCTCTTATCAAAATAAAAGCTCCAGAATTCTGATGACATTTTTCAGAATCTCATAAATTGTGTAAAAATTATGTTCCTTCTATTTGAGTTTCATTTTGTGTTGGAGAAAAAGTCACAGGAAGTAAAATGATCCGTGACCAGATGTATATAAAGTGTTTGAGGAACCAAATCCCAACCAGAGTTTCTTTTGTTCTGAGAAAGTTCTGCCATGTTCTACTACAGTTTTCCATAGAAAGTTTCACAAAAAATGTTCTTAAAGGGAGGAGAACTAAAGATGTTCTAAAGGTGTTTGGTTGCTAGACCATCTCAGAACTGCTGCACTGAGAACGTTCTTCCTTTGTTATCATGTAACGTTGATGGAACACTAGATAGATTCTATAATATGTTCCCTTAACAACATCCCATCTCCTAACATTACTGCTAAAACATTCTACTTCTGTTAATATATCACAGTACAGGAATGTCTTTTTAGCGTATATGGAGCTTTATACAAAGAAAATGGAATCCTGAAGAAGATTTACTTCCAGGTTCTTTCAGGAAACCTAAAATCATCAGAGCAAAGGCTGGATCTTTGATGCCACTGGATGTTCCAGTGGGACTCAAACACACATCAGAATGGTAAAGAAATGGATAAATGAGGCTACAGTTCAGGTTCTAGGCTGCTCTCCCCAAAGCCCTGACTTAAACCCACTAAGAACCTGCAGACCGATGAAGAAACAGATCTGTGATAAAAAGTCAACAAATTTAGCTTCTCAATTCTATCAAGAGGAGTCAAAGATAAACCAGAAGCTTATGGACAGCCACCAAAAGTGTCTAGTTGAGGTGAAAATGGGCAAAGAACATTCGACCAATTATCAGCATTACTGCATGTTTTTTTTATGACTCAGCAGTTTTTCTCATATTTCCAGAAGACCGCCAATAAATCCATGAAAGAACCAAAATTCATGATTGCTTTCTGTGACAAAGACGCAAGTGTTTCAGGGGCGGCATGGCTCAGTGGGTAGAGTGGCTGTCTTGCAACCGGAGGGTTGCCGGCCCGTCGTGTTCATTGCTCCTGATGGGTTGTGGTTAGCGCCTTGCATGGCAGCTTCCACCATCAGTGTGTGAATGTGACGTATCATGTAAAGTGCTTTGGGTACCTTGCAGGTGGAAAAGCGCTATATAAATACAGACCATTTACCAGAGACTCTTTCATGGTAAAGTCAAGAGTTATAGGAGCCATTGGAAGCTCATGGCCTTTACCAGTGTTTGTGAACTTTTGTTCATGATAAAACTAAATTAAAACAACTGTGACAAAAGATTTTGCAAAACTTAGTTTGGCTTCCAGTAAAAAAGATCTGAGATGGTGCAGCAGTTTATTCCCTGAGTTCTACCTCTGAACCGACACAAACTGACCCCACGTCCGTGTTTCTGAGCTCCTCCACCGTGTCCAGCAGGGGGCAGCAGCTTCCACTCCACTGGAGGTCATGAGTGGATCTGATGGAGCAAAGAATGAGGTCATCACAGATCTGGAGGGCTCGGCTCAGCTGGCTGTCCTTCAACATTTACACACCAGTCACTGTTCTCAGAGCCCACATAGTCACAGAGAAACCAGCACAGAGAAACCATTACAGAGAAACCAGCACAGAGAAACCATTACAGAGAAACCATTACAGAGAAACCAGCACAGAGAAACCAGCACAGAGAAACCAGCACAGAGAAACCATTACAGAGAAACCATTACAGAGAAACCAGCACAGAGAAACCAGCACAGAGAAACCATTACAGAGAAACCATTACAGAGAAACCAGCACAGAGAAACCAGCACAGAGAAACCATTACAGAGAAACCATTACAGAGAAACCAGCACAGAGAAACCAGCACAGAGAAACCAGCACAGAGAAACCAGCACAGAGAAACCAGCACAGAGAAACCATTACAGAGAAACCAGCACAGAGAAACCAGCACAGAGAAACCAGCACAGAGAAACCAGCACAGAGAAACCATTACAGAGAAACCATTACAGAGAAACCAGCACAGAGAAACCAGTACAGGGAAACCAGCACAGAGAAACCAGTACAAGGAAACCAGTACAGATTCAATCCAGAAAGAGACATTAGACACCAATCAAACTACCAGTAATCTGATTACTGTCATCTGAAATTGCCCAGATTCATCTGTAGCATTAAAATCTCCAGAAATAATATCTTCAGTTCAGCTGTTGCTCAGTACTGTCTTTTTAAAAAAAAAAAAAAAAAAAAAAACACATGCAGATTTAATCCTTTTTACATTCAGTGCATCTTCATTTTTCTGCAGTCTTTGGTATTTTGAACGTCCAGCATAGGCGTCAGTTTAGGGGGGGACGGTGGGGACGTGTCCCCCCCACTTTTTGTCAGGGGTCATTTTGTCTCCAACACATTCAAATTCTTCACATGTAAGCCGTTGTAAACCCAGTTATTTTCAGTAGTATAGAAAATTCCGACACTCATGAACGCACCATCCGCACTCCGCTGAGAGTTGCAGACATGCAGCACACCTTCGTGAGGTTAAAAAAAAACAAAAAAAAAAAACGTGCAGATGCTAAATTTGCACCTGTGCCAAGTGGAAGCTCCGACCAGAGGCGTGCAGGGGCAAAATTTCGGCCCGGGAGAATTAGTACTATAGCGGCCCACAGACCCCTCTACCCGTATGTACCGATAGCTGAACAGGTTGAGCCTCTGCCTTTGGTGCGGTGGTTGTGAGTTTGAGCCCAGCTGGTGGCATTTTGCCGCCGTTCTTCGACATTTTCTCAAAGTGCTGTGGTCTCCCCCCCCCCACTTTTAAAAACAAACTGACGCCCTTGACGTCCAGTGTGCATCCACGTGGTTCCAGCTGATACTGAAGTTCATGAATGTTTCCCCTTTCTGGACTGAATGGATCACGCAGCTCTTTCTATGTACGACTCATGAATTAAATGCATTAGAGGAGATTTAATTTCCTACGACTTTGAACGTAGCATGCGCACATACAACCTCTCCCTCACCCCCCTCTAACCTCCCCCCTCTTAACATTTACGAAGAAACGCCCCCCTCCAGAAACTTGCGTAGGACTCGTGAAGTTGTATTTTACGGCTGGGTCCCCCTGGATCTTTATCTGCCATTATGTAAAAAAAGATGAGCAAAACAAGTCGCCAGCTAACTACGAAGCTATACCAAAGCAACACATACAGAAAACACGTAAGTCCAAGGCGTACGTAATCTACGTAACTAGGCCTGAGCCGGAAGATTTTTGATTGACAGGAAAGGGAGCAAACCAAACGCCTCGGTCCGAGCGCGTTGATTGGCTGATGTTTTTCAGGTCCTGCCATGTCCACAGTTATTTTATTTATTTTTTTATTCTTTTAGAAACCATACATACAAGTCCACTAAAGGTCAGTATATTCATTTTATGTGAATCAGACCAATTAAACAACAAAAAAACATCCTCCATAATGCCTTTAAATGTGAGAGGAAACCTAGAAAAAAAGACAATGTTTCCTAAACATGGATTCAGTCATGATATGTTCTACGTTTTATTTGATTAATGTGCATTTTTTAAAGATATATTAGAGATAGTTTCACTGTATGAGGACGTTTCCTGTTCTGGTGCTGAAATAGGTGGAAGGTTCTTGTTAGAATGTTCTGAGGATGTTTTGGGGGTGTTGTTGAGGGGAACCATTATGGAACCTATAAACCCTCACCACCATGTTCCACAACAACAAAGGAAGATCGTTCTCAGTGGAACACTCGGGGAACTTCAGGGCGTAACGGTCCGACAGCGTCATCACCAAACGTTTTTAGGACATCTTTAGTTCTCCGACCTTTAAGAAGGAACATTCTGAGAACTAAAAGAAAACCTCCTGCTCAGATCATCAGCAGAACTTTGGGGTTCTTGTTCTGGAAGCTTCTTTTTCTCACGCCCTCATAGAACCTCTGCCTGTCACGTTCTCGCTCCACCAGAACACTCAGTCAGCCTCTGTAAACCCAATCTCCTCTGAGGCCCGGGGGTTTTAGAGGCAGGAAGAGGCAGACTGCATTATCCACATGAGTTATCAGCCATAATCAATGCTTCCCATTACGCTGCAGCCGCCTCCACGCCCACCGCCTCTAATCACATCAATACGCTTTATTGGCAGGGAGGGAAGGATCATTTTAATATTGCAACAAAAAAACACAAAAACATACAAACAAGGGGAATTCATCAACACACTGCAGAAAAATCAGGTTTAAATGTTTGAAACCGGACACAAAATCTGAATACCTCTAAAAATATTAGCAGCATCACAAAGATTTAAAGCTGAATAAGGTTCTAAAACGCTGGAACAGATGTTCAGAAAATACATTTAGCTTCTGGAGGTTCTAAGGTCACCTGTCTTTAGGAGTTGGTTTGTTCTGGTTCTCTGGAAAGATTTGATGAGAAAAGAAATCAGAAATGTGAGAATATTTACTTTATATTTATAATTGCATGTTACAGAGAATGACAAAGTTGCGATTTTATCCATCACGAACTTCTAAACTGCTACATTTGGCCACCCATTACACAAAAACTAATCATCATATCCATTAGAGATTTTATGTGGTATAATTTGGCTATCTAAGGATTGGATCTGTATAAAATGAAGTGCTATGGTATGTAATGCATGAAATATGAACAGCTAAAGATCAAAAATATCTGTCCGATCTTGGGATTCAAAGGTCAACATTAAACATAGAAGGGTTTATAGAAGCAAGTTGTTCTTGGTGTCAAAATTTAGGGAAATTCCTGTTATTTCACATGATGTCTTTTATTTTTTGATACCACCTATCCCACATGCTGATATTGGCCTTTGAATCCGACTTTTGACCTTTGAAGTCCAATTCCATTGGACCTATAGTCCAATGGAATTGGACTATAGGTCACTGTGAAATGATTCTGAAAATGTCAGATCTCTATCTTTTGTTGTTCAGAAGTTATAGAAGTCTGAAAATGGTGGAAAATTTCAAGTCTTAATTTTGGCCGCAATTTTAGAGTACCCCCTACCTACTTCACATGGCCATAACTTTGAAACTAATGACAATGAAGGATTCAAATTTTGGATTTTCCCATCATATATAATGTACTAAATGTATGTAAAAACTTAGCAAAATCTGAGAGGGTCAGGTGGGAAATTTTCTTAAAATTGGTTAATTTCATACGGAATGACCCAACTAGTTTTCAGCTCTAATTAGATAAAACTGGAAAAATCTGTAAAATACTTCTTTAAAAATGTTTTATGATTTATTTACATATTTATCCTTCAAATAACAGCACATATCTCCAAAATTAAAAGACTTTTCAGATTTTAAATATAGTCAAACACATTTTTCTGTGATTTTACTGAAGATCAGCTTTAATTTTAACATGCAAACAGTCAAACTAATTATGATTTTTTAAAAATCCTTAATGTGTTTTTTTTCTAACAACAGTAACTGTCTGTAAATCATTACAGGAAGTCTGCCAAATTTAAAAACACTAAAATATTAATGTAATTTCATAATCAAATGTTAGAAAAAAATGAATTAGCATCTAAGCTATTTAAAGTGGAACTACTTCATTATGAGCGTGTTTTTAGTGGCCAGCAGCAGTCAGAGTCATCGCTGCTGTTTGAGGACCTTCAGGTTCATCATCATATCTCCAGCTTTCCACCAGTCATGACCTTCGTCACGCTCTTCCTCCAGGAAAGTGTTGACAGCTCTCATCTTTCATCGTTTGATGTAATTATCCTCATCTGAAGCTCTCCATTCACGTTTAAGGTGGGATGAAAGGAAACCCAACATTCTCTCAGCTTCTGCTGCTCCAACAGCCTCAGGAACAACAATAAGAACCAGACTGAGCACATTTCCATCAGCTTTAGAGGATTATATACACAGATTTATGTTACATAGGTTTGGAGGTAGAAGTTCTTCTAATATCTGCTAGTCTGCCGTTGGAATCACACAAAAACTTGTCTTTATGCAACTGTGTGCACAGTTATTAGTCAGGTCAGTATTTTGACCTCATCGTCATTTTCATGCGTATTTTTCAGCTCCAGACTAAATAAACTTGGATGCTAACTGGTTTTAAGCATCATCAGGTGATGTGTGTTTGTGTAATGATTGTGGGCGTGGCCTAAAGTGATCAACACCTGATAGCAAGGTGAGCATAATTATGAGACAGCTCCTTTAGCTCAGACAAGACGGGCCCAAAAAGAAACTTAAAAGACTCTGAAAAGTCAAAGATTTAAAATGCCTTTCAGAGGGATGCAGCTAAAAGCCACTGAGGCGTGATCACCGAACAGTCAGACGTTTTGTTTTCAACAGTCAACAAGAAAGACAGAGGAAAAATGAACTTCTAAAGGTTGAGAAGAGCTCAACATGAATCTGCCAGGAAGTCTTTAACCTCTGGTGCTGCCAGATTCCAGAAAATCAACCAGAAGTAAAAACTGAAACGTCAACGCTGCCAAGAGATTCCTGAAGACAGATGAAGGTTTCATGGACGGATGAGTGGTTCAGGAAAAGTCTACATTATTCTTCAAGAACTCACAATTTAAGCAGGATGATGCTCCGTCACATGAATCCATCCTGCACTGAGTTTCTATTCAGCAAAGACCTCAGAGATGACAGAATAAAGATGTCCTCACCATCTAAACCCCACGGAGAACAAAACCATAAAGTCCACAACACAGCACCTCTGGAAATAAAGGAGCAACGTTCTGTACAAAAACTCAAAGCAAAGTCTTCATCATTCACTGAACAAACCAGAATAAAACTTTCTATATTACAGAATTTAATGCCCCAGTTCACTCTTTTTGTTTCCTCTTTGTTTTTTGCCTTTTTTCCTCGGTTAATGGCACACAATTGTCAAAATGTTATTGATGCTTTTGTACTTTAATCTGAACTTTCAGGCCAGTAAAGCAAATTAAATAGAAAAAAGCTGGATTTCAGATGTACAGTTTGTGTGTTTCTGCGTTAAAAACAGAACAGAATTATAAATAATGTCCACAACACAGAATATCTGGAAACAAAGGAGCAACGTTCTGCATAAAAATGATCTTCATTCATTCTCTGAGCAAACTAGAATGAAGCTTTCCATATTATAGAGTCTCCGTTTCCTGTTTCTGATGATTTATTTAGTTTTTTGTTGGTTTATGGGTCTGTATTGTGTTAAGGTGGACCTGCAGAGCGTTGGGGGTAATGGACTCTCAGAGATCCTAGAGGAACTCCCTCCTCTCTGCCTCTTTATCTTTAATGTCTTGGCTCTGGTTTGTCTCTCTTCTTTCTATCTGCTCATCTCCTGGACATCCATCAGTGTCTGTTTGTCTTCTCCTCTCCTGCTTCAAGCCTCATTTTCACTTCCCTCCCTCTCCCCCGATGAGAGGCTGAATGATGCACTCCTGGTCATTAATAAAACTTTTATACACAGTCAGGAAATGCATTTGAGCCCCGGTGGCTGCAGCTCCTCTCAGACACAGGAAATGGACGCTTGGACGACGGCCAATCCGGCTATTTCAGGGCTTCGTCCGGAGCCAATCAGGCCGGGGCTGGTCGGCTAATGGATGGAGGAACCGCTGTGAAAATCAGCAGATCAGGAGGAGGACGGAGCGAGAAGCTACAGAAATCAGCCTTGTTTATATCAACAATAAAACTGAAACCGTCATAAATCTGTGACTAAATAAATTCAACAAGTCTGAGCCAATGAGCAGTTAAGAAAAATAAAAAATACATCTTCAGTGGATGGAAACTGTGTTTTATCTACTAATATTTCAGAGATTTTCAGAGTAAAATCACAGGAAAAATATAGATTTACTTTAGATACATGTAAAAAAAAACACACCAAGCTGAAATTATTAATAAACTTTCAGAAAGTTTTACTTTATTTATTGGATTTAAAGCAGAAAAAATCTTTATACTTTTGTAGATATGTGCTGTTATTTGAAAGAATAAATGTGTATTTTTTTAGACTGAAAGCTAAGTAAATAATTATTTTGCATTATTATTATTTTTCAGATTTTTCTTGTTTTCATTTGATTTAATATCGAGGAAAGTCACAGAAAAAGGACTAAAATAATCCCCCCCCCACACACACACATGTTTATCTATACCAGTGGGGACATACCATTGACTCCCATTCATATCTAATCCCTAACCCTAAACTTAACCTTCACCAAAACAATGGCTAACCCTAAAGAAACGTTTTTGCACTTTTACATTTTTTAGTAACAACAACATGGCCAAAAAAAAACACTGTCGCCACCCATGGGGACCTCATTTTTTGTCCCCACCTTAAGACGAGTCCCCACCGAGATAGATAGACAAGTACACACACACACACACACACACACACACACACACACACACACACACACACACACACACACACACACACACACACACACACACACAGTGTAGCCAGCAGCAGCAGTGAACGACTTTTTCAGCTGATCAGTTTGACATCGATCCTTCCTGACCCAGAACGTCCTCCATCCATCCAAACACTCTCGAGGTGTTTTACTTCATCAACTTCTACTTTTGGTTCGTTTATCTGGTGTTCACTAAATAAAGCAGTCATCTGACTGAAAGTTGGAATAATATGCGACTTTTTGGATGCTAATACAGCTGCATCAAACTTCAATTGTGTATGCTGGTTTTAATGAGTCACAAAACAACAAGTAAAAGATAAAACGTTTACTATGAAATAAATAAAAGATAAATATGTTTACTACAAAATAAATAAAAGATAAATGTGTTTACTATGAAATAAATAAATGATAAATGTTTAAAATGAAATAAAATGAATATGTAAATTAATGCATTCTTTTTCAACTATTTTAGATTAGATTATTATCTTTTATTTTACTAGTTATTATTTATAATTTAACAAAATAAGGAAAATTTGGAAAACAAAAACAATAAATTGTTTAAATATTAAAGCTAAAACCTATAATATGAACGAATCATCCGAGAACAGTCAGATTTTTTAAGACTAACATGATTTTAAATTTGACAGCAGGTTTTTTTTGTACTAACATCGTGTCCAGGTTTGAGTGAATTCTTAGTTTTTAGGTTTTTTTTTTGCTCCGTTCTTGTCGTATAAACACCACAGACTGATGCTGGACGTCTGATGAAACATTTTCACCATTAAATCTACCAAACAGAGCAGCTGCTTTCTCTGTAAATATCCAGAGCTGATGGGGAGCAAAGGAGCTTCACTGGAGGCAGTTTTTTAGATTTAGAATGGCTGTATTGTCATCATGCATGGCAGGATGCAGATGAAAACAGCTTCCCCTGGACCGGTTATGTAGGTGAAGGAGGACTGGAGGAGGAGCATTTTAATTGGTCCATCTGATCCGTGAGGACAGGTGACATCACCACTAACTGCTGATGACTGAAATCTGAGCCTCGTCTCTCCTCTGCTGTTTCTGGAGCCTCATGCATGTGAACGCTCCGACTTCTGGATATTTTTCAGTCCACGGCCTTACTCAGCACCATCACACACACACACACACACTCACACTCACACTCACACACACACACACACACACACACACACACACACACACACACACACACACACACACACACACACACACACACACACACACACACACACACACACACACATGTCTGGTTCTTATATCCCCGTGGGGACTTACCATTGACTCCCATTCATACCTAATCCCTAACCCTAACCCAAACCCTAACCCAGACCAAAACAATGTCTAACCCTAAAGAAACGTTTTTGCACTTTTACTTTTTTCAGTAACAACAACATGGCCAAGAAAACTCTGTTTCCCCCCATGGGGACCTCATTTTTTGTCCCCACCGTGACACGAGTCCCCACCGAGATAGCAGAAACAAGTACACAGTAACACACACACACACACACACACGCATGGTAACCGGACACGGGTCCTGATGGGTGAGGGGAGCTCTCTGCTTCCTGTGGAGGAAAACATCTGAGATGAAACAAACTGCTGATGGAGAAAAAGACGATGAAATTTTCTGAAAGGAGGGTTTTATTTAATCTCATTTACCTCCAATACTGTACACATCTGATTTTATTATGAAATGTTGGTGTTTTATTTTATATTGCTATTCAGGGAGATATCGATTATTGGTGATCAAGACAGATCAATGACTGATAACTGGAACCGACACACATTACATGTTGTTTATTACTCTGCTAAGGAACACGGTGGAGTTATGTGATGATCAGTGTTAGTCTGTGAATCTGGGGATTACTTGTAGTACCTGGTTGCTCCACCAGGAGGAGCTTCTCAATATTTACCAAGCCAAGGAAGAAGAGTCTGTCTGTCTGTCTGTCTGTCTGTCTGTCAGCAACATTCCTCTAAAACAGACCAACAAATTTGGATCAAATTTCCAGGGAAGGTCAGAAATGACTCAAGGACCAAGTGATTAGATTTTGTCAGTGATGCAGCTTATAGTCTGGATCCATGGATTAGTTACAGATTTCTGTATCGTTGCCAGATAGCGGCACGGCATCACTGTAACCATGACAACCAGTGAACACTACATCAGCTGATTGCGATCCTACTACAAATCCACCTCTGAGGACTTATCAGGACTTATCCATCAGAAATGATCCAAGGAACAGCTGATTAAACTGTGGGGGGGTTTCTGAGCCGCCGCTACATATTTAGGTCATGTGATCCGGTATCTGTACATAACGTACACATGCAGAACACACGCCTGTGCTCAGGTCATTGTGTTTATGGGTTCATCTATGTTAAATGGAGCTGTGATTTCTGATCATCAATAACTAATAAATCAATGCTGCATTTCTGACATTTGGGGGAATGAGCAGCTTTGGAGGAGGACTGATCTCTGAGGGCTTTTCTGGTTAACAGCATGTCATAGCAGAGATGCAGTCATTCATGGATTTTGTCATTAATAAGCATTAATATATTCAGTAGAAATAGGAGTGATAACGTTTTCTGTTCACTGAGATCGACTGATTAATAAAATTTACCTCATCTTCTCCTGCAGCTCGTTGGTTCTTCTCTGGTTTCTCAATCTCTCTGTTTTGTCACGTTATCGTAAATTAAGGCTCAAAT
This sequence comes from Acanthochromis polyacanthus, assembly GCF_021347895.1. Classification (NCBI taxonomy): domain Eukaryota; kingdom Metazoa; phylum Chordata; class Actinopteri; family Pomacentridae; genus Acanthochromis; species Acanthochromis polyacanthus. The sequence continues at coordinate 451,676 of NC_067129.1, forward strand.
GGTAAAGCATTACTAGTTATTCTTTTCCAGACTCTGTTTCAGGTTAATCTGTGGCTGCCTCCTAACTTAGCCATTCGCCATTAGCTGCTAGCCATTAGCTGCTAGCCATTAGCTGCTAGCCGTTAGCGTAGCCTTATCCTGATTTGTGCGGACGGTTGTCCTTCCTGTTTAGCCTTTGCAGTATGTATCTCCGCTATAGACGTGTCTGTCAGTTACAAGATAATAATGAAGTTAATTAATTTAATTTCAATATTAAACAACTCTTCCAATATGTAAAAAATGGCTTGAATTAGCAAAATGAATATGAAAAGTCGTCATAGCTGAAAAAACTAAAAAGTGTGTCATGCATGTGAATATATAAATAATTTAGGGGTATTTAAATATGATGAAATTAAACTGGATTAATACAGATATAAAATATTAATAAATGTGAGTTATAAATGAATTGAATGTGTTATAATTGAATTAAATGTTTTATCAATGAATTAAATGTGTTATAAATGAAATACACATTGTAAATGAAATAAATGTGTAATAAATGAATAAATGTGAGCTCTAAATGACTGAAATGTGAGTTATAATTGAATAAATGTGAGTTTCCAGTGAAGGATCTTCTCTGGTTCTGTTCCAAACATTCAGGTTCTGCTCCGTCATCTTCAGACAGCAGAAATGAACTGAAGTGGATCCAGTGATGGCAGAGGGAGGAGTTAGAGAGGAAGGAGGAGAGTGTGTGTGTGTGTGTGAGACAGAGAGAGAGGGCGGACGGGCGGACGGGCGAGCGAGGCTGGGAGTGTATGCTGCAGCTCTCGGTCATTCATCTCTGAGAGAGCAGAGAGGAAACTCCAGCAGAGAGGCTGAGAAACGACCAGAAGGAAGATCTTTGTTTTTAAAAGTCTCTGCATCCTCTGGAGCGGCAGCTGATCATTTTCATCGTCACCATTGTTTCTTTTTGCACCTTAAAGACTAAATACTGCTGCTGCTGGACTCTTGGAGACACTTCCCTAACAGCTTTTCTGACAGGATCAGGTCAGAATCTTTCTGGAGTCGGACGGAGAGCCTGAAAAGGACCGTTTGGTTTCTGGGAGGTGGAGGAGAAAGTCCAGGGAGAAGAAGAAGAAGAGGAAGAGGAGGGTGTCCACATTGAGGAAGAGCATCCTCACCACCCAAACACACCCTTCAGACAGCCGGACTTCAGTTGTTTCTCTGAATTACTGCTTCTAGGTGCTTTAAAAAAGCTCAGAGAGTTCTCCATCGTTTAAATCCAGGTCCAGCGTTGGTCCTTCCAGGGTACCGTAGAGGTCTACAGGAGGACTGAGACTCCCAGGACACCTCAGCAGCAGAATGGACCTCCCACCAATCAGAGGTAAGCATCAGTTCACCCCGTCGCCATCCGATCTGCTGATCAACTATTGATGATCTGTGTGACCTTGGAAGTTCCCAGCAGGTTTTTCATGAATGAAGGAACTATTAGCATCCTGAATTATGGCTGAAGTTTGTTTCTTTATATTTTCAGTGTCAATGAGACTTTAGGACGTAAAATTTGACTTTCAAATCTTTAAAAGCTGATTTCAAACACACATAAGAAGCTCTCTAGGACTCTGGTGAGTGGGATGATGTGAAAACCAGCTTCTGTTTTGGAAAACTGTTTGCATCTAAACACTTTTCAAGCATAGTGACAGAGTTATTCTAGTTTTAGTTTTTTGGTTCTAAAGATGATTTTGCTGCTTTCTAAAGGAGAGAAACTTCCTGTTCAGCTCCACTCACTTCCTTTCTCACAGAATCACATGGAGTTTGCTCTCCGTCCTTTAAACTTTTCTGAATAATTATACCGTAAGAAATGATTCTAAAGACGCCGCTGCAGCTTCTTAAAGCTCCCTATGGGATTATTTATGTCTGTCTGCTATTGAACGAGGAGGAAAAGTGAGCAGAGGGCTCTTTAATCAGCTGAAAACTGCCCTTTATTATCATTTTAACCTCCAGAATCAGGACATGGAAGCAGCCAACATAAACATTTTAAGCCTCGATACGAATCAGCAACAGGAAGACGGCTCATAAATATCCGGAGGTCGAACTCTGCTGCTTTTTCACCGTTTGGTGGTCGGTGTTTGTTAGAAAGGAACAAATCTTCCTCTGCTTGTCTGAAAGAGTCAAAGGGAGAGTTTTATTTTCACTATCTGTTCATCAATCTGTACTTTTCATCTTCAGTAGTCCGTATTTAGATCTTTTATGGCTGGATGTCGGTGGTGTTTGGTCCTCTGGGTGAAGTTTAGTCTCTCATATTGAAATTAAAAGGTGACGTGTTTTGTGTGGTGACTATAACTCGTCTGAGGCCTCATTTCTGAACAATCCTACCAGTAAAATCAGCCAAACGCTCACGTTAACACTGATCCGGTTGTGTGTGTGTGTGTGTGTGTGTGTGTGTGTGTGTGTGTGTGTGTGTGTGTGTGTGTGTGTGTGTGTGTGTGTGTGTGTGTGTGTGTGTGTGTGTGTAGTTGTGATGGGACATGAGGGGTTGGGATTGATTGTCCTCAAGGTCAGATGCAGAATGTCAATATCCATCTCCGCTGGGTGGGACTGGAGGGGCGGGAGGATGAGGAAATGATGGGATGGACTGAGAGGAAGAAAGTGAATGAGAGGATTATGGATGGATGGATGATGGATGGATGGATGGATGATGGATGAATGATGGACGGATGATGGATGGATGGATGATGGATCTATGATGGACGGATGATGGATAGATGGATTGATGATGGACGGATGATGGATGGATGGATGGATGATGGATGGATGGATGGATGATTGATGGATTTATGGATGGATGATGGACAGATGATGGATGGATTTATGGATGGATGATGGACAGATGATGGATGGATTTATGGATGGATGATGGACAGATGATTTATAGATGGATTGATGATAGTCGGATGATTGATGGATGGATGGATGGATGGATGATGGATGGATGATGGATGGATTTATGGATGGATGATGGACGGATGATGGATAGATGGATTGATGATGGACGGATGATGGATGGATGGATGGATGATGGATGGATGATGGATGGATTTATGGATGGATGATGGATGGATGGATTTATGGATGGATGGATGGATGGATGGATGGATGGATGGATGGATGGATGGATGGATGGATGATGGATTGATGATGGATGGATGGATGATTGATGGATGGATGATGGATGAATTATGGATGGATGATGGGGCGGCTGTGTCTCAGGTGGTAGAGCGGGTCATCCGATGATCAAAGGGTCGGTGGTTTGATTCCCGCTCTGTCCTAGTCATGTGCTGTTGTGTCCTTGGGTAAGATACTTTACCCGCCTTGCCTCCAGTGCTCTTCACTGGTGTATGAATGTGTGTGAATGTTGGTGGTGGTCAGAGGGGCCGTAGGCGTGGATTCACAGCCCCGCTTCCATCAGTCTGCCCCAGGGCAGCTGTGGCTACAAATGTAGTTTACCACCACCAGAGTGAGAATGTGTGAGTGAATGAATGATGGATCCATTGTGAAGCTCTTTGAGTATGCCTAAATAGAAAAGCACTATATAAATAAACAGCTAAAATACTAGAATATGTGTGCCTCCAGCATATATATAAAAATAATATTGTTTGGGATATGAAATAAAAGCAGCAGAATTAGTTGGATAAATACAATCAGAAGAAGAAAATAAAGCACATAGATGAATAATTAAAGAATATTATGACATTTCTACTTCCAAATGTTTGGAGTTTATACGGAAAAAGCTGCAATAGATGAATAAATAAAAGAATATGTTGATATTTATACCTCCTAATATTTGGAATCTGAAATAATAAAACCGAATTAGCATGAATTTGAGTTTTCACCATAGAATAAAAAAACAAAGTAGAGCAGCCTGGTAGGGATAAATAAATACAAGAAACTGTGCAGAAATACAGAGTTTAACAAGAAATTTAAATGTTCTTTAGGTGAAGTTTCACCTGATTGACTTTAATATTCACTTATTCATTCATTATTGTTGGACAGAAGGTTTGCTATGATCAATCAGGGAAGAAATCATTTAAGAAAAACTTCTAAACTTCAGGACTTGCATCAAACTAACGACATTTTCAGATAGGTCCTGGTCCAGATAGGCCCACCAGTTTAGAACCAAAAAGCAAAGTTTTACTCCAATATTCAGCTTTTTAGACTGATTATGAGTATTTAAAATTTAAAGATAATCAGCCAACAGGATGTTGAGGAAACTACAGAAATAAACACCAGAAGCTGAAAACAGACAGAAAATAAATGAAGCTGATGAACAACTGAGGAGATGAATTCATGTCAAGTTTCTCCTCCAACAAACTCTAGAAGAAAAAGACTCGTTTTAGTTTCACTGCAGAACAACAGAAATGTTCCATCTGCAGGACTTTTCCTCATCATGGCAGCGAGAACGCAAATCTGAACAAAGACTAAACCTCAAGACAACCTCCCACTAATTATATAATAATAATGAAAATAATAACCATGATCATCATAATCATAACAATACTACTACTAACAATAATCTCTGACTGTCTCTCTAGTATAAAATAGAACTTGAAGCCAACACTTGATTTTTTTGGAACCAAACTGTCAAATCGTGACTTTTTTGTTATTTTTCTTTCCCTTTTTTTGCCTCCAAACGTCACGTTCAAGTTTCTCTTTACAAAGAAATTAAAACACGGGAAGCTTTCTGGACAAACTTAATTCATATAGAAACAATAAATGTCTGACAATTTTACAATTAAAACACCAAAACTTTACGGCCAAAAACTGTAAAAGAACAAACTATTTTTTATTATTTACAGCTTTGGTTTGTCTTTTTATGGTTAACATGCAAATTGTCAGTTTTTTTGGAAGGATTTTTTCCCAGATATTTTCTCTAATTTGAGTTTTAAAACTGTTAAAATATATTTTTTCAGTACTTAGTACAGACGTGTAAAATCATATTATTGCTATTTTAAAAACAATAAAAACTGTAATTTTACAGTCAAACATCATTAAAGATCAAATTATCCGTAGATTTTTGATGTGGGCATCATTTGTTTTATCATTTGAATTCAGACTTTTTTTTTCTGTGATTTTATATCTAATTTTTAAAAAAAGACTACATTATTTAAACAAATTCAGTTCAAAGATGATTTTTTTCAGTTATCTTTGGTGTGAATATTGAAAAGATTGTCCTGTTAGGATGAATACTGATGGACGGTTTGTTGTTTGGTTCTATAATAATCAGTATCTTCATCCTGCGGTCCTATAGCCTAGCCGCGCTAGACAACCCACGGCAACAAATTTAATTCTCTGCCAGGGTGGGTCTAGTTACCCTCCATAAGGCTCGAGGCTGGATTCTCCTAAAACTGTCCGGACCAATCACCATGAAGTGTAGAGTCAGAAGGCGGGCGTAACTAAGTGACGACAGAGGCGTGACGATTCTGACAGAAACAACCGGAAACAATAAACGGTTATCTTTCGACTCGGCTTTGGCCACAGCCCTTAAAGATTTGAAGCTAAAATTCAACTTGAAAGATAAACAAAGGACGGCACTGAAATGTTTCATTGAGAAGAAAGACGTATTTGGACTTATGCCGACGGGATATGGCAAATCCTTAATACAACAGTTGGCTCCGCTGGTTGGGAAGCTAATGGGACTTACCCACAATCCGGCGCTCTAGGAACTACGTCAGCCTATTCGTTGCACTGAATGGTTGTATACCTACCCAGTTGCTGCAGAGGGATTTGAAAGACAACCTTTTAGCCCGCCTCCCTCCCTGTCGAGCTTCCCTAGACCCTTGTGTCTTAAGAGCTGGGTCTAGCGCGGCTAGGCTAGCAGTCCTCTGCTGCTGGTCTGCTGCTTTATTCCCTGCCTTTATTCCCAGCCTTTATTCCCGCCTTTATTCCCGCCTTCATTCCCGCCTTTATTCCAGCCTTTATTCCCAGCCTTTATTCCCGCCTTTATTCCCGCCTTTATTCCCGCCTTTATTCCCGCCTTTATTCCCGCCTTTATTCCAGCCTTTATTCCCGCCTTTATTCCAGCCTTCATTCCCGTCTTCATTCCCGCCTTTATTCCCAGCCTTCATTCCCGCCTTCATTCCCAGCCTTCATTCCCAGCCTTCATTCCCAGCCTTCATTCCCGCCTTCATTCCCAGCCTTCATTCCCAGCCTTTATTCCCCGCCTTCATTCCCGTCTTCATTCCCGCCTTTATTCCCAGCCTTCATTCCCAGCCTTCATTCCCAGCCTTCATTCCCAGCCTTCATTCCCAGCCTTCATTCCCAGCCTTCATTCCCGCCTTCATTCCCTGCCTTCATTCCCGCCTTTATTCCCCGCCTTCATTCCCGCCTTCATTCCCTGCCTTTATTCCCAGCCTTCATTCCCCGCCTTTATTCCCCGCCTTTATTCCCCGCCTTTATTCCCCGCCTTTATTCCCCGCCTTCATTCCAGCCTTCATCCCTTGCCTTTATCCCCGCCTTTCTTCCCTGCCTTCATTCCTGTCTTTCTTCCCTGTCTTTCTTCCAACCTTTCTGCATGCTTTGGGTCCAGAACATCCGGTATCTTCGTCTTGCAGTCCTCTGCTGCTGCTCTATTCCAACCTCTATTCCAGCCTCTATTCCAGCATGCTTTGGGTCCAGAACATCCGGTATCTTCGTCCTCTTTGGGGTCATTTAATCCTGATGGGCTCCCAGAGGACAGAGACGGCCCCTGGGTCCTAGAGTCGTTCGCCACCACTAAAACTCTCTTTCATGGTTAATTTATTCCTCAGAGTTTATTCCTCACTGGATGGAAGGAATTCTACTCTTTCACTGAGTTATTCTTCTTTTTATTTTTTAAATGATGATATTCCACAACATAACCTTTAGATATTTCAGTTAAACTGCATAAAGCTGAAGTTACACTGTAGAAAAACATCTTTAACATATTTAGAAATGATTCGAGATGGTTTATAATAATCCTAACAACATTATTTCAATGATCTAAACTCACTGAGTCCTTAAATCATAATTTACAAACTCAAAGTAGTTTTTAACTTAAGAATTAGTCTTTGAACATTTACACCAACTCGGTCACTATTTTTGTTTTATATTAAGTTTGAAGTGTGATTTTTTTCAAAATATTTGATGTTATTTTATGGATTTCACCTTTTTTGTGTGAAATTAAACAATCACAGAAAAAAAAGTATTAATTTATATGTTTTCTGTAAAAGTATAACAAAAAACAGGACAAACTGTAAATAAATTCAATATTGAAAGTCTGTTTTGGTAATTTTGAAAACATTAGATGGTTTTTCTAACTATATTGAAATGATTATATAATAGTCAATAAAAACTATACTTATACTTTATTAGTAGTCTCAAAGTATATTAAGCATGAATTAGGTTTTGAAACTTTTTTTTTAAACCTATATTGGAACAAACATAAAACCACAAATTAACCATAAAACAACAGGAATCTGTTTTTACAGTGTGATGGTAAAACTGCATTAGTTTTTCAATATAAAAAAAGAAAATCATGTTATTTGACAGATATTTGCTCAACTTGAAGTAAAAGCTTGCATATTAAGGACTGGAAAATAATAGATTAGATTTTGAACAGATTTTGTCTGTTTCTTAAAATTAGAGAAAAAACTTCAACATTAAAAATTCTTTAAATTAAAATTATTTATTTTCTTTATTAAAAATCTGCATTTTTACAAACAGTAATTTGTTTCAAAACTAAATTTAAGTCGACGTAACTGAATGAAATGGGCTCGATAACTTGAAATAAAAGTTTATTTGGAACGACTTAAAGCTGCTGTCCGGAGTTTCCGTTTGTTTTCAATTTATGTATCATTGTTTAACAAAGCTTAAATGTGTTAGTCTAGTTCGATACTATAATATAAAGTTAGTATAACGCGATAAGAAAATGTATTCCTGAGCTCCGCCTTCCTCTCATAGACCCCCATGTTATTCCAAAAAGCGCCGGTCGCTGCCGACCAATCAAGTTCGAGCTTCAGCTTTGTCATGCTGTCGATCAACGGTTACGCGCACAGCAAGCAAGCCCATGCAGAGGTGGGCGAGCTACGCACTACGCAACCGCGCGCACATTTGTTTTGCTTGTGGAGGAGAGAGCATCAGGGCTCAGCAACTTCCAGAAAAGTTACCAATCCCACGGCTTGTCAGGCCAAGAGACTGCAGGACGTTTTTTGGCTCGGGGTGCTCGCGTCGCTCCCCGACCACGGCCTCCATAGCCCGCCTGACGGCTTCGTTTAGATGCCCGACCTCTGGAGGAAGATGTTGGGGCGTCTGGGACATACTCTTGGTCAGAGGAGTCGTGCAATTCTGAACTCTAGATAGAAATAAATAAACAATGTAACACATATACACGCGTAAATGCACTAAGTTTGATAAACAACGTCATCCAGAGGGATACACGAGTGTAATCACATATTGAAACTTTACTCGTTCGTCCTAGCAGATTCATGTTATTTTGGTATTAGGACAAGTTAGACTCAATACAGCATTCTAACGTAATTCCTTTATTATTTACTAAATGTACTAAATGTAGAAGAGGGGAAAACAGCAAAACAGGCGAGATGCTGCAGCACTCCGGGCACTTCTGTCAGATACTGCACGCGTGCACAAATAAAGGAAATCAGAGGGAGGGACCAACAGTGTTTTGGGAGACGCTGCGATTCAAACTCCAGACACGAGCTTTAAGTTTACAAATTACTGGAAGAAAACTGATTTATGTCATTTAAACTCAGTTTTGTGCTCGTTAATTTAAGTTGAAGTAACTTAATAAAATCAGCTTCAACACCCTGAGGTTCAGATATTTTACACTGAAGCAGCTAAAGTTTTTAAAACCTTTCTCCTCATTATTCTCATAATTCAGTACGTTTTCTTTTTAAGTAATGCAGAAAGACTGAAACAATCTAATTTTTATGAGTATTTGAGTGTTTTTTTGCTCCGTCATTAAAACAGTGAATTTCTCCAACTTGATATCGTTTGTTGGTTAAATTTAATTTCTTCACATTCATGCAAATTATTATTTTTCTTCTTCTTGAGACTAAAGAACATCTTTTAGGACACAGTTAATGTTTACGTCCCTGTTTATGGAGCTTCTACGATCTGCTTTACCTAAAAATGTGTTTTTAAAGCCTGATTCAGACGTATTTCAGAGATAAAATCAACAGAACATGTGGCTGAACCTTTAGATGAATAAATATAATAAACACATGTTTCTGGGAGTCTTTCCTGCTCGGCTCGCTGACATTCAGTCTCAGATTAGATTATCACCGATCATCTGAGCTGAAAAAGCAGAAATAAAACGACTCGGAGCTCTTCTCTTTCTGCTGCACTTTGCTAAACTCTGCACAGAGCAACATCAAGCTGATGATAAAAAAACGTGGTTTGAACTGCAGGCAGTGTTTACAGTAAAATATCCGTAGTATAGGGACAGATTTATTTCTAACGCTCAGACAGCGGAGAAATGTCCACCAGTTGATTTCAGCCTTGTTTCAATTTTTGTACAATAAATAATCCAAGAAATTAAACTTTTTAAAAATCTAACAACTTTATTATTCTGATGTAGAATATTTCTGGGTGTTTGTTTCCACAGAAGTTCAGGACTTTAGAGTGAAAAATGATTCTGAAAATCCTCTAAAATGTTTGCATCAGTAGATTTTTGTTGACTAAACTTTAGACGTTTCAGATCATTTTATAATTCCATTAAAAAGATGAAACTCAAAGTAAATCACAGGTTTTACTGTGCAGCATGTGTTTAATTAGCAGTAGGGTCATTTATTTAGTTTTTAGATTGTAGCATGCTGCAGAAAAACAAAAATACCAACAAAAAGCTGTAAACACAGAGAATCCATTAAAAATAAACTCAGTCAGGTTCTTGTTATTTTTTCCTCTTTAGCTCAAAGTTTTCAACAAACACAAACAGTTCTAAACTTTCTTTCATGTCTTTAGTTGGATATTTGTGAGGCTGAAGGATTTAACTCGTTACCAAACTGCTGTGGTTTAAAACCCTCCACAGGAAGATGTGGTCTGATAGAATCTGTGTTTGGGAAGTCGGCTGTCCAGAATCGTCACAAAGTCACAGAAACAAACATGTGACTGAATAAAAGAGCTCTGCAGCCAATCAGAGTGGCCGGTTCTGGTCACGTGATGATGCTGTTTTCCTCAACAAAAATGAACATAAATGCTAAACATGTGTGTTGGTTCTCATGATAAATACTCCGCTGAGTTCAGGCAGTTTCTTTTTCTTCACAGTCGATTCATTTTTCACTCAGATATAAAATCCTGCAGCTCAGTGGAAGCAGAAAATCCACGACTAGAAGCAGAAACACCTCCGTCTGGTTCAGAGATTCAGAGGAATGATCTTTCAGTTTTTATTTTAAAAAAAAACCAACAAATTGATATTTGGGTGGATGAGCCGTTTAAATTTAAATTAATTCACCGATTCTTCTTGTGGCTGCACAGTGTAGTAGTGGTTAGCACTTTGGCCTTGCAGCAAGAAGATCCCCGGTTCAGATCCCGGCCTGGGATCTTTCTGCATGGAGTTTGCATGTTCTCCCTGTACATGCGTGGGTTTTCTCCGGGTACTCCGGCTTCCTCCCACAGTCCAAAAACATGCTGAGGTTAATTGGTTACTCTAAATTGTCCGTAGGTGTGAATGTGAGTGTGATTGTGTGTCTGTATATGTAGCCCTGTGACAGACTGGTGACCTGTCCAGGGTGTCCCCTGCCTTCACCTGAGTCAGCTGGGATAGACTCCAGCACCCCCCATGACCCTAGTGAGGATGAAGCGGTGGATAGAGGATGGATGGATTCTTCTTGTTTCCATTGTTTAGTCGGTAATAAATGAGGCTCTGGTAGAACAGAAATAATAGAAACTGTTTCACAAAATCTGTTCATTTTCTGCACCCACATTGCAGATGTTAAACTTTTCCATCTGAGGTGTTCTATCTTCTGACTTTCTGAGGTCTCTGTGTGTTTGGAGGCAGCAGCTTCCTCTGGGAATAAAACATGAAGTCATGGAAACGCAACAGGCTGCATCTTTTTAACCATTAGATGCTCCGATAGACGAGCAGAGAACGAGTCTGATCATTTAGTCACCAGGTATAATCTGGAAAAGCATCTAAACCAACCTGGAGCTGCTGATCAGCTGCTCTACAGCTGGAGGACAGAAACACTTCCAAGCTTTGCTTGAAATATCTTCATCATTTTCACCGTCTGGATCCCAGAGGTGGATTCCATTCTGGGGTTCTCTTGGATTTATTTTTCTCTCTGTGTCTAGTTGTACAAAACAACAAAAATGCAAGAGAGAAGCATCAGTCCAGATGTTTATCAGAGTTCCACAGCTGGATTCCTCTAATCTACGGACACATGGAGGTTCTTCCATCTTCAGGTTCCACAAGCTTTGAGCCATTCCAGAGACTCAGTCATTTCTGATCCATGAGGAAAATTTTACGTTCCATGAAACATGGAGGACTCATATCTAGGAGATGTTCTGTATGTAAATGAGTCCTTTTTTCGCTGTGACTCCTTCTGACCAACCACCACAAACACAGGCTGCTATGAGCCTTTAAAGTTCACCTGAATTTACACTTTCACCAGGTTTTCTCAGAAAACAGAAAACACATCCAGGCTGCTGGTTTCTAAAACTTCATGTAACAGACATTAAACTGCTGTTCACACTATAGTACATCCCATAATACTCATGCTCTAATGTGGTTATTAAAGAGTTTGGCTTCAGACTCAAACACTTGTCGGATATAAAACTGATTTGTTTGAACTCAAAATGTGTTTTTCATCCCTAAAAATGTTTATGCTGCACTGATGGAATGAAAATACTGAAAAAAAAAAAGATTCAGATTCAAAGTTTGGACGTTCTGGAACTCAGTAAAACTTTATTAAAGTTACTGTACGTTAAAAAAAACTTCTGTTTCACATCTGATGAATTTCATGTCAGTTTGATCGTTATTAATGTGCAGGTAAATTATTTAGAGACAAACTTCTTAAACATTTTCCCACCAAACGTGGTAAATTTAGTTTCTCCAGTTACACGTGTAGAACCACATGGATCTGTAGAGCAGAACCTTCTTCCTTTGGTAGAAACATCTCATAGAAGAACATTCTGTGTTCCTCAGCAGAACGGCTTTAATCTGTCACATTACAGCAGAGTTATAAAACGTTCTATATACGGAACGTTCTACTATCTGAGGCCTAAAAACATCTGGAGAACATTTTCTGAATGTTGATTTGAGAACGGTGTTTTTATTATCTCCTCATCTGAGCGGCTTTATTTCCATCTGGCCTCATTACTCGGACAGAAGCAGCCGGATCTAAGAGCAACCAGATCTAAGAGGAACCGGATCTAGGAGTAGCCGGATCTAGGAGGAACCGGATCTAAGAGGAACCGGATCTCAGAGGAACCGGATCTAAGAGGAACCGGATCTAAGAGGAACCAGATCTAAGAGGAACCGGATCTAAGAGGAACCGGATCTAAGAGGAACCGGATCTAAGAGCAACCAGATCTAAGAGGAACCGGATCTAAGAGGAACCGGATCTAAGAGGAACCGGATCTAAGAGCAGCCGGATCTAAGAGCAACCAGATCTAAGAGGAACCGGATCTAAGAGGAACCGGATCTAAGAGGAACCGGATCTAAGAGGAACCGGATCTAAGAGCAGCCAGATCTAAGAGCAACCAGATCTAAGAGGAACCGGATCTAAGAGCAGCCAGATCTAAGAGCAACCAGATCTCAGAGCAGCCGGATCTAAGAGCAGCCGGATCTAGGAGCAACCAGATCTAAGAGGAACCGGATCTAAGAGGAACCGGATCTAAGAGCAGCCAGATCTAAGAGCAACCAGATCTAAGAGCAGCCGGATCTAGGAGCAACCGGATCTAAGAGGAACCGGATCTAAAAGGAACCGGATCTAGGAGCAACCGGATCTAGGAGCAGCCGGATCTAGGAGGAACCGGATCGAGGAGCAGCCGGATCTAGGAGGAACCGGATATAAGAGGAACCGGATCTAAGAGGAACCGGATCTAGGAGCAACCGGATCTAGGAGGAACCGGATCGAGGAGGAACCGGATCTAGGAGCAGCCGGATCTAGGAGGAACCGGATCGAGGAGGAACCGGATCGAGGAGCAGCCGGATCTAGGAGGAACCGGATCGAGGAGGAACCGGATCGAGGAGGAACCGGATCTAGGAGCAGCCGGATCTAGGAGCAGCCGGATCTAGGAGGAACCGGATCGAGGAGGAACCGGATCTAGGAGGAACCGGATCTAGGAGGAACCGGATCGAGGAGGAACCGGATCTAGGAGGAACCGGATCTCTCTGGCCTTCAGCCACTTGGTGTTTAGTGTCTGTACATCCCAGCATGGAGAAATACATCTAAACATGTACGTATGTATGTTGGTATAAAAAGGGTGTAAATCATCACGGACCACTCTGTTCTGTCTGAGCAGTGAATCAAATCAGCTCCATGTTCATCCAGATTCAGACCTTTTTATTGAATTCACCGTCATCTGCTGGATATTTCAGGACAGAGAAGCAGCTTTAACTGCAGCGTTCCTCAGCGTTCCTCAGCGTTCCCACGTTCTCACCATCCACAGGAATCTTCCTCCAGCCTGAACTCCTCAGAAGGTCTGATCAGCTGCAGCCATCCAGTGTCACCACACAGACTGAAGATTATCACACATTTTCTACCTTTTTTTGGTCAAATTACTGCTAATTTGCAGATTATTCAGTGTTATTTTTTTACTGTGTTTAAATCAGCAAAAGATGACCCAAAAAGCTTTCAGACATTAACAGAAATAATTTGCATATTTGGTAAACTCAGATTCTTTTTAATTCACTGATAACTTCTACTACAGCTATTTACCCCAAACTGTTATCACCAATTTTTATGAAATATTTTGAAATTGCTTATTTCATTTTTTCTAATTTACTATTAAATGTTTTTACCACTTTTGTTTTATTGCATAACTAGTAAAATTGCAGAAAAGATTTTTTAAAAATCTGTGTTTTCTCTTACAAATGGCAATGAGTTCTTTTACAACGATTCCATATTTTTTCATTGGTTTCTGGAATATAATTTATTTAAATGTAACCTGAATTGTCCTTTATCCTTTTTCATTTTACATGTTTGAGTTGTAGATGAATTTAAAACATTAAACCATGAAGGTTTCTGCGTTCTGGGACTGCATTTATAAGTTAATGATTATAATGGAAAACTACATAAATCCAACATATTATTAATCACCTCTACTGTTGTCAGTACACAGTAAAAATAGAACAAATTATACAAGTAAAACTGCAGAAACACATCAGGAGAATCTCAGTTCACAAAGAAAGTGCTGCATGAAAACAGATGATTTCTTTTCTACAGACAGAATCTGTGGCTGCTGCTTGGTTGGAACCTCAGACCAAAACTTTATTTTTACCGAATGCTTTTATAAAAGGAGACGTCTTTTCCTGAATGAAAATGACCCGTCTCCTCTATCAGAGCCGTTAAACTTCAGCAGGTTTTCTTGCTCCGGTCGAAGGAAAGAATCCGTCGATGCAAAAAGAAGACTCAGATGTGAACGTGAGTCTTTGCTCTGAGTCTGTTGGAGCTGCAGGTGGGATTCCTCCACAGTAGCAGATGTGTTCAACAGATGCTAAATTACAGTGTGGGCTTCAGGGTCACGTCTCTCCGGCTAATAATAGCGTTAGCCTGAGCGGCGGAAAGCCTCGGCGGTCAGGATGACATGGCTGCTGGTTGTTTGGAGGCTCTGCTGCCAAAATCCATCTCTGATCAAGAGCTGCTAGTTATCTGGAGCTAGCAGACCGGCTACTGTTTGCTACGCAGTTTTAGAACCGTCTTTGCCAGTAATTAAACCAAAATGGTCAGATTTTTGGTTTATTTTGAGCGGGAAGAGTTTATCTTGCTCCATAGAAAATTTAAAAGTACATGACAAAGAATGTTCGACACAAATAAACCATTCTTGGTCAGACACCAAAGCTGCTGACTCTGAACTCTTCTTCTGCTTAAAAAAAGGGTAAAATTCAGAGATGTGAACTTCTTAGATCACTGATCATGAGCTGTAGCCTAGCCGCGCTGGACTCAGCTCTTAAGACACAAGGGTCTAGGGAAGCTCGACAGGGAGGGAGGCGGGCTAAAAGGTTGTCTATCAAATCCCTCTGCAGCAATTGGGTAGGTATACAACCAATCAGTGCAACGAATAGACTGACGTAGTTCCTAGAGCGCCGGCGGATTGTGGCTAAGTCCCATTAGCTTCCCAACCAGCGGAGCCAACTGGTATATTCAGGATTTGCCATATCCCGTCGGCATAAGTCCAAATACGTCTTTCTTCTCAGTGAAACACTTCAGTGCCGTCCTTTGTTTATCTTTCAAGTTGAATTTTAGCTTCAAATCTTTAAGGACTGTGGCCAAAGCCGAGTCCAAAGATAACTGTTTATTGTGCGCCGGTTGTTTCTGTCAGAATCGTCGCGCCTCTGTCATCACTTAGTTACACCCGCCTTCTGACTCTACACTTCATGGTGATTGGTCCGGCCAGTTTTAGGAGAATCCAGCCTCAAGCCTTATGGAGGGTAACTAGACCCACCCTGGCAGAGAATTAAATTCGTTGCGGTGGGTTGTCTAGCGTGGCTAGGCTACATGAGCTGGGAATCTGTCAGAACTTTCAGGGTTTCTTTGGGGTTTAGTTAACGGAGCGTTGGACAGGGACCACCGTCTGCCCAAAGACACACTCTCAGCATTTTTAATTTAAGGTTTTATGTGAATGATAAAATCTCAGACACTGAAATCTGGACTGTTATTTCTCAACATGTCACTAATTAAGAATCTGATCTGAGGAGTAGATAATCTAATCTGACATTATGGGTGAACAGAAATATGACAAACTGAAGCTGCCCTGGAAAGTCTGATCTTTAGTTAACGAAGGGTATTTTATGAACCATCTGGAGCTGCATGGCACACTATAATAAAAATACTTTATAATATGAAATAGTTGGTCTCAAAAAGCAGACTGATCAGGTATGACAAGCTTTGAAGAAAATCAGAGATGGTCGAGTAGAAGATCTGACTGTTTGAGATGGAAGAACTCGTATATGGGAGGTCCTCGCCTGACATCAGAGTTCTGTTCCTACAGATAGAGGTCTGTCAATTTCACTGCAAGTCTGAACTCTGGTGAAAATGTAAACAAATCCATTCATCAGGATATCCATCAGTTCTTCATAAAGTCATGAATACCAACGACTTTCATACATGTAGGAATCATTTTACTGGAAGATAACAGAATATTGTAACGGACTGGTCAGGAGGGCTGGTTCTGTGCTGGACTGTTCCCTGGACTCCATAGAGGAGGTGGGTGAGAGGAGGATGTTGGCAAAGCTCACATCCATCAGGGACAACCCCTCTCACCCACTGCATGACACTGTGGAGTCTCTAAGTAGCTTCTTCAGCAGCAGACTGAGACACCCACCCTGAAGAAGTAGCGCTATCTCAAGTCATTCATTCCATCTGCTATAAGACTTTATAACACCAGCATCACTGGCTGATGTTTACACAAAACTGGACTCTATCACATTGGCTTTTATCATATAATCTGCACAGTTCTTGCACTATTTGAGTCTCTTGTACTTCTCATCATTCCATAAGTCACTTTTTTCCATCCTACACTCCTGAAAATATTGGAATTGTTATTATGATTACCGTTTACTGTGATGATTAATGTTTACTGTTGCTTATTGTCGCTCTACTGTATGATGTGTGCTGCTGTAACATGGGAAATTTCCCCGGACAAGGGGAGTAATAAAGGATTATCTTATCTTATATTGTTGTTGATGCTGAGGTTTCAATGTTTATTGTTCAGTTCCACATTTACCTAATGTCAGTGAACGTGCCATGCTTAGTTAGCTCACCTCTGATTGGCTGAGAGTCAGCAGTAGAGAGAGCTGGGAAATTCTGGAGCTAAGTTATGGGGTTTTTCTACTTATTCTGGAGCCAAGTTATGGGGTTTTTCTACTTATTCTGGAGCCAAGTTATGGGGTTTTTCTACTTATTCTGGAGCCAAGTTATGGGGTTTTTCTACTTATTCTGGCTACAGCCCACAGTATCCTGTGTGAAGGTTCAATAAACCAGTAGAGAACCAGATAAAGTCTCCCTCATTCATCAGAGGGTCACTACAACATGTTGACCTGTTTTTACATCTTGATCCATGCTGGTCGGTGTTTCTGTTCCCAGTGTTTTATTCTGTCTAATTTCACTTCCATGGAGACGCTTTCCTTTTCTTCCAGCATCAGAAGAGTCTGACTTACAGTGGGAGCCATAATGAAGGTAAAAAGTTAGAGAATGTAGCACAATCCAAGGTGGAGTACAACCAGAGAATGGAGACAAAGCCGTCTGATAGCGCCTTGTGACGACGTATTCATCCGCTCATCAACTAGTTCCATGTAACCAGTTCTGATGTAGCGATGAAATGCTGTAGGTTGAGGACGCTGTAAACCGAGGACTTCCTGTATATGATCTGGAATTTGATAGTTGTATGATGAAGTTGAATTCAGCACCACTGACTGCTGTTCTGTGTTTACAGGTTTATCTGATGTGCCGTGAGCGTTGGGAGTCCGTCGCCCGGCTGGCTCAGGATGGACCCCACTCATTCCCTGAGGATGGAGATGGACTCTGTGCTGTCGCTCGACCAGATCCGTGCCCTCCGGGCCAACAATGACTACGTGGAGAGGCCCGTGGCGCTGGAACCGGCGACCCAGACTGGATTTTTTTATCCCCACGATGACCGTTACCCTCAGGGAGTATACGCCCATCACCCGCAGCCTTCCTTCCCCTCGGCGCTTTCCCGCAGCCAAAGTCAGCAGCAGCACGCTCAGTTGACACGCCTGAGCCGTTCCAGCACCATAAGCTCTTCCATGTCTCGGACCAGCGCCACCTCAGACCAGCGGCTCCTGGCCGGTTTGACTCCGTCCCACTCCGGGCTGAGTTCGGTGGTCCATTCTCAGCCTAAAGGGGACCTGAAGCCGGACGCCTCGTTGGGTAAACGCCTGGCGGGAGACGAGGCCGAGCTGGGTCTCCACCTGTTCATCTGCGAGCGCTGTGGTCGCTGTAAATGTCACGAGTGCTGTGCTCCCCGCCGCCTGCCGTCCTGCTGGGCCTGCGGTCAGCGCTGCCTGTGCTCGGCAGAGAGCGCCGTGGAGTACGGTACCTGCCTGTGCTGCGTCAAAGGCCTGTTCTACCACTGCTCCGCCCAGGACGACGAGGACAACTGCGCCGACCGGCCGTGCTCCTGCGCTCCGGCCCACGCCTGCGCCCGCTGGAGCTCCATGGGGCTGCTGACGCTCTGCCTGCCCTGCCTCTGCTGCTACCCCCCTGCCAGGCTGTGCCTTGCCGTGTGTCGGTGCGCCCACGACCGGGCCACGCGACCCGGCTGCCGCTGCAGCAACACCAACACCGTGTGCCGCAAGATCTCCGCCTCCAACCCTAACCCCTGCCACCCGTCGCTCCACAGCAAAGGCCTGGAGAAGCCGTTATGACAGGTGCATCCAGACCCCTGCAGCCGAAGCAACGCTGTCGCCGACTAGCCACAGCCCACACTGTGACCACGGTGCCATCGTCACCCATCTACCTACGTACGACAAGCCAACCAACCAATCGTGAAGTGTTGTTCACCTAACGTACCTTGAATTTACTTCTTCTCCAGCTCAGGAGGGACCAAAGCTTTACTGTGCCTGTTCACGTTGGAGACTTAATGCCCACAAACAAACACTCGTCTGTCAGAAGGAAGAAGACGTCGCTTTGCTGGACTTCTTTAACCTTAACCAGACTTCCAGACAGAAGTCGTCTCTCTGCGTTCTGTGGTTCAATCTGTGTTAAAATCTATTTATTTATTGTTGAGCCTCTTTCCTCCCATCTTCTGCAGAGGGTTCCACAGAGCAGAGAGGGTTAGGAAGCTACCAGACCTTCAGAGAAGATGAGGAGATGAAGAAGCCAACGTTGCACTGAGGGGACACAAAAGAGAACAGAAGGAGTCTGACACTTAAAACAAAGGGACCATGCACTGTAGAGCTGCTATGGAGCTCATCTGTAAAGGAAAGCACTGTGAGGTCGACGTTTCAGCCTGCAGCTGAACCAGGGACTATTTAACCGGAGGGAGGATGAATCTGTGGTGATGAGGCAGTGTGTGTGTGTGTGTGTGTGTGTGTGTGTGTGTGTGTGTGTGTGTGTGTGTGTGTGTGTGTGTGTGTGTGTGTGTGTGTGTGTGTGTGTGTGTGTGTGTGTGTGTGTGTGTGTGTGTTGTTGTCATTCTGTCAGCAGAAGAAGCCTCCAGCTCCGTTATTTTTAGCAGCGCTGCTTCAGTGGAGCTCTGAGGGTCTGGTCAGGTTTCCTCCCCAAGTCAGTCTGTCGCCAACATCCTCCTCCATCCTCCTCCATCCTCCTCCATCCTCATCTTCACCTCATCCACTCCAGGGATCGACTGAGGCGGCTTTTCAGGGCCGATAACTAACATTTGGAACCGATAATGTTTAACAGGTGTTGATAGAAATCTTTGTGCAGCTCTTCTGTTTAATTCATGTTTCACGGTTTTATTTCCCACTAAAGACCTTAAAGCACCATTTATTCATTCATTCATTTGATAGGGACAGGGCACATTCATGAACATCTGGTTAGGCAGCAATAGACAGAAATATGCCCGATTATAGCGACAGCGATAGTTTACATCTGCAGGACAATCAGTCACAATAAAAGGAGAATAAGTAAAAATAAGTGGATGTTACAAAAGGTACACAAAGAAGCTGAAGGTCACCAGACTGGTCGACTTCCAGCTGTTTAATGTGAGTTTTGAAGGTTTCTATGGTGGGATACCCGTTCAGATCTGACTGGTCTTCACAGAAAGAGGCTGGGTTTCTGTGGGACCTCCCAGTCCGGTCTAGAGGAGGTCCTGGTCCTCAGACGGCTGTGAGACCTTCTGTTAATAAAGTCAGACGTGGTGGTGGTGAGTCCATGGAACAGCTTGTAGCTCAAAGCAGCACAAAGAACGTTTTAAAATCCTCAAATCTCTTCTGTTCTGCAGCATTTAATGTGTTTATTAACCATGACTCTGGAGATGGTTTCAGGTTTATCTGTGGCTGTCTTTTTATTTAGCTGCTAGCCGTTAGCACTGCATTAGCCACTAGTAGCTAACCTCCTGGTTTGTGTTTCTTGTTCAGTTTTTGCTGCTTTAGAGACGTTTGTGAGACCACAGAGTGACATCAGACCTGAAGTAGAGCATTAATCTATCAATCGCTCAATAATTCACCAAAAAACAGAAAAAAAGTCAAATATTGGTCCATCCCTGATCATCAGCTCCCATCAGTCAAACCTGAGCTTCTCTCAACATAAAGTTTCTCTCTTTTGTAATCGGCACAATAAAGAAGATTATCAAAAAAAAACTGAGCGAGAGAAAAGCTTTCGCTGACACAGGGCGTATTATTCCCTTCCTGCCTCCATCGTTTCTCCTCTTAAGCTCAGACGGCTAAAAGCTTCCAGCCTCCAGGTCCACAGAGAGTTGATCAAACAAGCAATTAGCTCCATGATAGCTCTTAATGGGCCAGACAAGGATGGAGGGAGATGGAGGGGTGATGGAGGGATGATGGAGGGGTGATGGAGGGATGGAGGGAGGGGTGATGAAG
Source organism: Acanthochromis polyacanthus (assembly GCF_021347895.1). Taxonomy (NCBI): domain Eukaryota; kingdom Metazoa; phylum Chordata; class Actinopteri; family Pomacentridae; genus Acanthochromis; species Acanthochromis polyacanthus. The sequence goes on from NC_067129.1 coordinate 472,371, forward strand.
GGGTGATGGAGGGATGATAGAGGGAGGGGTGATGGAGGGATGATGGAGGGGTGATGGAGGGGTGATGGAGGGATGGAGGGAGGATGTTGCCGTGACGTCAGGCAGATGAGATCAGGCAAAAAAAAAAACAACTTTTATTCAAAAAAATGCAACAAGTGTGCACGACCTTTTTTTTATTATTTCTGGACTGGAGGATCTAATGCTGAATGAAACAACATCTGAGGTGTGTGTGTGTGTGTGTGTGTGTGTGTGTGTGTGTGTTTATGGACTTTTCTGTTAAATGTTGCTTTGATATATTTTTTTACATGGATACGGGCCGTTAACTCCGCCTCTGTTTTCATTCTTTGTTTCTTCTTTTCAGTTACAGCAAACTTCCAAACATCTACTGTCCACTGGCGATAAATTCAGGAACTTTTGGGGCGACCTAAAACATCTCCAGCGTTGAAGTTTAGCTTCTACATGATTTTCTGCTCTGAAGACAAAACGAGGATTTTTCAAACAGTTCCTCGTTCCACACTAAAATAAAAAGGCTGGTTGAGCTTGTTGGATCATCCCACAGCAACTTTGAGTTGGCAGGATTTGTCTTTTTCGTTTATCTAACTCTAATGCAGAAATCTGAACACAGTCAGCCCCATTCAGGGCACCAAAAGTACCCCAACAGCAAGCAGTTGGCTGATTTAACTCCACTTCTAACTGGCTCAGTTTGTTGTTTTACTGTTCAGTGAATTTTAAGTCGTTGATGGAGAAGACTAGAACCATTCTTGTTGTTCTCTCCGAGGTTTAAATAATCAGCAACAAAACAAAGTTCACTCAAAATCTCCAAGTAGAAACTTCTCCATCGGCAAAAAGACGTTCTGCAGGGACGGTTCTGAACATTTATTGAAGTTCAGCCTCAGAAATGCTGATAAATCAAAGAGAAACTGAATATGTGCAGCGTTGTCCTCAATGCTCAGATCAAATGAAGATGACGTTATTTATGCAGATTTCTAATAAAGAGGTGACGATTTCTTCCTTTAGATGTGATCAGACAACAAGCAGCACACATTTTAAACAGGACTGGAGGATTTAAATTGTTTGACTGTGGAGGAAAAGTTCATCCTTTTTTCTTTTTGAACATTATTTTCCAAATGAATGAATGCTGCTCTAAATGTTCTGGTTCTACTCTGATAAACGGGTTGATAACTGAGGAGGACACACTCAGTTTCTTTAGTTTTTTTTTTGTTTTGACGTTGAACTTTTTCCACTTTTACCTGCGACTTTATTTTTACTCTCAGGAGGATTGACAACCAAAACAATAAGTCACTGCAAACCGCTGTAAATGACACCCGTTTACCTGTCCACGTTAACGCCAATGAATCTGGAACGTTTCCTGACATTTGATCTGAACGTTTTCAACCAACAGAGACAGAAAACGCTTTAAATGTCCAACTGGTGATTCTCAGCAGATTCTCTCATGTATGCAGCTCAGCATGGCAACGCTTCAACGGTACAGTTAAACCGGTTAAAAGCAGCGGCTAAACCGGTTTAAAGCAGCGGTTAAACCGGTTAAAAGCAGCGGTTAAACCGGTTTAAAGCAGCGGTTAAACCGGTTTAAAGCAGCGGTTAAACCGGTTTAAAGCAGCGGTTAAACCGGTTTAAAGCAGCGGTTAAACCAGTTTAAAGCAGCGGCTAAACCGGTTTAAAGCACCGGTTTAAAGCAGCGGTTTAAAGCAGCGGTTAAACCGGTTTAAAGCAGCGGTTAAACCGGTTTAAAGCAGCGGTTAAACCGGTTTAAAGCAGCGGTTAAACCGGTTTAAAGCAGCGGTTAAACCGGTTTAAAGCAGCGGTTAAACCGGTTTAAAGCAGCGGTTAAACCGGTTTAAAGCAGCGGCTAAACCGGTTTAAAGCAGCGGCTAAACCGGTTTAAAGCAGCGGTTAAACCGGTTAAAAGCAGCGGTTAAACCGGTTTAAAGCAGCGGCTAAACCGGTTTAAAGCAGCGGTTAAACCGGTTTAAAGCAGCGGTTAAACCGGTTTAAAGCAGCGGTTAAACCGGTTAAAAGCAGCGGTTAAACCGGTTAAAAGCAGCGGTTAAACCGGTTTAACCGCTGCTTTTAACCGGTTTAAAGCAGCGGTTAAACCGGTTTAAAGCAGCGGTTAAACCGGTTAAAAGCAGCGGTTAAACCGGTTTTAAAGCAGCGGTTAAACCGGTTAAAAGCAGCGGTTAAACCGGTTTAAAGCAGCGGTTAAACCGGTTTAAAGCAGCGGTTAAACCGGTTTAAAGCAGCGGTTAAACCGGTTTAAAGCAGCGGTTAAACCGGTTTAAAGCAGCAGTTAAACAGCAGATAAAGTGTTGGATTATTCCAGATTTGAAGGCATCAGTGAGGACTCGGCTTCAGACGTTCACTCCTCAGATGTTGGTGGAGATCACCTGAGGAACGTTTATTTCTACCTGAATGGAGCAAAGTGCTGCACATGTTGAGGATTAATTCTGTTCATTTCTGACTCCTGTCCACTCAGATCCTCTCAGTTTGCAGTAATTTACTGTAGGACAGATGCACACAGGCAGAGGGAAGGTATTTAATAAAAACAGAATTTATCTTAAGACTGATTGAAAATGAAGCACATCCAATGTGACTGAATTTTTCTTTTTTTTGGACATTTTGGTGAATTAATTTCTTGTTAAAGTTGATTAGAACGCTTGTTATGGCATCAGTGCATTTAATGGAAAATAAAATTTATTCTAAGAAGTTTTTTTTCAAAATATTGTGATTTCAAGAGCTTCATATCTTTATTTTAAAAGTGTACAGATTCTTTAAAAATAAATTAGCAGAAATTTCTTCTGTTATTTTGGAGAAGTAGTAAATTAAATGCCAGATGAATCTTTGCTAAAGCTTGATAATTTACCAAAAATATTTAAATTAAGTTTTATTTTAAATATTCAAAATGTTAAAAAGTTCAGAAATAATACGAATTTAACAAAAAACATTTAATAAAAAATGAATTTATTAGCAATACTTAGGAAAAATGAAGGACAGCTATTATGATTTTAAAATGTGTTTTTTATTATTTTGGTGAATTAATTTATTGGTAGAACGGATCAGAAAGCTTACTGGCCTGAGAAGAAGATTGAAGAAAAATAAACAATAATCAGAATTCTACAAAAATCTGTGAATTTTTCAGATTTTTTTTTGACATTTTGGTGAATTCATTTCTCGGTGAAGTTAAAGTTTGCTGACAGTAAAAGTAGCGTTTGGCTTCAGTAAATAAATTTTAAAAAATTATATATCATAGTGACTGAAGAAAATGAACGACTGCTTTAGATTCTAGATTAGATTGTTCTATTCTGACTTTTTCAGACCTTCTTGCTGGATTATTTCCTCTCTAGCCTCCAGTCGTTGCTGCTGGAGGTCATCTTCTTGTTTTTCCTGCTGCTGTGTGCATCTGGACGTACAATCAGACAATCAGACTTCGTTTCACGGTTTCTCCTTCTGGACCGACTGAACGCTCGCCGCCTGCCGCTAGAACCAAACTTCTCCTCTCGTGTCTCAGCAAGCATCGCTTTTGGTACAAATTGGCATCTTACATGTTGTAAAAGAATCTATGGAGAGTATATGGAACAAATATATATAGAAATCTATCTAAAAGGAGTATATTCTGTGTCACACCTTGTGTTCCTCTGCTGCTTCAGGGGTTTATTTCAACGGGAACAATAACCACAGCATTTATTTTACAGCCTTCAGAGGAGATGTTGTTGTTGTTTGTTTGTTTGTTTTCTCGGTGTGATGTGGCTGATGCTGCCCTCCTGGCTAAAGACGAACCAATAAAAGGAGTTTCCAAACAGAACGACGTGTGCTTTGACTGATTTAATGAGGACTGTAATGATTTCATTTTTCAGTGGATGAAGCCGTGTTCACAGTGATCTGAAATGTCGTCAATATTTGGCTTTCTCTGGCTTATTTTTTTTGCAAAATAAAAAAAACAATAAAAAAACAATAAAGCTCAATTAGTGGCCAATTCGACTACTTTTAGGACTTTTTAGAATACAAGAAAAAATGTAATAAAGAAATAATAATCAGTGAAGAAAAGTGTAAATCTGGCAGCAATGATGTGAGAAAACTGCTAAAAATACTGTACAAAAAACGCACAATAATTTGGATTTAAATACAGTAAAACTAATTTCACAGCCACACACCGTAAAAAGAACTAATTACTACCTGGAAAAATAGTAAAATAGGCATTTGATGTGGAGGTTATTTACAGTGTTGGCCCATTTATTTATGCATCTAATTATCTTTCTATTTATTTCAGCAACATGCAAATTAATACTTTAAAAAATTGTGAAGATTATTTGTGTTTTATTTTAACTCAACTTGTGAATTGTGAAATAAAAGCTGAAAAAGTTATTTTTCATCTTTAATATACATTTTTCTGAAGTTAACAGCACATAAATTAAATGTAACGAGAAAATAGAAGAATTTTATTTTAAAGACAGATGTTGTGAACATTATTTTTAGTTTGTTTTTTTAAAGGTTAATGTGAAACAGGAAAAATCAGAAAATTAATTGTTTAAAGTCTGATATTTTTCTAGACGGTAAAAAGTCCTTCCTTTAAATTTTTTAAAAAAAAATCACCATTTATAAACAAAATCAGAGACTTTTTTCCTTTTTTGATCCATTTATTTAAGCTTAATATGCAAACTAATACCTTTATCTGATGTTATTGGATATTATTAGTCATTTAAAATAAAATTAAACTAATTTTAAGCTTACATACTTTAAATTGATGTCTTCATTTTTCTTCACCTTGCATTCAGTCCTCCTGAACACCCTGGATGATTTAAATCGTTTAAAAACTCTGTAGTTTGTTGGTTGAACATAATTTCTGTAGAAATTGTCACAAATTAAAAAGATTGACTGTTTGGAAAATGAAAAATGTGTCCCATTAAAACCATAAAGTGGTGTTCTTTATCAGGGGTTTAAATATAAATATCCATTATTATCAAACCAGAAGGTTGGATTATTAGATCGATACTCGTTTTTTCTGTAAATTCAGAACACTAATACCTTTTTGATTTATATTTATAATGTGTTTAATAAATTAAAACACTTTTCAACATTGATCCCTCAACGCTTTTAATCAGTCAGTAAATTACAAAATATTATGAATAATCAGAAAATTAATCTGAATATTTGATCATTCTTGATTATTTGAGAAAATTAGCAGCTTTTTGTCGACATTTATTAAAGGATAAAATAATTTCTGACAGTTTGTCACCAAGAAAGTTTTGGAATACTTGATCTGCACCACGAACACATTTTTCAGCTCATTTCACCTCAAAAACATTTGATTTTTGTGCCCAAAATCTGAATTATAATCAAAACATTTCATGTCCAGCGTTGTCATGGTAACAACCAATATTTAATTTAATGCTATTTTTCAGAGGATATATTTTAATTTCCTGTGTAAAACACACTGATGTACACCTCTGTGCATGTAATGAACTGATCTTTATGTGATATTATTAAATCAGTTACTGCATCATGTCACACTTCATACTTTCATTGCTTTCCCTTTTTCAGACACTGAATTTCTCGTCAGTTCACTTTTCTGAGCAATTTCTGCCACAAGAACTTTTGTCTGAATATGTGCAGAAATCTTTTTTTTCTTAATCCTCCTGTTGTCTTCGTTTACAGGCACCAAAAAATAGTTTTTGTCTGCAAAAAAATCCCCAAATTTCTGAAAATTTGCAAAACCTTCAGGAAGAAAATTCCAATAATTAGTTTCCTTTTTTTTAATCCTCAAATTTGGCAAAAAAAATTCTTGTAAATATTTTCAAAAAATGAAAACAATTTCCCAGAACATTAGTAAAAATATCTAAAGTGATTCCATATTTATCAGTAAAACTTCCAATATTTTCTTTAAGAACATTAAAAAAAAAATCAAACAAAATCCAGCGAAATTCACTGGATTTTGTTTTTTTATGTGAATGTTCTGAAGAAACTTTTTTTAAACATTTCCTTTTTTCCACCAAAAAATGAAAAAAAATTCCCAAAAATGTTGAAAATGTGGACATCAGATTATCAGACTTTAAAACGGGACGCGCAGAATGACACCAGGGTTAGAAATGCATATTTGTGTGTTTTCCTTTTTTTTTTTCAGAGATGGAGTGTGAAGAGGAACCCGGTTAGATATCTCCATCCCCTCACTTTAGTTTTTAGTCTGCTCCATAAATAAGTAATGAGGATGGTCACACTAATGGCCTCCCACAGCACTGAATACACACGTGTGTGTGTGTGTGTGTGTGTGTGTGTGTGTGTGTGTGTGTGTGTGTGTGTGTGTGCGTGAAAGAGACACAAAAAGACCAGAGGAGTATTTCCATGTGTGTGTTTACATGTGCAGAGAAAATGAAAAACGTTTCTGGTCCAGTTTCCTTCCCGTCTGAATAAAATCCACAAACCAACACTCAGAGATAAAAGTGTGAGAGAGGAAATGAATAATGCAGGAACGTTCCACCAGTAAACCACTGAGAGCCTTCACACGGTCGCTGCTTCCATTCTCCGTAAACTTCAGAATTCTGCTCTTTTTGTTCACCTGCTGCAGGTAAACCGACACCCAGGAACGACCGATGGATCCGTTTGGTTTATTGGTCGATACTGATTATTGGTGATCAGGAAAGGCTGATAACCGACATCTGGAACCGATAAACATTAAATATGATGTTTTACCAGCAGAGAACCTGGCATTCAGAACCAGGACTCTTCATTAATAAACGTGACTAAAAAGGAAATAGGAGTGACTCATTGTTTTATTATTTATCTGTTCTATCACATTTATTTCCCACTAAAGATCAGATCTTAAGGCTTTATTACTTATTGTTTTCCAGACTGTTTCAGGTTCATCCCGTTAGCTTAGCATTAGCCACAGTGAGAGAAGCGACAATTTGTGTTTGAGTTTTGTTTTTTAACTTTCGACCTCAGAGTGACACAGACAAAGAGAGCGGACCTTAATTTATCAATTAAAACACCAATAATCAGAAAAATGCCAAATATCAGCCACGATAACCGTTCCATCCCCCCTCTGTTCACCCTCTGATGAGGAGCTTCCATAGCAGCATAATTACTCTTAGAGGACATATTTCATTTGTTTCTTTAACGTTTTTACCTTTCTCTGTTGGTTTTTATTCTCCATGTTCTGTTGCCCCATGAAGGACTTGGACTTTGATAAGGACTCAAAAAAACAAGGATTATTTGCATTAATATGGATGATTTTAGTGGCAGCAGATAAACATGGAAGCTACAGAGTTCAACAGAGCACTGGAGGAAAGGGTTTGAACAGCAAAAACCCCAAAACTCAGTCATGTTTGAATAAAATGCGCTGCAGTCCAGGCTCTTTTCTGACATTTAATGCAGGAACTCCTTCCTAATAACTCGTTTATCAGCTGATTAGATGTAAACGGGAGTTTTCTGACAAACAAATGAGTCTCAAAGTAAGAAAAATGTTAAAATTTTGCACAGTTTAACAACAGCCTTGGCAAATACCGCCTGCAGCTGTTAAACTCTCTGTTTTATTTTTGTTTTTAACTGTCGCTCCATTTCTTAACCGTCTCAGATGATCAGTTTCTGGATAACTGATGAGTTGTTTCTGTTTCTTACTGATTAAAAAAAAACAGAAGGTAACACCTTTCAAACCTTCTGTCTGGTCATAGAGGATAAGAGCCACATTCTGTAATGATTTAATAAGATATTAATGCTGCAGAAGAACCCTATCAGACATGATAATATCTAACAAACGCCGTAAAACTTCTAACATCTTGCAGGTTACCAGCATGTCTGTGTCGAGCTTCATTCCGGTTTAGTCCAGTTTGTTCCCTTATTTTGTGGATCTAAAAGCTGTCGACCATGCTGGGTTTGTCCAGATGTCTGAGCTGAATGTGGCTTCGTTGTTTTCACTTCAGTCTCATTTAGAACCGTATTTTCAGCTCATAAATCTAAATGTGACCAAACCACGCTGGTTTCAGCAGATGTCAGAGCACCAGGCTGCACCTGGCTGGTTTACAGGAAAACGAGGAGTTCATCAGATAAAAACACCTCAAACTATGGCGATAATTCAACGTTTGAGGAAAACTGAGCCCACAGACGTTGCAGTTTAACGTGTAAACATGCGTCTCTGTTTGCAGTTTGGATGCGATTCATCTACGAACTTATGGTGGAATAAAAAGCAGGGATAGATCGATTATCGTGGCTGATATTTGGCATTTATCTGATTATTGGCAGCAGGATTTTTACTGGATGATTACTGATAAACTAAATGTTCACCTCAGCTCTGATTCAGCCTCCTCTCCCTCTGAGGTCTCAGAACGTCTAAGGCAGAAAAAACTGAACATAAAAACACAAACCAGGAAATTAACATCTCTCTCAGTGGCTAATGCTAAGCTAACAGCTAGCAGCTATGATAAATGGTAGACAAGCTGGAAAATAATAAAACTTCAAGATGTGGACCTTAACGGACAATAAAAAAGATAAAACTGTGGAAGAGCAGCAGATAAACTGATCCCACATAAACAGGAGATGATTTAATGACTCCTGTTTCTATTCTACAGCTTCAGTTCTCGTCGCTATTACTAATAAAGAACTCTGGTTATGAATGTCAGGTTCTCTGCTAAAACACTACATTAAATGTGAATCAGTTCCAAGTATGGGTTATTGGTTTTTCTTGATCACCAATAATCTCCATGGGCCCTTAAAGATCCACATCAGTCGATCCCTAATGAGAAGCATCTTCATCTACTAGAAGAACCTCTGTGATGCTCCAGGCTGAAGCCACTTCCTTTCCTGACCTCTGACCTCTGGTAAAGGCGAGGTGAGGAGATCTCTGACCTCCTTCCTCCACAGCGTGTTCCATCTCTTCTTGTTCCTATAGAGCCTGCCCCAGTGCACCATGGGAGTCTGACTCACGGCCCCTCAGAGACAAAACCTGCTGTCCATCAAAGGTCCATGCAGCCGTCAGTCACCGCTGGGACTATTCAGGGATATCTACGGAGACACGCTGTCCAACCAAGTCTGATCTGAGGCTGGCTTTGGATGTAAATGAAGGAAGGTTAGAGGCCGAGGTGGAACCAGAACAGCCTCCCACCGTCCAAGAAACCTCAGCGAAGAGCCAAAGACCAGCTCCAGAAGACAGTTCAGATTATTCACCTGATGTTGACTCAGACAGTTGCAGAGGAAAACCTACCGCTCAGAGTTTACGCTAAAGAATCAGAAATACTGTAAAAATTGTCAGCGCTTGGTTAAATTTATTCCAATTCAAAGTCTCAGAAATGCCAGCAGTACAAAAAAACTAAACATAAGTACGAAAATATGTCCGAAAAACATGAGCTGAAAAAGCAGACAGCGTAAAATATGCACTAATCCAAGAAACATTTAAATAGTGTAATAATTATAAATGAGTTGTATTTGTGACTTTGTACAGACTGATCAAAAGTTTAGGGTCCAATCCAGCTTTAAAGATATAAAAACACTTTTACCAAGCACCAGTTGGCCCAAAGTACTGTACATAGATGAACACAGAGCAAGGAAAACAAAATTAGCACTAAAAGCAAATACAATATCGATGCACTAAAAACAAATAGAATCACAAAATAAAAGTCACTAAGAAACAAATAAAAACCGAAAAACACAACATAGGCACTAAAACAAATAAAATCAGTGTCTCATCCTGCATTGAAAGCCAGAAAATAAAAGTGCATTTTAAGATGGGTCTTAAAAATGGACAGAGAAGGGGCATGTCTAAGGGGCAAGGGCAACTTGTTCCATAGAATTGGTGCAACCAATTTAAATTGAACTCTAAAGTGCACAGGAAGCCAGTGGAGAGAGGCCAGAAGAGGTGATGTGTTCTGTTTTCTGTGCTCCATGTAGAAGGCATTCAGCAGCATTTTGGACCAGCTGGAGACGTGACAGAAGACTGGCTGACTCCAACATGAAGAGCGTTACAGTAGTCCAGCCGGCAACAAGTCCTCAAACTCATACGACCACACAGGTAGTATGTAACGGGCCCCGGAATACGACCCGTGAGAGCGTATTTATGTTAGCGCCCCTACGGGAGACAGGAACGCATTACGGGATTTAACTCACGAAACGGCTTTCCCTCACTTTCGCAACACGGGGTTAGGGTTAGGGTTAGGGATAGTGTTAGGTAAAAGTTTGTTCATGGTGACGTTTCAGCTGAGACACAGTGTTGATATTTACTCAACTGCTAGAGGTCGCTTAACATCAAAACGTAACACTGGGTCATAATACGGCCGTGCACAGATGACCTATGTGGTTGTTTTTTCTATGAGGGCAGGCTCCCAGCTGGGACGAAATAAAAGCATGGACTACTGGAAACATTTCACCTTGGCCAACTGCCTTAAATGAAAAAAAACTAGATTTCACGACTGAACGAATTTGACTGTCCATTTTAAAATCCTTGTCCATTATAAAGCCAAGAGCTGTAACTGTGGGCTTCACATAAGCTGACAAAGGGCTCAAGTCACCACAGAAGGACTCTCAGGATCCACTGGACCCAAACTTTATCACTTCTGTTTTCTTCTCATTAAAATGTAAGAAATTTGAAGCCATCCAAGCTTTAATGTCATCGAGACACACCAGGAGGGGTTTAACAGAGAAAGCATCCTTCCGCTTTAAAGGAACATAAATCTGAGTGTCATCAGCATAGCAATGGAAGGAGATAAGAATGGATCCCAGAGGAAGTAAGTACAAAGAGAACAGCAAGGGTCCTAAGATTGAGCCCTGTGGGATCCCACATGACAAGGAAACAGGGGAGGATTCAAAATCCTCAAGGCTTACACAAAATGTTCTGTCAGATAGGACAGAGCATCACTTAGAAATGTCCTTATTGTTGAAAGAAAAGCTTTTTTCAGTGAAAATAGCCTGAAATGAGTGATAAATCCAGTGTAGACATAGTTGAGGTGGTAAATGACTATTGTAGCTGTAAACAGCTGATTTTTAATGGAATATCTCCATAGGGGTACAGAGGAACATTTCCAGCAACCATCACTCCTGTGTTCTAATGCTACATTGTGTTAGCTAATGGTGCTGAAAGGCTCATTGATGATTAGAAAATCCTTGTTCAGTTATGTGAGCACATGGATAAAAGTGGGAGTGGAAAACATGGAATTGTCTGAATGACCCCAAACGCAGGGGCAAAAAATAAATTTATTTAGAAAAAAACCCCACATTTAAGTTGTGTTAAAAACTGCAGCCAAACCAGTCTTACGTCCATCCAGGTGCCACAACCTAAAGACTAGTTCTGTTTTTTGTTCATTTTCTCTAAAACCAACTATAAGCGTCAATATTCTGGGAAATATCACAAGTTTGACAGTAAAACTGCAGCAGTTTAACATCTCAGACTTGAAGTCACAGAAACCGTCATTGGTAGCCTGGATGCGTTTCTGTTTTCTACTAATTCATCTAAAAAACTTCTAAAAGCACATTTTGGGTAAACTTTAGAGTCTCACATCAGCATGTTGGACAGGTGGTTGGTCAGAACAAGTTAAAGCAAATGAAAAATCTTATTTGATACCAGAACCTTCTTCTAGACAATTCCTAAAAATGTATCTCCATTTCCAGTTTTTAGGAAGTTGTAGTGGTTTAAAAAATAAATTAAAATCTGGAAAATTTCAACCAAACTGTCTACTTAAAGGCCAGTGACTGATAATATTCATAGTACAAAGGTAAAACTTCATTAAATACAGCAAAGTTACGTACATTAAACATGCTTTCTGCTATGAGAGGCTGAATCTAAAACCTGTTTCAATGGATGAAACCTCCAGAGGACAGGAGGATGGGAATGTTCCCTGCTGAGGTTGAGGGGTCAGACGAAGGTTTTAACTCACTTCCTGTTTCTGCTGCTGGGATGACAAACCTCCTGGAACTCATCCTTCACTCCCACTCATTCCTTCATTCCCAGTTCAGCCTTCCAGCTGGTTCTTACTGGTTCTCCCTCAGATATCTGCATGGAAGTTATTATGGGTGGAATTCTTCTTCTTCTTCTTTTCCTTTCGGCTTTTCCCTTCAGGGGTCGCCACAGCGAATCAATTGCCTCCATCTAACCCTGTCTTCTCTCACACCAACTACCTTCATGTCCTCTTTAACGAAGAAAAACATTTATTTACCATTTGTGTGCATCAAATTAGTGTTTTTGTTGGTTGGCTTTGCAGCTGCTGGAGTCCAGTCAGCTGTTCTAGTATGTTTTAACGTGTTCTAACGTGTTCTAACGTGTTCTAACGTGTTCTAACGTGTTCTAATGTGTTTTAACGTGTTTTAGCGTGTTTTAACGTGTTCTAACGTGTTCTAACATGTTCTAACGTGTTCTAATGTGTTTTAACGTGTTTTAACGTGTTTTAACGTGTTTTAGCGTGTTTTAACGTGTTTTAGCGTGTTTTAACGTGTTTTAACGTGCTCTAACATGTTGTAACGTGCTCTAACGTGCTCTAACGTGCTCTAACGTGCTCTAACGCTTTTTAACGTGTTCTAGCGTGTTTTAACGTGCTCTAACGCTTTTTAACGTGTTCTAGCGTGTTTTAATGTGTTTTAACGTGTTCTAGCATGTTTTAACGTGTTCTAACGTGTTCTAATAAGTTTTAACATGTTCTAACGTGTTTTAACGTGCTCTAACGTGTTTTAACGTGTTCTAACGTGTTTTAATGTGTTCCAGCATGTTTTAACGTGTTCTAGCGTGTTCTAACGTGTTCTAGCGTGTTCTAACGTGTTCTAGCGTGTTCTAGCGTGTTCTAACGTGTTCTAGCATGTTTTAACGTGTTCTAACGTGCTCTAACGCTTTTTAACGTGTTCTAGCGTGTTTTAATGTGTTTTAACGTGTTCTAGCATGTTTTAACGTATTCTAACGTGTTCTAATAAGTTTTAACATGTTCTAACGTGTTTTAACGTGCTCTAACGTGTTTTAACGTGCTCTAACGTGTTTTAACGTGTTCTAGCATGTTTTAACGTGTTTTAACATGTTTTAACGTGTTCTAGCATGTTCTAACGTGTTCTAGCATGTTCTAGCGTTTTTTAACGTGTTTTAACATGTTTTAACGTGTTCTAACGTGTTTTAATGTGTTCTAGCATGTTTTAACGTGTTCTAGCATGTTTTAACGTGTTCTAACGTGTTCTAGCATGTTTTAATGTGTTCTAGCGTGTTTTAACGTGCTCTAACGTGTTTTAACGTGCTCTAACGTGTTCTAACAAGTTTTAACGTGTTCTAGCGTGTTTTAACGTGTTTTTACATGTTCTAGCATGTTTTAACGTGTTCTAACGTGTTCTAATGTGTTTTAACGTGCTCTAACGTGTTTTAACGTGCTCTAATGTGTTCTAGCGTGTTTTAACGTGCTCTAATGTGTTTTAACGTGTTCTAGCATGTTTTAACGTGTTCTAGCATGTTCTAACGTGTTCTAATGCGTTTTAACGTGTTTTAACGTTTTTTAACGTGCTCTAACGTGTTTTAACGTGTTCTAGCATGTTTTAACGTGTTTTAACGTGTTCTAACATGTTTTAACGTGTTCTAGCATGTTTTAACGTGTTCTAACGTGTTTTAATGTGTTCTAGCATGTTTTAACGTGTTCTAGCGTGTTCTAGCGTGTTCTAGCGTGTTCTAACGTGTTCTAACGTGTTTTAATGTGTTCTAGCATGTTTTAACGTGTTCTAGCGTGTTCTAGCGTGTTTTAACGTGTTCTAACATGTTTTAACGTGTTCTAACATGTTTTAACGTGTTCTAGCATGTTTTAACGTGTTTTAACGTGTTCTAACATGTTTTAACGTGTTCTAACATGTTTTAACGTGTTCTAGCATGTTTTAACGTGTTCTAACGTGTTTTAATGTGTTCTAGCATGTTTTAACGTGTTCTAGCGTGTTCTAGCGTGTTCTAGCGTGTTCTAACGTGTTCTAGCATGTTTTAACGTGTTCTAGCGTGTTTTAACATGCTCTAACGTGCTCTAACGCTTTTTAACGTGTTCTAGCATGTTTTAACGTGTTTTAACGTGTTCTAACATGTTTTAACATGTTCTAGCATGTTTTAACGTGTTCTAACGTGTTTTAATGTGTTCTAGCATGTTTTAACGTGTTCTAGCGTGTTCTAGCGTGTTCTAGCGTGTTCTAACGTGTTCTAGCATGTTTTAACGTGTTCTAGCGTGTTTTAACATGCTCTAACGTGCTCTAACGCTTTTTAACGTGTTCTAGCGTGTTTTAATGTGTTTTAACGTGTTCTAGCATGTTTTAACGTATTCTAACGTGTTCTAATAAGTTTTAACATGTTCTAACGTGTTTTAACGTGCTCTAACGTGTTTTAACGTGCTCTAACGTGTTTTAACGTGTTCTAGCATGTTTTAACGTGTTCTAGCATGTTTTAACGTGTTTTAACGTGTTCTAGCATGTTCTAACGTGTTCTAGCATGTTCTAGCGTGTTTTAACGTGTTTTAACATGTTTTAACGTGTTCTAACGTGTTTTAATGTGTTCTAGCATGTTTTAACGTGTTCTAGCATGTTTTAACGTGTTCTAACGTGTTCTAGCATGTTTTAATGTGTTCTAGCGTGTTTTAACGTGCTCTAACGTGTTTTAACGTGGGATCCTATGTCCGGCGACGTCTGACGTTACGGTGAGCGTATTGCGTCATTTCCTGTTTCAGCACTGTGTCGTGTTGTTAGCATGGCTTCTGCTTCTGCCTCTTCCTCTCCCTCTCTCTCCCTCTCCTGCTCAGTGTGCCACATGTTTAGTTATTCCTCTGCCTCCTTTAGTGATAACAATATGTGTAATAAGTGCAGCCTTTTTGTAGTTCTGGAGGCGAGGCTCTCCGAATTGGAATCGCGGCTCCGCACCATGGAAAATAACCCGCTAGCAGCTAGCCAGGCCCCCTTAGCCGGTGCGGACCGCAATAGCTTAGCTAGTGTAGCATCTGTTAGCCGTCCCTTAGCAGCGCCCGAACAGCCGGGTGGATGGGTGACAGTTCATAGGAAAAACAGTCCTAAACTCAAGCCTGCTGTCCCGGCTCACCACAAACCGCTTCATGTTTCTAATCGTTTTTCCCCGCTCAGCGACACACCCGCTGAGAAACCAACTCTGATCATTGGCAGCTCCATAGTCAGAAACGTGAAGCTAGCGACACCAGCGACCATAGTTAAATGCCTCCCAGGGGCCAGAGCGGGCGACATAGAAGCAAATTTGAAACTGCTGGCTAAAGATAATCGTAAATATAGTAAGATTGTTATTCACGTCGGCGGTAACGACACCCGGTTACGCCAATCGGAGGTCACCAAAATTAGCGTGGCATCGGTGTGTACTTTCGCCAAAACCATGTCGGACTCTGTAGTTTTCTCTGGACCCTTGCCTGATCTGACCAGCGATGACATGTTTAGCCGCATGTCGTCGTTTCGCCGCTGGTTGTCTATGTGGTGTCCATCAAACGACGTGGGCTTTATTGATAATTGGAGCTCTTTTTGGGGAAAACCTGGTCTGATTAGGAGAGACGGCATCCATCCCACTTTGGCTGGTGCAGCTCTCATTTCTAGGAATATGGCTGATTTTATTAGTACTCCTAAAGCATGACAACCCAGAGTTAAGACCAGGATGCAGAGCTGTAGTCTTACACACCTCTCTGCAGTTTCCTCACAGCTGTCACCCTCCAGTAATTCAGTTAACTTTATTGAGACTGTGTCTGTCCCCCGACCACCAAAATTCAATAAATTACACAAATCAAAAATATACAAAAGAAATAGTAACCACAAAAATTTAATAAAAATTAATACCACTATTTCAACAGAACACAGAGACAGGAAAATTAAATGTGGTCTGTTAAATATTAGATCTCTCTTGTCTAAATCTCTGCTAGTAAATGAGTTGATAACTGATCACCAGATTGATTTGTTCTGTTTGACTGAAACCTGGTTGCAGCAGGAAGAATTTGTTAGCCTAAACGAATCAACTCCCCCTAGTCATATTAACTGTCATATTCCTCGAATCACAGGCCGAGGAGGAGGAGTAGCAGCAATCTACCATTCTAGTTTAAAATTGAACCAGAGGCCTAAACCTGATTACAGCTCATTTGAAAATCTCACTCTTAGTCTCTCTCATCCAAATTTGAAAGCTCAGAAACCAGTTTTATTTGTTGTTATATATCGTCCTCCTGCTCCTTATTCTGAGTTTTTATCTCAATTCTCAGACTTTTTATCTGAATTAGTGCTCAGTTCAGACAAAGTTATTATTGTGGGTGACTTTAACATTCATGTTGACATAGACAGCGACAGCCTTACAACAGCTTTTAATTCATTATTAGACTCAACATGTAAATAAACCAACTCATAGTTTTAATCACACTCTTGACCTTGTCCTGACTTATGGCATAGAAATTGAAGAGTTAACAGTATTTCCCCAGAACCCTCTTCTTTCTGACCATTTTATGATAACATTTCAATTTAAAGTAAAGGATTGTTTAGCAGCTGAGAACAAATATCATTACAGTAGGTGTTTGTCTGACAATTCAGTATCTAAATTTAAGGAAATAATACCCTCTCTGTTTACTTCAGCAACATTTACTGATAAATCAGAAGGCAATTATTATTATTTTACCCCCACAGAAGTGGATTATTATGTTAATATTGCTTCAGCCTCACTGCGTACAACTCTTGATAGTGTTGCACCTGTAAAAAAGAAAGTTATATCTCAGAGAAGACTTGCTCCTTGGTATAATTCCCAGCTGCGGACTTTAAAGCAGGCATCCCGAAAGCTGGAAAGAAAGTGGTATTCCACTAATTCAGAGGAAGTGTATGTGGCTTGGAAAAATAGTCTAGTAATCTATAAAAAAGCTCTTCGTAATGCCAGGACAACTTATTATTCATCTTTAATAGATGAGAACAAGAACAACCCTAGGTTTCTCTTTAGCACTGTAGCCAGGCTGACAAAGAGTCAGAGCTCTGTTGAACCTTGTATTCCTTTAGCTTTAACCAGTAACGACTTCATGAGCTTCTTTACACATAAAATAGTTATGATCAGAGATAAAATTAATCTGGCCCTTCCTACAAATGTCACAGATGCTTTTGAATTGGCTGTTAGACCTGATGAATCTTTAGAATTCTTCACTCCTATATGTCTCTCTGAACTAATTTCAACAGTTTCTACATCCAAACCATCAACATGTCTTTTAGATCCTATCCCAACTAGACTCTTCAAGGAGATTTTACCTTTAATTAATTCTTCAATGTTAGATCTGATTAATCTCTCTCTAGTAACAGGCTATGTACCACAGGCTTTTAAGGTTGCTGTCATCAAACCTTTGCTTAAAAAGCCCACTTTAGATCCAGATGTGTTAGCTAACTATAGACCGATATCCAACCTACCATTTCTCTCTAAAATTCTGGAAAGAACAGTTGCAAATCAATTATGTGAACACTTACAAAGGAATAATTTGTTTGAAATGTTTCAGTCAGGCTTCAGTGTGCATCATAGCACAGAAACAGCTCTAGTGAAAGTTACTAATGACCTTCTCATAGCATCAGATAATGGACTAGTCTCTATACTTGTTTTGTTAGATCTTAGTGCAGCGTTTGACACAATCGACCACAACATTTTATTACAGCGTCTAGAACATTCAATTGGCATTAAAGGGACAGCACTGGACTGGTTTAAATCCTACTTATCAGATAGGTTCCAGTTTGTGCATGTCAACAATAACTCTTCTGAGCATACTAAAGTTAATCATGGAGTTCCTCAGGGTTCTGTCTTAGGACCGATACTTTTCACATTATACATGCTTCCTTTAGGCAATATTATTAGGAAGCATTGTATTAACTTCCATTGTTATGCAGATGACACACAATTGTATTTATCTATGAAGCCAGATGAAACTGATCAGTTAGCTAGACTGCAAGATTGTCTTAAGGACATTAAAACCTGGATGACTTTTAACTTCCTACTGCTAAATTCAGACAAAACTGAAGTCATTGTATTTGGCCCCAAACATCTTAGAAACTCGCTTTCAAAGCAAATAGTTACTCTGGATGGCATCACATTGGCCTCCAGTACTACTGTGAGGAATCTTGGAGTTATTTTTGACCAGGACATGTCCTTTAACTCACACATAAAGCAAGTCTGTAGGACTTCCTTTTTTCACCTGCGTAATATTGTAAAAATCAGGAACATTCTGTCTCAGAGTGATGCAGAAAAATTAGTTCATGCTTTTGTTACTTCCAGGCTTGACTATTGCAATTCCTTATTATCGGGTTGTCCAAATAGCTCTCTTAAACATCTACAGTTGATCCAAAACGCTGCTGCGAGAGTACTGACAGGAGTTAGCAAAAGAGATCATATTTCCCCTATACTTGCCTCTCTTCACTGGCTTCCTGTTAAATCCAGAATAGAATTTAAAATCCTTCTTCTGACATATAAAGCTCTTAATAACCAATCTCCATCATATCTTAAAGATCTGATAGTACCTTATTATCCTAGTAGAACTCTTCGCTCTCAAGCTGCAGGCTTACTTGTTGTTCCTAGAATTTCTAAAAGTAGAATGGGAGGCAGAGCCTTCAGTTATCAGCTCCTCTCCTGTGGAACCTGCTCCCAGTTTGGGTTCGGGAGGCAGACACCCTCTCTATTTTTAAGACCAGGCTTAAAACGTTCCTTTTTGACAAATCTTATAGTTGGGGCTGACTGGGTGACCCACAGGGGTTCGGCTTGTGTCTTCATTGCACAGCTGACTCCCTCTTGGACGTCCCTTCGTTCTGCCTCTAGTCATGCTGCTATAGGCCTATAGGCTGCTGGGGGACTTTCTTGACGCACTGAGCCCTTCTCTATCTACCTTTACATTTAATATGTATACCGTTATTGCAGTACATTCACTCTGTTTCCCCCTGTGCTATTTCTCCGAGTGTCCCTGGTCCCAGAGCTGGATGCTTCAGATCTGCGGTTGATGTTCCACCAGCTGGTCCAGTCTCCATCATGTCCACTGTGGGATGCTGCTGCTGACCTTCCTCCAGCCCTCTGCTTCCAACTCCCTTTTTCCACCAGTCAACTCTGCATTGCCTTCACTATACTGTTATGCTAACTTACATACTGTTTGAATTTTACTGCTAGCTATATATGGAGTATGTTTAATGTCAGAGCCGTACATCATAAGAGTAAACTATGAGTCAGTTTTCAATGTTAGCTTATACTTTGTCTGTGTCACATATCCTGTCATGCATGTATCCAAATGTGTGTTGTGTTTTCCTTGCTTTCCCACCCCTCCCTCTTCTCCCATCCCTCCCCCTTGCCCTCTTCTGTCCTTCTCAACCCGCCCGGCCAGCAGGCAGATGGGTCCCCCCTATATAGAGCCGGGTTCTGCTCGAGGTTTCTTCCCTGTTAAAAGGGTGTTTTTCCTTGCCACTGTCTCCTTTGGGCTTGCTCTGGGGGTCAGGCATTTGGGTTCTGTAAAGCGTCTTGAGACGAGTTGACTGTAATTGACGCTATATAAATAAAATTGAATTGAAATTGAATTGAATTTAACGTGCTCTAACGTGTTCTAACAAGTTTTAACGTGTTCTAGCGTGTTTTAACGTGTTTTTACATGTTCTAGCATGTTTTAACGTGTTCTAACGTGTTCTAATGTGTTTTAACGTGCTCTAACGTGTTTTAACGTGCTCTAATGTGTTCTAGCGTGTTTTAACGTGCTCTAATGTGTTTTAACGTGTTCTAGCATGTTTTAACGTGTTCTAGCATGTTCTAACGTGTTCTAATGTGTTTTAACGTGTTTTAACGTTTTTTAACGTGCTCTAACGTGTTTTAACGTGTTTTAACGTGTTCTAACATGTTTTAACGTGTTCTAGCATGTTTTAACGTGTTCTAATGTGTTGTAACGTGTTCTAACGTGTTTTAATGTGCTCTAACGTGTTTTAACATGTTCTAGCGTGTTTTAACGTGTTTTAACGTGTTTTAATGTGTTCTAACGTGTTTTAACGTGTTCTAGTGCGTTTTAACATGTTGTAACGTGTTTTAACGTGCTCTAACGTGTTTTAACGTGCTCTAACATGTTCTAGCATGTTTTAACATGTTCTAGCATGTTCTAACGTGTTCTAATGCGTTTTAACGTGTTTTAACGTTTTTTAACGTGCTCTAACGTGTTTTAACATGTTCTAGCATGTTTTAACGTGTTTTAACGTGTTCTAGCATGTTTTAACGTGTCCTAATGTGTTGTAACGTGTTGTAACGTGTTTTAATGTGCTCTAACATGTTTTAACATGTTCTAGCGTGTTTTAACGTGTTTTAATGTGTTCTAACGTGTTTTAACGTGTTCTAGTGCGTTTTAACATGTTGTAACGTGTTTTAACGTGCTCTAACGTGTTTTAACGTGCTCTAACATGTTCTAGCATGTTTTAACGTGTTCTTGCATGTTTTAACGTGCTTTAATGTGTTCTAACGTGTTTTAACGTGTTCTAGTGCGTTTTAACGTGTTCTAGCGTGTTTTCACGTGCTCTAACGTGTTTTAACGTGCTCTAACATGTTCTAGCATGTTTTAACATGTTCTAGCATGTTCTAACGTGTTCTAATGCGTTTTAACGTGTTTTAACGTTTTTTAACGTGCTCCAACGTGTTTTAACATGTTCTAGCATGTTTTAACGTGTTTTAACGTGTTCTAGCATGTTTTAACGTGTTTTAACGTGTTCTAACATGTTTTAACGTGTTCTAATGTGTTGTAACGTGTTGTAACGTGTTTTAATGTGCTCTAACGTGTTTTAACATGTTCTAGCGTGTTTTAACATGTTCTAGCGTGTTTTAACGTGTTTTAATGTGTTCTAATGTGTTTTAACGTGTTCTAGTGCGTTTTAACTTGTTGTAACGTGTTTTAACGTGCTCTAACGTGTTTTAACATGCTCTAACATGTTCTAGCATGTTTTAACGTGTTCTTGCATGTTTTAACGTGTTCTATCATGTTCTAGCATTTTTTAACGTGTTCTAACGTGTTCTAGCGTGTTTTAACGTGTTCTAGCATGTTCTAACGTGTTCTAGCATGTTCTAACGTGTTCTAGCATGTTCTAACGTGTTTTAACGTGTTTTAACATGTTTTAACATGTTCTAACGTGTTTTAATGTGTTCTAACGTGTTCTAACGTGTTCTAACGTGTTTTAACGTGTTCTAATGCGTTTTAACGTGTCCTAACGTGTTTTAACGTGTTCTAATGCGTTTTAACGTGTCCTAACGTGTCCTAACGTGCTCTAACGTGTTCTAACGTGTTTTAACGCGTTTTAACGTGTTCTAACGTGTTCTAACGTGTTCTAACGTGTTCTAACGTGTTCTAACGTGTTCTAGCATGTTTTAACGTGTTCTAACATTTTCTAATGCGTTTTAAAGTGTTGTAACGTGTTTTAACGTGCTCTAACGTGCTCTAACGTGTTTTAACATGCTCTAACGTGTCCTAGCATGTTTTAACGTGTCCTAACGTGTTCTAGCATGTTTTAACGTGTTCTAACGTGTTCTAATGCGTTTTAACGTGTCCTAACGTGTTCTAACGTGTTTTAACGCGTTTTAACGTGTTCTAACGTGTTCTAGCATGTTTTAGCGTGTTCTAACATTTTCTAATGCGTTTTAAAGTGTTGTAACGTGTTTTAACGTGCTCTAACGTGCTCTAACGTGTTTTAACATGCTCTGATGTGTTCTAGCATGTTTTAACGTGTTTTAACGTGCTCTAACGTGCTCTAACGTGCTCTAACGTGTTTTAACGTGTTCTAGCATGTTCTAACATGTCTTAACGTGTTCTAGCATGTTCTAACATGTTTTAACGTGTTCTAGCATGTTCTAACGTGTTTTAACATGCTCTGACGTGTTCTAGCATGTTTTAACGTGCTCTGACGTGTTCTTGCATGTTTTCACGTGCTCTAACGTGCTCTAACGTGCTCTAACATGTTTTAACGTGTTCTAGCGTGTTCTAACGTGTTTTAACGTGTTCTAATGCGTTTTAACGTGTTGTAACGTGTTCTAATGCGTTTTAACATGCTCTAACGTGCTCTAACGTGCTCTAACGTGCTCTAACGTGTTCTAGCGTGCTCTAACGTGCTCTAACGTGTTTTAACGTGTTCTAGCGTGTTTTAACGTGTTCTAATGCGTTTTAACGTGTTCCAATGCGTTTTAACGTGTTCTAATGCGTTTTAACGTGTTGTAACGTGTTCTAGCATGTTTTAACGTGTTCTAACGTGTTTTAACGTGCTCTAACGTGCTCTAACGTGTTTTAACGTGTTTTAACGTGCTCTAACGTGTTTTAACGTGCTCTAACGTGCTCTAACGTGCTCTAACGTGCTCTAACGTGCTCTAACGTGCTCTAACGTGCTCTAACGTGTTTTAACGTGTTTTAACGTGCTCTAACGTGTTTCAACGTGCTCTAATGTGTTCTAACGTGTTCTAACGTGCTTTAATGTTTTCTAACGTGCTCTAAGGTGTTTTAACGTGTTCTAGCGTTTTAACGTGTTCTAACGTGTTCTAACGTGCTTTAACGTGTTTTAACGTGCTCTAACGTGTTTTAACGTGTTTTAACGTGCTCTAACGTGCTCTAACGTGTTTTAACGTGCTCTAACGTGTTTTAACGTGCTCTAACGTGCTCTAACGTGCTCTATCGTGCTCTAACGTGTTTTAACGTGCTCTAACGTGTTTTAACGTGCTCTAACGTGCTCTAACGTGTTTTAACATGCTCTAACGTGCTCTAACGTGCTCTAACGTGCTCTAACGTGCTCTAACGTGTTTTAACGTGCTCTAACGTGTTCCACCCACTTCAGAAAGACATATCTGACATTTGGTTTGTTGTGTTTGGTCGACAAACAACAACCACACAACACAAACAGAGGTAGGAGGCAGAAGTATGTTCCAAACAACGAGACTTCATGTTATGTGAGGACAGTTGTGTCCAGCAGATCTAAACTATAACAGCTCCAGCAGAGGACACATTTTTGGTCCTTAAAAATGAGAAGAAAAAAAAAACACAGAAAGGGTGGTATTATGGTCCAGAAAGTTCCTGTAGGTGCAGATTTACTCATATTTCCTCCTTGAAATACAGACTATCAGCAACTGAACCAACTACTAATTCAGCTAAATAAGAAGCTAAATAATTCTCTACAGAAAAAGGCATTTTAAAAATAGTATTTTGCTATTTTACAGCATTTAAATGTAAAATGTGTATTTTTAAATATATCTGCATTCAGCAAAAACTATTTGATTACAGATTCATTTTTGATATTTAACATTTCTAAGTTATTTCAAAGGTTTCCCTGCTTTGTTAAACTGGATCAGAATAAAATACTCATTTCCACACTTACTGCAAAAAACAAAAACACCTGTACCCAACATTCACATCAACAATCTGTATTTCTGTAAATTAGAAGGCCTGACACTAAAATGATGCCGTTTAAATCAGGACATGATATTATTTTACAGCTATTTTTGAATAATTAGCATTTAACCGGCTTCTATTTTCGTATTTTATTATTTTTATTTATAGAATTTATTTTACAGTCACTTCAGGGATGTGAAAACGCATTTTAAAGACTTAGTTAACACTGGATTTTCTACTCTGAATTCTGTTTGTTTCCTGAATAAACGGTTTAAATGATTATTAATTTACTGTCAGAGCAGAGTGACGGCTTTCATCTGAGTTTGTTTCTGTTGGTGAATCTGGAACAAGCAGCGACCCGATGTAGGTCAGGACCACCACAACACACACTCCATTAATATGAACAAAACACACACACACACACACACTCTTGCTGTGATTTTCTTGTGACTCTTTGCATCCTGCAGAGGAAGTGAGTGAATAATTCAGCAGATTTCCTGAACAGTAATGGACTGATGGTGGTTCAGACACGGGGTTAAGTGCTGTACTCAGCATCCATCCATCATCCAACCAGAATCCAACCAGCAACCATCCATCCAGCATCCATCCAACCAGCATCCATCCATCCATCATCCAACCAGAATCCAACCAGTAACCATCCATCCAGCATCCAACCAGAATCCAACCAGCATCCATCCAACCAGCATCCATCCAACCAGCATCCATCCAACCAGCATCCATCCATCCATTCTCCATCCTCCATCCATCATCCAACCAGCATCCATCCATCCATTCTCCATCCTCCATCCATCATCCAACCAGCATCCATCTATCCTCCATCATCCATCCGTCATCCATCCTCCATCCATCATCCAACCAGCATCCATCCATCCATCATTTACTGATATTTGCAGTTCTTTAACAGTTGTTGAACGTTCCAGTTTTCACCATTTTTAGTGTTTTTGTGCAGCTGCTGAAAGATTTTCACTGGTTTTTAATGGATTCATTCTTACAGCAAACACCTGGTCCTTGGACTAAGAAGCCATCAATGCAACAGAACCAACAGAACCAACAGATTCAACAGAACATCAGAAATGTGAAGAACTCGGCTGTACAATCTCTGAAAGAAGACGTTTGCTGTCGGACACAAAGCGGTAAACTGGTCTTAAATTAGCTGTTGGGTGGAGGAAGCAGGATGAGGAGGAGGCCGGTGGACGTTAGAGAACCTCTGGGATGAACCAGCGTTCCCACAGTCTGAGCTGGAAAACACTGCTGGAACCGCTAGGAACTCTGGGTAACGGACGGCCACAGGAAGCAGAGGTCACGGTTCAAACATTCTACAGATCAGCCTCGTTAACGGAGACAACATCTACACACTGATTTATTAGTTAAACTAAACGAGTCATTTTCCTCCAGAAAAACAAACTCAGTAAATCTGTTCCTCTCATTTTACAAACTGTTTTATAATTCAGCATTAGAGGAAACTACAAAGAATTAGTTTATGGTTTATTCACTGCAACATTCATTTACAGAACAAAACTGGTATTTCAGAGATTTATCCTGTTTTTTAAAATTACAGTTAATATTTAGTCAAACCAAAGAAAAATCATGTTCAATGTATAAAAACAGGCCAAAAGGGTTAAAAATTCACATAAATCTGTATTTTTACAAACTAATAGTTAAATAACAGAAAATATTTAATGAAACCATATTAATTTACAAAAAAATCTAAATAAAAATCTGTATTCTTACAAATTGCTAATTGTTGGTAAATTACAGAAAATATTTAGTAAGATTAAAGAAAAAAATTCTAAAAAAAGAAGAAAATTACTAATAAAATCCACATTAAAATGTTCTGTAAAAATCAAAGAAAAATCATTAATTTACAAAAACAAGCCAGAATGATCAAAACTCAAAATATATTTTTTAAAACTTAGTTGTTGTTAATGTTAATAAAATCCACATAAAAATCTGCATTTTCTACAGATTATTAATCGCTGAATTACAGTAAATATCTAGCAAAAAAAAACATTAATTTAAACATTAAACTGGAAAGAAGTGGGATCATTAAAAGAAGTTTTTATTAAAACTTATTTTATAAATGAGAAGTTTTTGGTCTGTATATTAAACTAAATGACACTGTGGATGTTTTTTTAATATTTTGGCAACTGTCTTTTTGAAAACTGGAATAATTCTGAGTTTAATTCTGTAAAAAAAAAAAAACAATCATAGAATTTACAAAGAGCTGTTGAATTTAATCCACATGTCTGTAGTGTTCAGGTCTTCATCTCTAACAGTATTAAACTAGAAATTTATGAGCTTAGACCAGGAGAAAAGGAAACTCAAAAAGAAACTTCTTGAGACGACATCTGTGGCGTTTTATCGCCATAAAAATAAAATTAACGTGAACTGAAGTGAAACTTTTCAGGTCTTTTAGCCACATCTAATTGGAACATAAATGAAAAAAAGAGTGATGTTCAGATCAAACCAGAGGTGAGACTGAAGGAAAACATTCATTAGAATAAAAACCATTTGTTTTGGACGTGATCATCCCGACTAAAGCTGGCAGCTCTGCGTTCAACAGGAACAATGACGGACGTCTTTATTCTAGAAAGTTCTTCGGCTTCTTTCAGCTCAACACCTTAATGATGGAGCATTTATAGAAAAACTAGACGAGGTTTTCTTTAACCTGAAAACCTGACAGCAGTTCTACGTCAAAGAATACGACAGAAATAAAAAAAGACCGTGCTCATCACTTTTCCTTCAACTCCCAGAAATCTGAGCAGCATTTTAGAAACACCGCTTCTGATTTTAACCACCTCTCCTCCTTCAACCATCTGTGGACTTATTTCACTGCTTCCCAGCTTCAGTTTTGCTTCTTCTAGGTTCTCATTTTCTTCATGGATTGACCAAAAGTGCTTCAGTTTGAAACCAGTAAACTGCTACTAGCAGCTCAGTTTTTAATCAAATTACAGCCAAGAATTGATGCATTATTTAGTTTAAAAAAAACTACCAGGAAATGAGTACAACCTGCTAAAACTCTCACATTAGAAAATACTCAGTTTGTTGCTAAATTCTCTGTAAA
Source organism: Acanthochromis polyacanthus (assembly GCF_021347895.1). NCBI lineage: Eukaryota > Metazoa > Chordata > Actinopteri > Pomacentridae > Acanthochromis > Acanthochromis polyacanthus. The sequence goes on from NC_067129.1 coordinate 498,771, forward strand.
GACCTTTTTGTGTCGAGTTTTATTCTAAATATTGTTTTGGGTTTTTTTTGAGGTGGAAACGGCTGGTGAATCAGTCAGAAAATCTAAAGGTTTATCAGCAGATTATCAGCAGATTATCAGCTGTTTATTGTCAGTTAATCACCAAATTATCAGTCAGTTTATCAGCTGAGAACTTCCTGAGAAGTGGACCAGCTATGACAGACCTTTAGTGGAGCTGCAGCGCCCTCTGGTGGTGGAATCAGATGCTGGCTGGATGCGGTAGAATCTCCAGTTTATTTTTGTACCACTATGCACCATTTATTTTACACTCGTTCTGCTTTCCTTCAGTGCTTTGTACATCCAGCAGCAGCACCTCATCCTGTTTTTAATGCAGTTCTGTTCTGTAAAACAAGAGGCTCTGAAGACACAACCACACATTCCACAGCACTGATGACTTGTTTTTGCTCCGTATGACAATAAGGTCACTTTTGGATCGAACAAGCTGGACTATATAGATCTAAAATATTTATTCAACCCAGAAAACTGCCGGTAAAGATTCATTTCTATTCATTTTTCTACTAAACAATGAATCCTGCTCAGAAACGTTTAAAATGAAGCACAGAAGAGGAAAACATCTGGAGTCAAATTAAAGGATTTAAAAACACCAATAATCAACTCAGCTGTGAGAACTTAATGAACTTTTCCAGAATCAGACGGAACAAAAAGATTCAGCAGTTAAAGAACAAACAGTCCGGTTCTCAAAGGAGGTTTTATCGTTTTCTTCCTATTTTATGTCAATAAAAAAAAGAATGTTTTCATTTCCAGTAATGTTTCTATAAAGTTAATATTTAAATGTCAACATTCAGCGGAACACAGATTAGGTTCCATGAGAACAACGGTGGAACGTTCTCAAACCAACATTCAAAGAACGTTCTGCAGACGATATGGAGGCTTCAGATGTTCTTTAGAGGACGTTCCTGTACCGTGATGTATTAAAGAAAAGGTAGAACAACCAACAATTTGTCTTTTTCCTGAGAGAACTCATGGTAGAACGTTCTTAAAACATTCCTACAATGTTCCACGATAACAAGGAAGAACGCCACACATTCTAAACTATTTGTCCAACTCCTCAGATGACAGAACGTTCTTTAAAAGACGTTCCTCTTCTCTGATGTGTTAACTAGGGTGGAACGTTCTGACGACAATTTGGAGAACGTTACTTATAGAACATATGATAGAAGCTTTAAAACGTTCCTACAACATTCTACAGTATTTAATGGTAACAAAAGAAGAACGTTCTCCATGCAACATTCCATAACGATCCATCAGCGTTTCCACCAAACCTCTGCAGAACATCAGATCAGACCTTCATCCATCAGAGCTCCAGAAACAACTCGGATCAGAATCTGTGTTTTTATGTCATTCTGGTTCACAACAAGCATTTCTATTCCTGTTTTTATTGGATTTTGAATGATTTCATGTTTCAAATATGTTCATTTTTCAAATTCTAACAGATTTTCTACATTTTGATGATTAAAAAAGAAGAATTTTACAGAGAACCGCAGCAGAAGAACCTCTAGGTCCATTAAGTTGACATTTTTCAGTCCTTTCCTCCAGATGTTGCTGCTTTCCATCACCTGATCAGTGATGAAGAGCTTAAGATAGAACTACAAACACTAAAAAAAGAACTACAAACACTAATAAAAAGAACTACAAACACTACAGCTTCTCTGAAAGGGAACATGAAGACAGAACATCGTCAGAAACATGATATGAAGTGATAAAAAACTTCTCATTGCAAAGATTTTACCAAAAAAAGTCTTTTTTTTAGACCCACTGATGCATCCGAGGATTAAAACAAGAACATTCTGGGAACTAAAACAAAACTTTAAACTTGAAAACATTCGCAGAACGTTTCTGCACCAACAAGAAGAACAACAGAGCTCCATGGAAGGAAGTCACAGACAGCAAACAGCAGAGAGAACAAACAGAGTTCTAAATCCAGCTGTCAGTGAGAGCTGAAGGACTGAATCTACCAGAAGAACCAACAACAAATAACAACAACAAACAACAATGAGACAAAAACAGCAAAGATCTGAATATCCACACATTTCTGAACTCCAGCTTCTTTTCTTTTTCTGTCTCCAGTTTTTCAGTGAAACAGAAGCCAGAAGAAGAAAATGAAAAGAATCCAGCAAAACTTCAGACCTCCAGCTGCTGCATCAAACCAAACCAGCGATAAACGTTCAGCGACGCACAAACACACAAAACACGCCCAGAAAACCTCAAAAATTCACTTAAATTCTGCAGCAGACATTAAAATATAGAAAACCAACACAGTTTGAGGTGAGAAAGAGGAACAAAGATCCTGTTTCCTACCTGCTGAAGACCAGGAATGAAGAGCGATAATCCTGTATCTGTTCTCTGTTTAGGAAGAAACGAAGACTCCAGACGATGACACAGATTGAATCCTGCACACCTGAGAACACCTGAGAACACCTGAACACAGCTGGCCAATCAGTGGAGAAGAAAGTCAGACTGTGGAGGAAACTTTCTGAACCTGCGTTAAAAGTAAGTTTCAATAAAGATATAAGTTCAGATAAGAAAAGATAAAATAAAAGATAAAAAACAAGAAAAGCTCAATTAATCAGGATGAGTTCCAATAAGTTCAGATAAGATGAAACAGGTCAGTTTAAGATAAAAAAGATAAAATAGGCTCAGATAAGACAAGTTAAATTAACACAAGATAAAAGATCATTTCAGACAGAAAACAAAAAAAGATCATACAAAAGATACATTTTAATAAGTTTGGATAAAGTAAGAAAAAATAAGATAAAAGATGAATTAAGAAAGGTTTAGTTAAAACTACATCTGAAAACATACAATAAATAAAATAAAAGATAACTGAGCTTTGTTTGGACTGAATTTTAGACCAAAAACATAATAACTGGATAATAATTAAAATGTCATTATTATATTTGATCATATTAATATTTTTATTATTGTTGTTGTTGGTATTTTTATTGTTATAATTATTATTTATATTATTTTTATTGTTATTATGAACAATATGCTCTTTTTAAGGAATAAAAAGAAGTCCACATGTGTGAGCAGCAGGTCTTAAATTAACGTCATTAATTAACGTAGTGTGAGGTTTTCTTCTCTCTGATTTAATTTATTTTATTCTTACAAAACTTTCTCACTCTGAAAAACAAAAAGTGTTGAACAAATGTCTTGTAGTTTTGTCCTCGTTTTTACACTTAATGTTGTGTAATATTCTATAATCACATTTATTTATTCTGTTTTAACCCTGCTGCTGTCTGAGGGTCTGAAATGATCCAGACATGAAGATTAACAGCAGAGAAAAACATAAAGAACCTTTTTCTGCGTGAAATTTGAGGATTTGACGCCAACAGTAGAAAAGATGAAAACACAGTGAGAAGCTGAGCGTGTGTTTGACTGATCTGAGGAAAACTTTATGTGAACTGTTGTTTCCTTCCAAAGATGCATTTAAAGCTTTCTGAGGACATATAAAGTATGACCTAAACAAATAATATTCCCAGCTGTAGCAGTAATAGTGATGACAAACCTCTGATTTAGTGAAGAAAACACGTGGGATGGTTTAAAAATGAATCCAGTCTCTGGCCTCTGAACAGGAAAAACCAGATATCCATCCAGGACCACCGGGTTCTTCATGAGAAACAGATTTTACGTTGGAAATTCAATGAAGCTGCTTTATTTCAGAGGATCAGTGGAGGCGACTCATTTCTAACCCTGAAGACAACCTGAGGAGTAAACTGTTCACCTGGTGGCGTTCAGCTCTAAGAAGAACAAGAAGAAGAAGAAAAACAAACAGAGACAGTGTTTAAATGGTTAACGAGTGCATCTCATGTTCTCCTGCAGAGAACTGTCAGCTATAATAGAGCCACTTATCCAAATTACAACAGTAACACGGTCAAAATACATAAAATACATAAAATACAGGCATTTTATTGTGGTTTTACAGTGAAATTAGAGCTCCAGAGTCACTCAGGGTTATATCTCTATATATGAAGAGGTGCAGTTCTGCTTTCAGCCACACAGGGGCAGCATTGGAGCATTTAAAGATGATTCATGCCATAGACTGGAGAATAAAGACTGAGGTTTATTTACAGTCTATGGTTCATCTTCAGCTTCTCTGAGCTTCTCTGGAGCTCCATCAGCAGTCAGGGCCTGAAGAAGAACCTGGATGGAGGTTCTAGATGTTCTGCTGACGTTCTGCTGACGTTCTGCTGCCTTCAGGGAACTCCAACAAGCAGCAGCTCCAGGTAGACCCACCTGTCCAGACCCACTCAGGTGTTTTTAAGGGAGGAGCTTCAGCCTCCAGCACCAGCAGATAGAATCATTAATGTATGATGTTTGAGGGTAATTAAGGAGCAGATGTTTGTTTGTAGGAAACAGAATCACACAAAGTTCCTACAAAAAGCTGGAAATCCTTCATTGTTTCTGCTGCTTCTTTTTAACGTTTGGATGTCAAGAAAAATGTCACGAAACAAAACAGAAGCAGATTCACTTTTTAAATTTAGCTTTTTTTAAAAGAAAAAAAGGCAATTTACTGTATGGTTACTTCGCTTAATTGGAGATAATGTCTGGAGAAATGACTGTGGAATGTGGACTATAAAAGAAACAAACAAATAAACAAACAACAACAACAGCCTAAAACTGTAAATAATGACCCGTTAAAATATTTGTACATTTTTGACAATAAAACTGCACATTTTTCTACATTATTTGAAAGAAAATGATTTTTACAAATAAAAATTTGTTCTTTTGCAACGTTTGACTGCATTTTTTAATTTTTAAGATTTTTTTTTATCTTTTTTTTTAACAAATATCTGCTGTTTGGGCTTAAATGATGTAATTATTATTTTACAGATACAGTTATTGAAAATTCTTAATATTCATATTTTTACTTTTTCATTTGTAAAATCATGGCATATTTTGCTCATTGAAATGTAAAAAAACGGTTTAATTTTACAGCCAAATTTTGATCAATTATTTGTCCAGGTTTGGCCTTTTTTCTTTGTTTTTTGTTCTTTATTTTAGAAGTTAACATGTGAATGAATACTTTACTTCTATGTTTATTCAAAGTTCTAAATGTGATTTAACACAAGAGCAGGAATCTGGATGTTTTGACCTGATGTGGGATTTAATCATGAACTAACTGAAGAACATCTTTACTAAGTGATTTATGACGTATGTGGGAAAATAAAGTCTAACACTGAAACAGAGAGATGGAGGTGTTCAGGTTAGGGTTAGAAGATCCAACGAGACGACCTGTTCTCAGGGTTCCTGCTGGTTCTGTAGAGTTCTCTGTTCTTAGGGTTCCTGCTGGTTCTGTAGAGTTCTCTGTTCTTAGGGTTCCTGCTGGTTCTGTAGAGTTCTCTGTTCTCAGGTGGGTTCCTGCTGGTTCTGTAGAGTTCTCTGTTCTTAGGGTTCCTGCTGGTTCTGTAGAGTTCTCTGTTCTCAGATGGGTTCCTGCTGGTTCTGTAGAGTTCTCTGTTCTCAGGTGGGTTCCTGCTGGTTCTGTAGAGTTCTCTGTTCTTAGGGTTCCTGCTGGTTCTGTAGAGTTCTCTGTTCTCAGGTGGGTTCCTGCTGGTTCTGTAGAGTTCTCTGTTCTCAGGTGGGTTCCTGCTGGTTCTGTAGAGTTCTCTGTTCTTAGGGTTCCTGCTGGTTCTGTAGAGTTCTCTGTTCTCAGGTGGGTTCCTGCTGGTTCTGTAGAGTTCTCTGTTCTCAGGTGGGTTCCTGCTGGTTCTGTAGAGTTCTCTGTTCTTAGGGTTCCTGCTGGTTCTGTAGAGTTCTCTGTTCTCAGGTGGGTTCCTGCTGGTTCTGTAGAGTTCTCTGTTCTTAGGGTTCCTGCTGGTTCTGTAGAGTTCTCTGTTCTCAGATGGGTTCCTGCTGGTTCTGTAGAGTTCTCTGTTCTCAGGTGGGTTCCTGCTGGTTCTGTAGAGTTCTCTGTTCTCAGGTGGGTTCCTGCTGGTTCTGTAGAGTTCTCTGTTCTTAGGGTTCCTGCTGGTTCTGTAGAGTTCTCTGTTCTCAGGTGGGTTCCTGCTGGTTCTGTAGAGTTCTCTGTTCTCAGGTGGGTTCCTGCTGGTTCTGTAGAGTTCTCTGTTCTTAGGGTTCCTGCTGGTTCTGTAGAGTTCTCTGTTCTTAGGGTTCCTGCTGGTTCTGTAGAGTTCTCTGTTCTCAGGTGGGTTCCTGCTGGTTCTGTAGAGTTCTCTGTTCTTAGGGTTCCTGCTGGTTCTGTAGAGTTCTCTGTTCTTAGGGTTCCTGCTGGTTCTGTAGAGTTCTCTGTTCTCAGGTGGGTTCCTGCTGGTTCTGTAGAGTTCTCTGTTCTTAGGGTTCCTGCTGGTTCTGCAGAGTTCTCTGTTCTTAGGGTTCCTGCTGGTTCTGTAGAGTTCTCTGTTCTTAGGGTTCCTGCTGGTTCTGTAGAGTTCTCTGTTCTTAGGGTTCCTGCTGGTTCTGTAGAGTTCTCTGTTCTCAGGTGGGTTCCTGCTGGTTCTGTAGAGTTCTCTGTTCTTAGGGTTCCTGCTGGTTCTGTAGAGTTCTCTGTTCTCAGGTGGGTTCCTGCTGGTTCTGTAGAGTTCTCTGTTCTTAGGGTTCCTGCTGGTTCTGCAGAGTTCTCTGTTCTTAGGGTTCCTGCTGGTTCTGTAGAGTTCTCTGTTCTTAGGGTTCCTGCTGGTTCTGTAGAGTTCTCTGTTCGCAGGTGGGTTCCTGCTGGTTCTGTAGAGTTCTCTGTTCTTAGGGTTCCTGCTGGTTCTGTAGAGTTCTCTGTTCTTAGGGTTCCTGCTGGTTCTGTAGAGTTCTCTGTTCTCAGGTGGGTTCCTACTGGTTCTGTAGAGTTCTCTGTTCTCAGGTGGGTTCCTGCTGGGTTCCGTGGAGCTCTGTGAGAAGCGTATCTGTGACCTCTGACCTGGCTGCTGGCTGCCTCTGAGGCGTGTTGTGGGAGAACACGCGTGTGCAGCAGCGGATCAATAAACCGGCTGTCACTCATCCTGAAGCCGTGATGCCTTCACTGACTGCTGGATTCTCAAACGCCTCCTGGACTGCTTCGTACTTTAAACCAGAGCGGTTGGAGTCAGATGTCATCATTTTACTGAATCAGTGTCAGTTTTGTTCTCATGGAACCGTCTTTGGAACGTCGGCGCTGCTCCTCTTGCAGACAAACTTTCTACTCTTCTCAGACTTTTAAATCATAAATACTAACAGTTTTTGCACCTTGTTTTCTTAGATTTTCACCGTAATTGCACATTCTTTTGCATATTCGTTCCTGTGAGCTGCTGGAGGCTGAAATCCCAAAGAGGATAAATAAAGAGTGTTCTTTGTTAAAGTTCTCAAGACAATTTAAAATGTTCTTCTTTCTGAATGTTGCATTTAGAACATCCTTTGCCTATTTTAGAATCATAAATACTGCAGGAGGTTTGAAAAAAGGACGTTCTATAATGTGTTCCTCAAATCTGAATATTACAGACATCAGGTTCCACCGTTCTTTAAGTATCTCAGTACAGGAACGTTTCATGAAGAACGTTCTGCCATCTGCTGCATTGATCTGGAAGACAGTTTTTGAATGTTGGTTTGAGAACGTCATTCCTTTGTTCTCACTGTGAAAACATCTGATAGAAGAACGTTCCATAATGTGTTCCTTAACAACATCCCCAAATCTGAACACTAAAGGCAGAAGGTTCCATCTCAGTGTATCTCAGTACTCAGAACGTTCTGCTCTCTGGGGTCTTGATAACATCTGGACAAAATGTTTCATAGAAGAACATTCTATAATGTGTTCCTCCACAACATCCTCAGAACGTTGCAGGTGGAACGTTCCACCTTTGTTAATAAAACTCAGCTCAGGAACAACTTATAAAGAACGTTCTGTCATCTGAGCTGTTGATAACATCTGGAAAACATTTTCTTCCAAACATTGGTAGAACATGGAGGTGATGTTCTCCAGCGTTGTGGGAATGTTCTCTGTCACCCGGGTAAAGGAATGCTGACAGGAACAGGAGGAACAGGAGATGCTGTTCCACAGACTGACAGGTACGACAGCAGACAGGCAGGTGAGAACACAGAACGCTGTCAGAAGAACCGGAGCAGCAGAACGGAGAACGTCTGTCAGCTGAAAGCAGCTCATGTTGACGGGAAGCAGCTCTGATGTTCTGGCGTCCAGGTGAGGTTCTCGCTACAGGGAGCTTCTGATCCAGCGTGGAGGCGGAACGCTGACTTCAATACAGCGAGAACTTCAGCAGCTGATGAAGGAACCGCGGTTCTGCAGCTCAGCCAGGAGCATTCAGAGGATTCCACTGTTTAAAACAAACAGACGCTCAGTTTGACTTTAGAAAAATCCACCTGGAAACGTTGTGTTCTAAAAACCATCCCAGAACATCAGTGTGAAAGCTCCAGTGATGTTCTCAGCAGGATGTTTGTTCTTAAAGGAAGGATCACTCACAGTGATTTCAATTGACTTATTTTCTTTGTTTTCATGATGGAGGACTTTTGTCTTTAATGTTCTGAGAAAGTTCCTCAAAGTTCTAGAGATGTTTTCAATGGGAATAACGTTCTTACAGGAAGGATCACGTTCTCACAGTAATTCCAACGATTATGTTTGTTCAGACTAACAGGACCGTTACATCTGGAAACAGCAGACTCTGTTAACTGACATGAATCCACACATTTGTTCAGTGAAAATGTGAACTCGCTGAGGTTTGTATTCGTGGACGGTGGAGCAGAACTGTAAGCGTTACATCAGCGCTGAAAGACTCTGAATGAGGCCCTCAGCTGCTTAGTGAAGTCGATTTCTGATTTTTCATCACCTGGGACCGTCTGACCGCATTAACCCGCCTCAGGATCCTCCCAGAAGAAGTTACACCTCCTGACCGAGGAACAGAAGAAAAGTTATGAGGTGAAGAACCAGAGGATGACCTCATGGTAGTTTGCTTTTTATTAGAAACGACCACAAACTGTTCCCTACTTGTTCTTTAAACCTCTTTGTGTTATTCAGTCCTGTATATGTTCAATAAATTATAACGATCAGGGGTGTCAGATTCATTCTAGTTCCGGTTCCACATTCAGTTTGATCTCCAGCAGACCGGACACATAAAAAAAACAACAAAAACAAAACAAAATATTGTGAAAATGAGACACAAAACGACAAAAAATTAGACAAAGGACCCGAAACAAAACAAAAAAAGAGACAAAAATTTGACAAAAAGCTACAAAGCGACAAAAAAATGAGACCAAAATGAGACAAAAACCCACAAAATGACAAAAACTGCACACAAAAACTGATAAAGTGAAACACAAAATGACAAAAATAAGACAACAACAGAAGGGAGACAAAAAGGAAACACAAAACGACAAAAACATGAGACGAACAACAAAAGTCAGTCAAAAAACAACAAAAACAGACAAAACATTTTAAAAACCTGAAACAAAGCGACAAAAAATTTGACAACAATACGAAACAAAACAAAAAACGAGACAAAAAATGTGAACGTTCTTCTTAAGACATGCTGCGATTTATTAATGATGTGATCACTGAACTTCTTGAGAACATCTCTGGTTGTTCTGCCTTTTAGAGGAACATTCTGGGAACTAACAGAAAACATCAGTAGAACTTTGTGAGAACGTCAGGGCTCGGTCCATCATTGCTTTGTTAGGAGCTGTTCTGTTCCAGATTGTTCTCCTTATTCCACCAACTTTAAAGGAAACGAACTGAAAATCTGGAAAAATTCACCAACAAACAGTTTAAAAAGTGAGAACAAACCTTTGGGCTGTTGGATCTCAGACTTACAGCATGTTTATTCTTAAACCGTATTTTTTAGAGATCTCTGCGGTCCTGATGAGACAAAGCTCAGAATAAAGCAGATTAAGGAACTCCTGTTTTGGCCACTAGTTCTGTAATTAGTTTAGTCAGGAAAGGCCTCGTCTATCTGCTGAGCTTAGGATCACGTCTTTCTGAGGACACTTCCAGCTCCAGGCTGTCAGACAGCATCGATCATTTCTGCCTTATTTCACTCTATTTTCCGTACGGTTCTCGTCTTCCTTCTGTGTGAACCTTGGGCACGAGATTTAGAGAGAATTAAAGAGGAAAGAGACGAGGAGCGTGGGGGAGTTTCTGAGAAGAATACCAAAGGCCACAGAGACAGGAGGATGATGGGGAGAAACAGGGTGAGTTTGTGTGATAAAGAGGTGTCTGAAATCAGATATCAGAAGGATTTATTTATTTTGCAACAAGATGGAGGGGAGGAGAGGCCTTTAGAAAGAGTTTTCAGCATGGAGGTAGCGCTCTGAGAGATTTCAAGGCCAGAGAAATTTGACAAAAGTAGGAGGGAGAGGGAAAAAAAGCAGCTCTTTCTATATTTTTTTCATTATCAATCCTCAAAACAAATAATTTTTTTCTACAGAGAGAGAGGAGGGGTGGAGGGGGTTGTGGTAGTTGATTTTTCTTTTTCCTTCTTCTTCTTCTGTGTTATTTTTCCTCCTCTTCTCTTTTCTCCTTATTTTTCAACAGATGTAAAAATGATTGAAATCCCAGCAGGCCTCATTACCGTGGTCCTCCAGAGAGCCGGGGCAGGGCTTAAGGTCTTCAAGTAACGATTGAAACATGATTTGTATTAAAGCCAACGATCTTCCCTCGCCAGAGCATCAAATTAGCGAGAACCTCTGGTGAAGAAAGGAAGAGATATCGCCAAAATGTAATTGTCTCCGACGCTCCGAGCAGTGGATGACGGGAAAGTTTACGGAATACTCAGGAAGACTTCTGTCTGATGTGAAGATGAACAACACGTCGTCTCATCACAGTCCAGGACGTCCACGGATGCACATACATGAAGGTTTATTGTCTGCGGATGAACGGAGTGAACAAGCTGGAAGTGTTTGATGGATGAAGTCCCAGAGGAAAAGCCTCCAGTTCCGTCTGCCTCTGAATAATCAAGGCTTTGTTTTTCCTGTTTGTTAATCGGTGGGATTTAACCTTACAAATCCCACATCTTTGAGTCAGACAACGTTATTTCTTCAGAAACCTCAAGTCAGACTCTGCATGATGTATTTCTGCACTTTTATCCACATTAGCAGCCATCAGTGACTGTCTGTTAAAATGGAGCATCAGGACTGGAATATTCCAATCAGACTCAAAAAGCTGAGATCTGTTCCTGTGTTCTAACGTGTTCTACGAGTTAGACACACTTTACAACAGACACAAGTCCAAGAACAGGATATTTTTTGCTCATGCAAGTACATTTTGAGTTTATTAAAAGAAACTACCAGCAGCACCTTGAAAATCCATTTTCTTCCAATGTATGGTTAAAAACTTCAAATATGGCTGCCTGGACTACACTTGTACCTCACTGCTAATAAGCTAAACTTAAGTTAAAAACTTCAACTCAATTTGCTCCTCAAAAATGTTATTTTCTTCTATGAACATTTCTGAAAAACCAAGCTGCCACGGAACATTAGTGCTGGATCGTCTACAAGTTCTAATAAACTCTGAAGGAACCTCAAAGTCCTTGTCAGAACGTGTCAGTAGAAGATTGAGGTTTGCGTTCTGTGTGGAACCTTTATTCTTTGATTTTAGATTTCAGGAATCAACATTACTTGGATCTGTTCAGGAAAACAGCCCAGTTTGTGTCCAGTCCATTACATGACCGATTCACTGAAAAGACGTGTTGATTCAAAATGTATCTGTAGAACATCCCAGACAAATGCAATTTACAATGAGAATGTAGTTTAGTTTTACAGAAAGATAATTTGAGAACAAACAAACTGAACTGATGGTAAAAACAGAAAAAAATCCAGCAGGTAAGAACCTAAAGACTTCATGGAACTGTGGATTAATAGCACACCTTTGCAGCACTTCAATAGAATTAGGTTCTACTTGTCACTAGAAGAACCAATTAGAACTGTAAACTGATGTACAGTTTCTACACTTTTCCAGCTTTTCACATGTAATTTTACCAATAAGATAAGCTGCTGCTGACCCCGCCCACTTCAGGAAGAAAACTCTCTCTGTGATTGGCAGAACAGAAAAAACAGTTGACCTCTAGAAGAACAAATAACTATAAACTCACATGAGGTTAAAGTTTCTACACTTAACAAACTTTTTACACGTGATTTTACAGCATTTAAATAAAACAGGCGATGTTAAGGTCAGACTGAGGGTCCGAGGCGGCTACAATAAAACACCAATAACGGTAAAAACTTCATTTTCATGATACGAAGCTGAAGGAACCACAGATTTACAGGGACACAGAGTGAATATGGAACTTAAATTCACCACACAAATGAAAACAGCCTCATTATTTCAGGAACGGTTAAAGCAGCTTTCATCACATCTGATTCATTTCTCTTCCATTTAAAAAGATGAGTTACATTTAAGATGCTAAAGGATTTTACAGTCAATATCTGTGAATATAAACAGCTTTCCCTCAGTAACTGGAGTACTAAAGCTGAACTGTGTGATCAGGACAAGAGTGGTTTTTCAATTTCTACCTGCAGATATGAAGGCGTCGCAGCGGTTCAGATACCAGTGCTGTATTTCTAGGTATTTTTAGGTGCAGTCCTGCAGCGCTGCTGTCAAAACTGCTGAAAGGAAACAACTGTGGATACATGCACTGAAGTCAGGAACAGAAAAAGACAAAGAGAAAAGTTAGACTTGGGGAGCTGGAGAATGGAAAGGAAGGAAAGAAGCTGGTGTAGAAGGTGAGATGTGCTGCAGAAGAAGAATGGGACCAACGATAGGAAGATGTGGATGTAAAGAAGATCAGGATGAAGTGACGTAAAGAAGATCAGGATGAAGTGATGTAAAGAAGATCAGGATGAAGTGACGTAAAGAAGATCAGGATGAAGTGATGTAAAGAAGATCAGGATGAAGTGATGTAAAGAAGATCAGGATGAAGTGATGTAAAGAAGATCAGGATGAAGTGATGTAAAGAAGATCAGGATGAAGTGATGTAAAGAAGATCAGGATGAAGTGACGTAAAGAAGATCAGGATGAAGTGATGTAAAGAAGATCAGGATGAAGTGATGTAAAGAAGATCAGGATGAAGTGACGTAAAGAAGATCAGGATGAAGTGACGTAAAGAAGATCAGGATGAAGTGACGTAAAGAAGATCAGGATGAAGTGACGTAAAGAAGATCAGGATGAAGTGACGTAAAGAAGATCAGGATGAAGTGACGTAAAGAAGATCAGGATGAAGTGACGTAAAGAAGATCAGGATGAAGTGACGTAAAGAAGATCAGGATGAAGTGACGTAAAGAAGATCAGGATGAAGTGACGTAAAGAAGATCAGGATGAAGTGACGTAAAGAAGATCAGGATGAAGTGACGTAAAGAAGATCAGGATGAAGTGATGTAAAGAAGATCAGGATTCCTTGATGTAATAGCTTCGGTCTTCTGTTCTCTCTGCGCCTTCCTTCCATTTCTGTCTTCATTCCATCAGCCAAATCCTCCCCGTCTCACAAACAGTCACTTAACAGGTTAATAAAATGTCATTAGAAGGAGAATTCAATCAGAAAGTAGTTCCCCACACTTCTTCACCTTTTCTTTCTTCCCTCCTGTTTGACTTTTCTTGTCTTTCACCTCCTCCTTCCCTCTCCTGACCCCGAGGCGAGTCCAGAGGGGATCGAAGAGAAAAGGCAAAGAGGGAGGAAAAGAAAAGAGGAGAGAAAGTAACTCTCATGTCACTCACTCCTCCTTCCACTGCTCCTCACGTCTCCCTGTTTGTCTGCATGAATGAGGAGCTTTGAAGGGGAGAAAAGGAGTCGGTATCGATCGGTGCTGTGAAAGATGCAGGCCGGGTAAAGCCAGACCCCCGCTGCATTGTGAACGCCTCCCACCTCCATCGCACCGGCGGATCGATAAACTCCCGACTCGGAGTGGATCTGGGCTCGAGGAGGAAGATGAGGAGGAGGAGGAGGAGGATGGTTTCCACAGCCGAGGAGCGATGAGCACAACGACTGAGAGTGATGGACAGGCCGACATAAAGCAGCATCTGACCTGATTTAAAAAAAAAAAACAAGTCAGACACGAACAGATTCTACATTTACAGAACATTCCTGCTGACTCGGTTAAAATGCAAAACCATCTGTGAAGGAAAACAGACAAACGTTTTTCTGTTAAAGAAAAACACAAAGACCAGCAGCTTTCTGTCAAACCTAACAAACAGTCTGCAGTCATTCTGCTCATTTCTCAGTTCGATTCTGCACTTCATCCCTCACATTAGAACTGTGAGTAAAGGAGGAACAAACACAGAAACCCGTCTCTCCACCGGGCCGGTTCCAGAGCCTCAATAAGCTCCAGGTCTTTGTGTTTCCACCAATGAAGCACCAAACTAGCACCTGGTTCTTGTTTAGTCTAAGCAGCAGTTATTTAAGATAATGACACATCTTTGCTGCAGGTCTGTCATTTGTGTTCAAACAGTTGAACTCTGTGTTCCACATTAAATTGTTCTAACTCTACTGTAATGTAACGACATGCACAGCTGTCTGTACAAACGTAGCAAATTTCATGCATTTCTTGATAGTATCTTGTTTATCATCGCCTGTTCTGCCCCTTTTCTCGAAATTAATGGACATCTGACACGTCCCCTTGTTTTTTAATTTTTCTGTCATACATGCCACACATATGCTTCATGTTACCGTGGTTCTATAATCTCTGGTTTTAAGTACTGTTTCACACAGAAACCAATGAGCTGCTGCTGTCCCCAACCCTTCAGGAAGAAAACTCTGTGATTGACAACGCAGAGAAAACACTTGACCTCCACCTGGACCAGCTGCATATCTGTCTGTAGAAGAACAAAGTAGAATCCTAAACTCAGATTTTTACAGTGACACAGCTGCTGCAGCCAAAGAATTGTGTAAAAATGGAGGTTTGTTATCTAAGAGCCAGGGTTTGGTTTTAATTATCATCTCAAATCATGAAGCCAAGAACTATTCTCATGGTGACGTGAGCTGGATTGTTTCCATCGGTGTTTGCCGTCTTCTTCTTCCACGCTCTTTACTGCCACCAAATGACAGCTTAGCGGTAACGACCGCATCGTCTCTGCTGCTTACATCTTTGGATATGAACATGCAAAACAAACAGCCTGCTGCATACCTGCACTAGTCATCAAGACCAATTTGTAAAAGTCTGAGAACAAAGTAAGAAGCCATAGAACCTGCAGGAAGAACATCAAGTTTTAACTGAAACTTTTGTCGCGACCGCTCTGAACAACAGCAGTCAGATCAGAAGTGTTTCATCACGTAGACAGAAGCATCTTAAATAAAAAAATACATGTTGTGCTTCACTGATTTACTGCTTCTGTCATCATTGTTCATAGATCGTTTCATAAGTCAGCAGGAGTCCTGAATGCTTCAAACAATTACAGATATGTTGTGTATTAATGATTCCTATGTATAGAACGGTGCATGCAGCATCTTACATTATGCAACTTTTAGCACCATTATCTGTCCATGCCGTCTCAAAGGAAACTCCCCGTTTCATCATTGTTTCTCTGCAAAAGGCCTCATTTTCATTTAACAAGTGAAACACCTTGGAATCAGCTCGTTAGGCGTGAATTCAAGGCAGTGATTGAGAAGCGCTGAGGGAGAAAAGCAGGAGTCTGACTGTGCCGGTTGGTGGATTATGACTTTATCCAGTGCTAATGAGGGCGGCTCAGCTCTGAATCCCTTCTCCAAATCAA
This sequence comes from Acanthochromis polyacanthus, assembly GCF_021347895.1. Lineage (NCBI taxonomy): Eukaryota > Metazoa > Chordata > Actinopteri > Pomacentridae > Acanthochromis > Acanthochromis polyacanthus. Next base: position 514,462 of record NC_067129.1, read on the forward strand.
TAAAGAGCGCTAATAAGAGCCGGGCGGTTACAGGCTTAGCAGAGATCACAGCAGGCCGAGGGAGGCTGCGATGGCAGGACAGCGAGCCCAGTCCGATGGACGCTATCTGAGGTAACAGAGACAGGAAGCTCTGGGGGAAGGAGGTATGAGTGGAAAATTTAAAAAAATACAGTCGAATTATGTGTTAAAACACGCAGCTGATAGTGTATGATGAAATAAACAAGCACTGTTTGTGTATTATGTCCTTTGTGAACATGCTCTTTTGTGTTTTCTCAGTAAAGATAAAAACAGCGAATACATGACTGATACAGAAAGACATGGACACAAAACAGCACAAATATGTCTTCATCATCATGTAAAAATCACAAACTGTGTTCTTTGTTGGAACCACCTTCATGCTGGAATAATGTAAAAACAAGCCAATCAGCAGGTGGGATTGGAGAGTCAGGATGTCGCTTAAAATGTCAGAAAGTAGAGTGAAAAAGATCTTTTAGTCCTCAGGGTTAGTTTTCTATCATGTTCCTGCCCAGTGCCCCCAAACTAAGCTCTTTAAAATATGTGTCTGACGCTGCTTTAGGTTGTTTGTTTAGTTTTTAATGCATGCAGCCAAGCATGAAATGACAGAATCCCTGATCAGTCAGTTCCTTTGTAAACCTCCTGATCTCACTGCTGTACTTCAGGTTATCCAGCAGTTTTCTGCCATGCATTTGCTTTCTATTTATTTCTATTAATCCATCAAGCATGCCATTAACTTTGCCTTGGAGGGCATCAAAATCAGTTGGAAGCTGCAGTTCTGCTGCACTGCCTCTGGACGGGATGTAATAGGTGATCATGTTCTCTGCAAACACTGAACCAGACATGAAAGACTCTGAAATACCCGATGAAAGATGTTCATCAGCTTCCATGGAGTCACTAGCTTCGATGCTTGTGACCTCAGAGTGACTCGACTCTGGTTTAAGATCTGTCAAAACTCAGGCTCTTTTTTCTTAAATGCATTCTTCAGGTTGGTCATTATTTTTTCAAACTGTTTCTTCACAACCTGGGAAATGTGACATTTGCGAGTTCTTTGCGTTTGTCTGATTCATGCCTCGCTAGCAGCGCCATCAGAGTATCTGTGAAAGTGGCAGGACTCAGCGCTGTGTTTAAAGTACACGGTGTGAAAAGGAAGGGATCCAGGACTGTTCCTTGTGGAGCTCCAGTACTGCTCAGTAATGCAGGGACTAAGTTAGCGTTTGGATGGATGTGTGGCGCTGCACTCCGACCTTACGGCTCCTTATCCAGGATCCAACAGGAACAATTAACATTAACATTATATTAACCAATTATATTAACCAATTTAAGATAGATCTTTGGTAGCCGTTAAACCCAGACAGTTAGATATTTCTGCATTTCTGCACACAGTGAGCTCAGAGAGTCATTCTGATGTTACATATCTGCATGATAAACAACAGTAAGAAAGGGAGAGGGTGGAGGAGAGGTTTTTTTTTAGCAAACATCTCCGTCTTTGTTGTCCGTTGCAGATAGAAGTGTCAATCCCCCCGAAAACCGCCAGACTCTCAGGGGGGAGGCGGGAGAGAAAGAGGGTCTGTGTGTGGATGGTGCCTTGATCAAGCCTTAATCCAGGGAATAACACACACACACACACAAACACACACACACACACACACACACACACACACACACACACACACACACACACACACACACACACACACTCGTCCCACTTCGGCCTGATCTATGCAAACAGCATCTCTGCATGGTAAACAGCTTTTTCCTTTCAGAGGAACGGGAGGACGAGTGTCATCTGCTGCACAGCTGTAATTTAAAGTGGCTCATTTGGCCTCAATTAGTTCAAATGAAAACATTCTGAAATTCTGAACCAAAAATCTCTCCAAACTTAACCGAGACTGTTTGTTCCCAGTCAGTTAGGCGTCATTAGCCAGAAGAAATACACAAAATAACCATAAAAAGCTCATTTTACACAGACACCAGCCATACTTTATGATCGTTTTCAACCAGCTGCATGTTTTCCTGCTGGAAGTCACAGAATATTGTGTATTAATGGCAGAACTCTATTCTGTTGTAACCTGGACAGAAGTCTGAAATCTGCTACACAAAGCTCCCATTTGTTTCCCAGGCTTGTTCCTACTCAGTTTGAATTTGAGTTTCTCCTTGGGTTTTCTTGAATTTTCTGAATTGCATTTCATTATTTGGAGTCCTGCACAGTTTCTTAGTGTTTTATTAACACACTACAATTCAACACAAAGTACTCAACATGAAACTAGAATTCACAAAATATATCATCAGTTGTTCCACCAGTTTTTGCAAAATACTTGTCAGCTATTTATTTATTTTAAAATGTTTCCCCTTCTTTTCTTTCTGAGCATCAATTAGAGAACTCACAGTAACCCAAAGTCTTTTATTTTTTAACTATTAAAACTATCTATTCCAGTAAAATTCAACATTCTGCCCTATAAAGGGAATGAATTTTATAAAGATAGGCTCATCTAAAAGTAGAAAGTGTCCCTCACACAGTCATTAGTAATTAAACCAACTAAGAAATGATCGTTAAACTTGAAAACCTATTTTCAGATCTGTCTCTACGGAAGCCTGGAAGCTCCTCCTGAGTTCAAATGTACAAACTGCATTGTAATATTTGAACTAGTGTGTATGTTTTAGTGTTTTAACGGACCGTTTTCACCGTTTTTTGGACAATGATTTGTTGGCCTTCTTCTTCATGTTGGTGTTTTCTGGTGTTTTATCATTTCTGAGCTGCAGCGTGAGGCAGAACGTTATGAGTCCTGTAAACTGATAGAAGGTGAGAGGAAAGTGAAGGACACCAGTAAGAGACAGAACTAGTAAAGGAAAAAGACAGAAAAGGAGTTGCTGAGAGGCAGAAGAAGAAGAACGATGAAGTGACTGAAAGAAAACGGCTGGAAAGAGGAGATGGGAAAACAGAAGACAGAAAGCGGGATGGAAATTTAAAAACCGTGGACGGACGGAGCAGCAGCGGGGTTAAAATTCTTTCAGATCAGGTACACATAATAGGCCTCGTTAATATTCATAGTTTCCTCAGGTACAGCGAAGGTTAAATTTTACTTACTTTTCAACTCTCATTACTAATACATGACGGCAATAAGAATATTCAAAGCGGACGGGTGACCAAAGGTTGATGAGAACCGTCCCTTTCCTCTGACATTTAAACACATTACCATTTCAGGGGCCCTTCCTCTCAATCGCAGCCGCCAGAATAAATTGCCAGCTAATCACGACTGGGTTCCCCGCCTGAATGATGATATCCAGAGTTCTCCCCTCCTCCATTAGAACCCAGGATGAGAAAATACCTCATCTATCCGTCCGTTAGTCAGAGGGTTAGCAGAGTTCTGTACAGAACATTTATAGCAGGAAATCCCTCATTTATAACCAGCTAATGCAGAATAATTAAAGGTAGAAAGACAACAGAACTGAAATGAGCTGCTTCAGTTCGTAGCGTGCAGTTAAGTTCACTTTATCACATTAAGTTCTGTTAACGCCACTGGTTTAAGTCAGACCACCTTAAATCATTTGATTCCTGATAAACAATTTTTTACTGCTGCAAATTAATTTTAGGCACAATTTGACTGACTCTGTTCACACGCTTAATTAAATGCATGGATGCAAAGTAAAAATGACTCGTTTCTTATGGCTTCGGTTGACCTGATAACGCTGAAAATTAAAGCAACTTAATATTTTGTATAATTTAAACTAAAATTTCTGCATTTTTAGGTTTAAAACTTAATTTAAATTGTGCTAACTTAGTGGAACTGTCGTCATGTTCCTTCACCTGGAGGTCAGGATTTAAAGTCCTAAAGAAGTAAGTAAAGATTATTGGAATTAAATACTGAACACTTTCAGAAATCCTTCTAAACAACATGAAAGCACTCATTGGAACAATGAATAATCGAGAGAAAAACTCGTGTTTGTGCTGCCAAATATTAAATTAACACTTTACCTCAAATTAATTTTGAAGAACTGGAAGTTTCAGATTTTTCCAACTCTGAACAGAAGTTCCAGGAATCTCTTCACACTCATTAATTAAATGCATGGATGCAAGATGAACAACATAATAATTTATGTGTTTAGATAAAGCATTTCACTTCATTTTGGTGGGTTCAGTTATAATAATGCTGGTAACTGCATCAGATTCATATTTTCAGCATCAGTTGGTTTAAAACTAAATACAAGTTTAGGCAGCTTAATGAAAATGACTCCATAGCTCCAGTTTTCTTCACCGTGAGGACGGCATTTCTACTTCTGTACCTTTAAACAATGAAGTTTATTTATTTGATCTGAAATGATTCTTGTGATTCAATCCACAATATTTAAAAATGATTTTAAACAACTTGAAAATAGTATTTAAAGACTAATCAGTTTGTGTAGTCGTTATTAAAGGTTGGCTAAATAAAGATGTTTCAAAAATGTCTGGTTCTCAGAAGAACACTGAGAACTTTCAGAAACATTGTGGGAATGTTTTCTAGACTCTATAACTCAGTAACATTCCCAAACAACCTGAGAACACCCAGCAGCCAGAACGTTCCACTTTTATTAATATATCACATCACAGGAACGTTTTAGAACATCTGAGACCGTGATACATTTTTAACACGTTTTTGAACATTGGTTTGAAAACGTTCCTCCTTTGTCAGTGAGGAACATCATCTGTGTTCCTGACATCTTAACTTTATAGGAACGTTATTGGAAATGAAAATCTCACTGAGAGGATCTTTGAACATTTTCCTATAAAAAATATGATTAAAAACTTGCAGGTAATGTTGTGGGAACGTTCTCTGACAGTTGGGGTGGTTTAATGTTGAATCAAACTAAAAAATGTTCTAAAACCTGAGCAGCCGAAGCCTCAGAGGCGATCAGAAGTGTTCAGGTTTTCAGAACGACAGACGGTTCTGCTCTGACATGTCGGCGCTTCAGGTGAACAAACAGGAACAAAACTCTCCCCATCAGGACCAGTCAGCATCACACAGAGCAGTCTGTCACCCCGAGGCAGTCGCCACGGCAACAGGAGGGATGACAGGACAGGAGGGAGGCCAGGTGGCAGCAGAAGCACCCACCTGAACACTTTACTGCACCGGAAAACATCAGAGTAGGATCAGATATGAGCCAAAGACAGAAATGCAGCCCGGTGTCTGAACACATGTTGTCCTGATGAGGCTGATCAGGAGCTCCTAGAATCTGAGAATCAGCTTCATAAAAACAATCTGTTCAGTTCACATTTACAAAGAACAACTGGAACTAACTGGATTCTGACTCATTCTTTGAGGTTTTATTGAACATCATGTGAGGACTTGAAGGTCTTCATGTATGAACACACTCAGTCACAAACACACACACACTCCTCCGTTTTCCACGACGCATAGACTCCAGAGCATTTTACGGAGTATTTTCCTGTGTTTGCCACTAACTTGTACTTTCCTCTCTGTTTGGTTTCACGCTGGGCAGCGGCTCGGCAGTTTGTTTTCTACTTGAGTGACAGTCGCTAGTATCTGAAGATGAGTTTTAGTCCGGCGTCGACTTCAAGGCTTTCTTTGAACTGATCAAAGTGAAACAGTGATGAAGTCAAAGCGTCCTTCTGGACAGAGTTTAAGGAGGCAACAGAATCATCACACACCTCCTTTCAGCTCCACTCGGTGCCGGCAGGTTCTGCTCGGTTCTTCAGATCCAACGTTTCCTGACAGGATAAGATGCTGAAGGAGCATAAATTCTTCTCCAGTATTTCTGTAAATCTGGTTCTGGGTTTCATAATATTTTCACTTCGGACAAACACGTCTGCTAAATGAAATTGTAGAACTTTAGACATGATAGAAGAAACAGAGAAACCTGTTTGTCTTCACTACACACATATTTTTGATCTTATCCATGCACTTCATCCCGATTTAATCAGCTGTAGTTGTACTCTTCTTCAAGGATACTTATTGTCTTTGCTTTAATGCAACATTCTTCTTTTACAGGCTCATTTTGAAGTGAACTGGTTTCACAGGAGCTGATCAGAAACAGGACATGGAGTAGACGCTGTGGTTGGTATCATCAGGGACTTTCTGAGGTAAAGATCCACCAATTGTTCCTCTTAAAAAGCCACCTGTGCTGACGTGGTGAAGCTGTAAGTGTCTGTAGAAGTATCACTGTGAATATGCCTTTTAATGTCATTTCAGAGCAAAGACACAGAACTTCTTCAGATTTTATGTCCGAGTGAGCATTGACCCTGCAATTTTATTTTATTTCTTCCCGTTGGTTTGATTGGAGGCCAAATAACAGCCATGAGGTGTTACTAAGGGGTCAGACCTGCTCTAACTGGTATCTTAACATTTCATGTCTAACATGGCATGTTCCTTAGTTGGTGTAATAACGCAGCCCTGAAAGCCTGACGTGAGTAGAAATGAAATGTAGAACACGTCACCGTGTCCTGTTAGAGGTTCCATGTATACACGTGTGTTCTGGTTCCTCAGAGGCAGGAAAAGATCATATCAATGTTCCTGAAACAAGGAAACGATGTTTAAAAAATTACAAATAAATCTGCTGAAAATGTGGATGTTGGTGTCCGTGTTTTACCATGTTTACAAGTTCTAGAATGTTCTAGGAGAATTAAAGATGTTCTAAAAAGGTTTGGTGGAAAGGTTGGTAGACCGTTATGCCCTAACAGAGAACGTTCTCGCTTTGTTGTCGTGTTACACTGAGGAACATTGGAGGATTCCAGAATGCGTTCTCTCAGTAACATCCTCAGAACATCCTCAGAACACTGCAGCCAGAACGTTCCATCTTTGTTAAAGAACGTTGTGTCATCTTTGAGGACGTTCCTTCTCTATTGTCAGAGAACATTGTGAGAATGTCTTACAGAAGAAAGTTCCTTCAACGTTGCAGCCAGAACGTTCCACACCGTTATGAGCGTATGACATTACGGAAACGTCCAATGAAGAACGTTCTGTCATCTGAGGTCTGTTTAAATATTTCTGGAATATTGCATTTGGAATATTCTTGTTTTTGTTGTTTTTGTGGAAATGTCCGATAGAGGAACGTTCTATAACGTGTTCCCTCAACCAAAAATGTTTTTTATGTGACATTAAAGGAACTAAATGTTGCACTGAGGATGTTTTTATTGTGTCCTCTTGTGGAACATTGTGGGAACTTTTTAGAGATTCTACAATGTGTTCCCTTAACGACATTTCCAAAACATCCTCAGAGCATAGCAGCCAGAACGTTCCACCGCTCATCTATCCCAGTAGAGGAACGTCTTAAAACATTTTGTCATCTGAGGTTTTAAAAACACCAAATATTGTGTTGATAACATCTTTACTTTGCTATCGTCATGGAAACATCTTGTAGAAGTTGTGTTCCTTCAACAAAAAGGTCAAATGTTCCACCTTTAATAACGTGATGAAGAGACGTTCTGTCATCCGAGGTCTTGACAACATGTGGAGAACGTTTTTTGAATGGCAGGACTGAGAGCGTGCACGTGAGGACAACTTAGAAGGAGATGACCGGAACCTAAAGGCATAAAACATGGTTTCACTACAGCGGGCGTTAAATCAGACAGCTGATGGGCTGCAGGAACGTTTCTGGTAGTTTCACCTCTAAGATTAGACTGAGGTGAACTCTGAAGATGAATCCAGGTAAAGTGTCTCAGATTCTGACTTTATTCGGCTTCATCTTCTCTGGTCCACAAACTTTGCGTCCGTTGAATCCCAGCTCGCCTGTTTTCACTTAAAGAAGCTCTCAGACTGACAGGCCGATATCTGAGCGTTTAAACCAAACTACCAGCAAATTAATTTTTCATCCTTTCTTATCGGTGACTGATGGGCCGCCGGGTCCCTCCCCAAAAAAACCCTCGGTGTCCCCGCGGGCGACTCCTGCAGCCGCGGGAAACCGAGGTTTTCATCCTAAACGGCGGTAAATGGCTCGCCGCACAAATAATGCATAAACAGCTGTTTTGCCCAAGTAAGTTATCCTCTTAAAAGATTCAGAACCCTCTCTCTCTCTCCTGCTCTCCCTCACTCAGTTAATTCATCAATTTCTTATGATAGCAACAGTTCTGCTTCGGCGGGTGTTAAGTACCAATTAGAGGGCGGGTTCCCCTCGGTCCGTTCTGCCACACCTCTCCTCCTCCTCTTACAACTCTTCCTTTCCTCCTCCTCCGTCCATCCCTCGTTCATCTCCCAGCCGTCCCGTCTTCTTCCACCCAGCTGCTTCCTTCGTGTCGATCAAATCCCCTTTTTTCAGAAGATTTTTCTCGAGTCTTTATTAACTTTTTAGCACTTTTAAATTATTTATTCCGGATAATCGCTGATCAAAAAACAAACATCAATCTAGGAAAAAACTTCTAGTGTGGCAAAGTTGCCCGTTTTGCTCGACACTTGGACAGAAATGCTTTGCTCTCGAACACCTGAACCTGAAATCAGTCACTTTCCTGCTTTCCATGGATAAAACCGCTGGTGGACAACAGATGGCGGCCTTCATTTAACTGTGTCTGTGTGTTTCTGTGTAAAATCGAAGGTTTTGATTATGGGGGAAGATGAAGTGAGTGTTTTTTTTGTTTTTCCTCCTGGTAGAAGCTTTATAATTAGCCAGGAGAGGCGGGGCAGGCGTCCATCCTGGTTTCTGAAGTGCTGCCACTTGGCCTCGCCGTCGTCTTCAGGCTCCTGCAGATCAGACTGTTGTGTCGTCTTCTGTCTCTCGAGCCTCTCAGATGTCATCGCCAAACTGCTGCTCTCAAGAAAAAAAGAGAGAAACCCTCCTGCCAACCAGAACGCATGCACATCACCAGCTCCAGCACGGAGGCAAAATGGTAGAAGGACTCAAACGGAATAAAAAAACTCCTTCAGCTTCGTTTAAAATCCAACCACGGCCTTCGCTCATCTGTATGTCACGCCTGTCACCCGCTCGGTTTGACGGAAAACAGTAAATATTTCACTGTTTATCAGGATTTAGCAGAACATCAAGGCCGACAGATTCAGTCACAGCAGCTTCAAAATCTCAAATAAGAGTTCAGGGGCGAGCTGAAAACACGAAGAATGAAGCAAAAATGTTCAGAAACGATGGAGTTTTTAGTATGGTGGAAAATTTTAAGTTTAACATCACCATTTACAAATGTAATATCCCAAAAACTCATGTTATTTTACATAAATTTCAGGTACTTTGAGTGTTTTCGCAGTGTTTCTTATTCTGACTTATAGCTATGCTTGTTTTATTGTCATAAATACCAACAATGAGAGAATGGTGGTGATATCTTTGGTCTGGGCTCTAAATCAGTGGTCCTACATGCACTGAGAGACAGGTTCAAGAATGGACGTTGTCATGGTGACCAAAGACAAGCTGCCATAAAATTCTGAGTGATCCTCTCACAGTGTGATGCTGCTGGACCGTTTCGATGTGATTGTAGGGTTCATGTTTGGCTAGTTTCCCTGTGATTGTAGGGTTCATGTTTGGCTAGTTTCCCTGTGATTGTAGGGTTCATGTTTGGCTAGTTTTCCTGTGATTGTAGGGTTCATGTTTGGCTAGTTTCCCTGTGATTGTAGGGCTCATGTCTGGCTAGTTTCCCTGTGATTGTAGGGTTCATGTTTGGTTAGTTTCCCTGTGATTGTAGGGCTCATGTTTGGCTAGTTTCCCTGTGATTGTAGGGTTCATGTTTGGTTAGTTTCCCTGTGATTGTAGGGTTCATGTTTGGCTAGTTTCCCTGTGATTGTAGGGTTCATGTCTGGCTAGTTTCCCTGTGATTGTAGGGTTCATGTCTGGCTAGTTTCCCTGTGATTGTAGGGTTCATGTTTGACTAGTTTTCCTGTGATTGTAGGGTTCATGTCTGGCTAGTTTCCCTGTGATTGTAGGGTTCATGTGTGGCTAGTTTCCCTGTGATTGTAGGGTTCATGTCTGGCTAGTTTCCCTGTGATTGTAGGGTTCACGTTTGGCTAGTTTCCCTGTGATTGTAGGGCTCATGTGTGGCTAGTTTCCCTGTGATTGTAGGGTTCATGTCTGGCTAGTTTCCCTGTGATTGTAGGGTTCATGTCTGGCTAGTTTCCCTGTGATTGTAGGGTTCATGTCTGGCTAGTTTCCCTGTGATTGTAGGGTTCACGTTTGGCTAGTTTCCCTGTGATTGTAGGGTTCACGTTTGGCTAGTTTCCCTAGATTCATGTCGTACAGTGGAGCAATCTGTGAACTTATAGATTGTTAAAATCACACAGTGTGTAGAGGCCTTAAGACATTTCCACAATGATAACTCAGAAGGGATGTTCTCAAAGTCACGTTCATAAAATGTTTTCCAGATCAGAGCTCAGATGACAAAATGCACACATTCGTAAACATGTAATATGAACATATGAACTGCTGCAGGATTCAGTGTTTTATGCAGTTTAATCTTCACACCAAATAATGTTTTCAATCCTTCCAGGAAAGTTCCTTAAAGCTCCTCTCTCATTGTGTGCTTCCTCAGTGTGGCACATTTTCATAATTAAGACAAATATTTACAATGCTGCCTTTTCAGTTCTGCCATCCAAACAGTGCCCTGTTTCTTTCTGCCGTCTCGTTCTATTTTCTCCATCCGACGTGGGGTTAAAAGAGATCTTCTTCTCCAATCAGATGATCTCCTCCGCTGTGTGTCGGGAGCCGAGGGACGAGCCAAACCAAGAATATAAAACCCATCTTTGAAACTGTCCCCAGATTCTGGGAGCCTTTCAAGTGCGCCATCTAGATTCATTTACTGCCCCTTTCATGTTGGAAATTTGGTTTCATCATGGCAATTAGGCCTTTCGTGTCCCGACCAATTATTCCATTAAATTAACGGCTCTTCCAGGATAATAAGGGCTGTAATTGATTTTCTGTGGGTAGCTCTGGCTCTGCTGTGTTGTTACACCTCATTTAAAGGGGCTTTTCTACCATCTTGCCCTCATTAGCGCTTCACTGAGGAGTGTTCGCCGGCAAATCAACATCCGAGCTGTGTAAAGTAATTTGTCAAACACCGGCTTTAATGAAATACACGGAGGAATCCACGACACAAATTTGTTCCACCCTTTGTTGTCTCTTCGCAGACCGCCATCGCTGAGCTGCTGACGTACGATTTTTACATCAAAAAAAGAAAAAAGAAAAGATTTTGAGAACAGAAAAGGAAATAAAAGTGCAGAGGAGGGGAAGAGGTAGGAAAAGGCGGAAAAGGCGAGGAGTTGGGTGGTGTTGGAAGGGGTTAAATGAATCATTCATTAGGTCCACAGAGGAAGGAGGAGGAGGAGGTTGTTCAAAGGAGAACGCCGTTGATTTTTTTTCCTTCTCTGCCTCATCCAGTAGAAGCAGGAGGTCGGTCGCAGGGGGAGGCCCAGGGGATCCGGGCCCATCTCCAGCCGAGAGACGGGCGTCGGGTTCGGTACAGGATCCAGCCCCCCTTCAGCGCCGCCCTGGGCTCAGGGGGTCGGCCTCCACTTCCTCTAATGAAGCCCTCGGCCTCCTCACCGCCAGCTGCTGGGAAATGGAAATGCTGCAAAAAGTGGCAAAATTTTTATCCAGAAGTCCGTCATCATGATGATTCTTCTCTCCAAGTTTAGACAGCGGTTAGAGGAGCGAACAGGTTGGTTCTTCAAGGGTCAAACGATGCATTTAGCTTCTTTAAACGCTGCTGCTGCTCTGAAAGAAGGAAAATAATCTTTATGTGGCTGAAGACTGAGTCAGATATAGGAAATTCTGGATATTCAGATAGAATGACGAATGAACAAAGAGGATAAATATAAGTTTTCCCTGTTCAATTTTATAATCATTGCTCTTCAGTCATAATGATTTATAAAGAGATGTTTCTATATGATGCTTAAAAACTGATGCTACGTGTACACTGCTGCTCAAAAGTTTGGGGTCACCTGGACAAATTCATGTTTTCTGTGAAAAGTATAGAAAAAATATAGTTAAAAATACAGTAAAAATGTAGTAAAAATATAATACAAATACAGTAAAAATGTATTTAAAATACACTAAAAATATAGTAAAATACTGTAAAAATATAGTGAAAATATAATACAAATACAGTAAAAATACAGTTAAAATATAGTAAAATACAATGAAAATCGTTAAAAAAATACTGAAAAATATAGAAAAAATACAGTAAAAATACATTAAAAATAAGGTGAAAGTACAGTAAAAATATAATAAAAATTATAGTAAAATATGGTAAAAATACAATAAACACAAGGTAAAAAATAAAGTAAAATTATAATAAAAATACAGAAAAAAATATTTGAAACTTCTTTAATATAGAAACTGAATTGTGGCGCCCAAAAAGACACAGGATAAATCTAAAAAGCTGAATAAATGGAAATAATTCTGCTGTCTTCCAACAACAATGAGAAACTTCCCAGAAATCCTTAATAAAAATGGATTAAAAATCCCGGATAAGCCTCCACTGGCCACAACCTGACATAAAGAAAGTGACTTGAGTGAAACGAATTTTTTTAAAGAGATGCTTTCTTTTAGATAACATGAACATACATGACTGCTTTTATCACCTGGAGGGCCACAGAGGCTGCTCAGACGGCTTTGAAGATAGAATAGTATGCAGAAGTCAGAGATTATGGGCTGTTTAAATAGAAAAGGTATTAGTGTGGATCCAGCCTGAGTCTCTCCTCCTGAACATACAGCAGCTAGAAAACACACATGTAGTCTGTAACATGCAAAGCAGATTTACCAACAAATGCCGCTCTAGTTTCTTTCATTTCCTCTCATGAACCTCCACAGACCTGCTGATGAGAAGAAGACGTGTTCCTGGTGCATTCTGGGTAAAAAGCTGACGAAACCATTCCAGCTGTTTTACCCAAACCTTTTGCAGCATTTGGATCTCCATGGTCACGTTCCTCCCTCCATGCCTCCCTCAGAGGAGCTGAACACACACTGAGAGAGGCTTCTTCTCCAACGCCGCCTCGCCTCGTTCACCCACAGGCTTTGATTTCTGCAACGCTCAGCAACCAGCCGCCCATCGGCCAACACCACCGAGCTCAGGATGATCCAGATTCCTCCTTCCTATCAGCGCTGCCATCAATCCCATTTATCTAAACACAAGTTTTAAACGACAAAAACACATTAATTGTTATCATTAGACTTCTTTTTAACAAGTTAATATAAGTCTCACATGTATGCAGAGTATATATCTCTAGTTTCAGCTCGAAATAATGCACAGATTGTTGCTTCTACTAGCACTAATACACCATGTTACAGCCTTTAGAGTTTTTTAACCCTCCTGTCATCCTTCGGGTCAAATTGACCCGTTTTAAAGTTTTAAAAATGTGGGGGAAAAAAATTTTCATAGTGAAAACTTCCACATTTTCATTTTTTTTTAAAGGAAATTGTTGAACAGTTTTTGGTGGAAAAAACAAATTTAAAACATGTCTAAGAACATTCAGAAAAAAATCAACCAACATCCAGTGAATTTCACTGTCAAATTTGGGGATTTTTTATTTAAAAAAAATAAACTTTTGAGGGAAACTTTTCAGGAATTTTCTTCCTGAAGATTTCGCAAATTTTTATAAATTTGGGGATTTTTTTCTGATTTTTTGGACTTTTATCAAACAAGGCAGCAACATTTTTTGGTAAGGACAACATGAGGGTTAACTGTACCTTTATGTTCAAACACATATTTTACTGTAAATACCAACAAGTTTTTCAGCTTTTTTTGTACATAACATCATTTTTGGTACCTTATTTCTTCAACAAGCATGAATTGCACGTTAATTGCACATTATTTTGTGCAGTGTTTCCCTTATCTATCTTGAATATAACGTGGTACCAGCCCACCTACCCACCTGCCCGAAAACAGAAACAAATCCGTTCTGTTCATCAGGATATCCATCAGTTCTTCATAAAGTTCATGCATGTATGAATCATTTTACTAGAAGATAACAGAACATTGTAACGGACTGATGTTGCTGATGTTGATGTTTCAGTGTTTATTGTTCAGTTCCACATTTACCCGTCAGTGAACGTGTCGTGTTTTGTTAGCTCACCTCTGATTGGCTGAGAGTCAGCAGTAGAGAGAGCTGGGAACGGCGGATAATTCTGGAACAGAAAACCAGATAAAGTCTCACTCATTCATCCCAGAGGGTCACTACAATATGTTGACCTGTTTTTACATCTTGACCCATGTTGGTCGGTGTGTCTGTTCCCAGTGTTTTATTCTGTCTAATTTCACTTCCATGGAGACGCTTTCCTTTTCTTCCAGCATCAGAAGAGTCTGACTTACGGCAGGAGTCATTTTCTTCTTTTCCTTTCAGCTTTTCCCTTCAGGGGTCGCCACAGTGAATCAATTGCCTCCATCTAACCCTGTCTTCTGCATCCTCTTCTCTCACACCAACTACCTTCATGTCCTCTTTAACCACATCCATAAACCTCCTCTTTGGTCTTCCTCTTGGCCTCCTGCCTGGCAGTGGGAAACTCAGCATCCTTCTACCAATATATTCACTCTCTCTCCTCTGGACATGTCTGAACCATCTCAGTCTGGCCTCTCTGACTTTATCTCCAAAGCCTCTAACATGTGCTGTCCCTCTGATGTACTCATTCCTGATCCTATCCATCCTGGTCACTCCCAAAGAGAACCTCAGCATCTTCAGTTCTGCTACCTCCAGCTCTGCCTCCTGTCTTTTCCTCAGGGACACTGTCTCCAGACCAAACAACATGGCTGGTCTCACCATAGTTTTGTAAACCTTTCCTTTCATTTTAGCTGAAACTCTTCTATCACACATCACACCTGACACTTTTCTCCAGCCGTTCCAGCCTGCCTGTACACGCTTCTTCACCTCTTTTCCACACTCTCCATTGCTCTGGACTGTTGACCCTAAGTACTTAAAATCCTCCACCTTCTTGATCTCTTCTCCCTGTAGCCTCACTCTTCCACTTGGGTCCCTCTCATTCACACACAGATACTCCGTCTTGCTGCGGCTAACCTTCATTCCTCTCCTTTCCAGGGCAAACCTCCACTCCTCTAGCTTCTCCTCCACCTGTTCCCTGCTCTCACTACAGATCACAATGTCATCTGCAAACATCATAGTCCATGGAGACTCCTGTCTAACCTCGTCTGTCATCCTGTCCATCACCATAGCAAACAAGAAGGGGCTCAGAGCTGATCCCTGATGTAGTCCCACCTCCACCTTGAACTCCTCTGTTACTCCTACAGCACACCTCACCACTGTCTTACAGTCCTCATACATGTCCTGCACCACTCTAACATACTTCTCTGCCACTCCAGACTTCCTCATACAAAACCACAGTTCCTCTCTGGGCACCCTGTCAGAAGCTTTCTCCAGATCTACAAAGAGACAATGCAGCTCCTTCTGACCTTCTCTGTACTTCTCTATCAACATCCTCAAAGCAAATATTGCATCTGTTGTACTCTTTCTGTTCATGAAACCATACTGCTGCTCACAGATGTTCACCTCTGCCCTTAGTCTAGCTTCAACTACTCTTTCCCATAGCTTCATCAGGACCAAGTGCCTTTCCACTCTTCATCCTCTTCAATGCCCTCCTCACTTCATCCTTACTAATCTTTGCTACTTCCTGGTCCACAACAGTCACCTCTTCTATTCTTCGTTCTCTCTCATTTTCCTCATCCATCAACTCTTCAAAGTACTCTTTCCATCTTCCCATCACACTATTGGCACCTGTCAACACACTTCCATCCTTATCCTTTATCACCCTAACCTGCTGCACGTCCTTCCCATCTCTGTCTCTCTGCCTTGTCAACCTGTACAGATCAGTCTCTCCCTCCTTACTGTCCAACCTAGCATACAAGTCATCGTAAGCCCCTTGTTTGGCCTTTGCCACCTCTACTTTCACCTTACGCTGCATCTCCCTGTACTCCTGTCTACTCTCTTCAGTCCTCTCAGTGTCCCACTTCTTCTTAGCTAACCTCTTTCTCTGGATCCACTCCTGCACCTCCTCATTCCACCACCAAGTCTCCTTATCTCCTTTCCTTCCAGATGACACACCAAGTACTCTCCGACCTGTCTCCCTGATCACATTTGCTGTAGTTGTCCAGTCATGTGGAAGCACCTCCTGACCATCCAAAGCCTGCCTCAACTCTTTCCTGAAAGTCATACAACACTCTTCCTTTTTCAGCTTCCACCATTTGGTCCTCTGCTCTGCCTTTGCCCTCTTCATCTTCTTCACCACCAGGGTCATCCTACACACCACCATCCTATGCTGTCTGGCTACACTCTCACCTGCCACTACTTTGCAGTCACTGATCTCCTTCAGATTACACCGTCTACACAAGATGTAGTCTACCTGTGTGCTCCTACCTCCACTCTTATAGGTCACCCTATGTTCCTGCCTCTTCTGGAAGAAAGTATTCACTACAGCCATTTCCATCCTTTTTGCAAAGTCAACCACCATCTGTCCTTCTGCGTTCCTCTCCTGGATACCAAACCTGCCCATGACCTCCTCATCATCTCTGTTTCCTGCACCAACATGTCCATTGAAGTCTGCACCAATGACAACTCTCTCACTTCTAGGGATGCTCTGCATCACTTCATCAAGGTCCAACCAGAATTTTTCCTTCTCCTCCAGCTCACATCCTACCTGTGGAGCATACCCACTAACAACATTGAACATCACACCTTCAATTTCTAGCTTCAGGCTCATCACTCGATCTGACACTCTTTTTACCTCCAGGACATTCCTAACAAACTCCTCCTTCAAGATAACTCCTACTCCATTTCTCTTCCTATCTACACCATGATAGAACAACTTGAATCCTGCTCCTAAACTTCTAGCTTTACTACCTTTCCACCTGGTCTCCTGGACACACAGTATGTCCACCTTCCTCCTCTGCATCATGTCAACCAGCTCTCTACCTTTTCCTGTCATAGTTCCAACATTCAAAGTCCCTACTCTCAGTCCTAGACTTTTGGTGTTCCTCTTCTCTCTCTTCCTACGAACACACCTTCCTCCCCTCCTTCTTCGACCAACAGTCGTCCATTTTCCACCAACAGTCGTCCATTTTCCACCGGCACCCTGTAGGTCGACAGCACCGATGGCGGTCGTTGTTAACCCGGGCCTCGACCGATCCGGTATGGAAGTCATACATTTGATTCGCAAGTTTGATTTGGCCAAAGTTTTACATCGGATGCCCTTCCTGACACAACCCTCTGTATTTATCCGGGCTTGGGACCGGCACAAAAAGACACTGACTTGTGTCCCCTTGTGGCTACATTTACGCTGGGAGCCATAATGAAGGTAAAAAGTTAGTGAATGTAGCACAATCCAGGGTGGAGTACAACCAGAGAATGGAAACAAAGCCGTCTTGTGACCATAAAATGACAGTTTTGCTGTATCTGAATCTGATAAAAATAGAATTATTTTACAAACATTTGCTGCTTCTTTCACAGCTTTTGAATGATACAGTATTTTAGTATTTTCTAGCACACTTTTCTGGCATCCTTCCTGTCAGATTTCCAGTTTTTCTTATTGATTTTTCTTTATTTATATATATTTTACAGCGTTCTATCTGCTGCAGCGTCCTGTGTTTGATTGAAGTCCTTTGCAGATCCTTTGCTGAACGTCATCTTTTATCCCTCCTCTCCGTCTTTTAAAGACGCTCTCTTGTTCAAATAATTAAATTGTGTTTTTGTTTTGGGATGAAACAGAGTGAATCAGAAACACTTTCTTTTCCTGCTTCTTCTCCTGTAAATGATAAAAACAGCAGCACATCAGCTCAGATCTATGAGTTAAGCCTTTTCCGCACTGCAGATTTGTGCTGCAGGCTGTTGTCTATTAATGGATCTGGGCTCTGATAAAATCCATTCACTGACTTAATATGCTATTGCATCAACTTTGCTGTAGTTAACCAGGGAGGGAGATGCACTTCTGCAGGCAAAACTCTTAGAAATCTTCTCTCTCTCATCGCTTTTCCCCTTCTTTTTCTCACTCTTCCCCTTATTGTAATTCCACAAATGTAGTGATATCCCCGGGACAGAGAATCTCAGAAACCTCTCAGTGATTGTTCAAGCTATTTCCTTGTAGGTTTTTCAGTTCTCTTTCCCTTTTCTTTCTTTTAAAATCACTTCGGGGAGATAGTCAAGCACCGCGGTGACTAATAAGATTAGCAGCTAAATTAAAAGTTGATTATTCCCTGGATATCCCCTGGAAATATATTTACACAGCGCCATTTAACTTTTAAAACCAGCAGCTTTTCGTGAGCTATCAGCCCGTTAGCGCTGTAGCTTCAGGCTGCGTCTACAGGGACTCGCTGTGCACGTGCACGTGGATTATTCTGAGTGTGTGTATGGCCATGCACGCTCTCACAGGCGGCACACACCAGAGCTAATTAAGTTAATTTGAACACTCTGAAAGTCCTTCTGATGAGGCTAATTATGCTGCGGCTCCTCGTTAGCGCTGCACAGCCTCATTAGAGGATGAACCACAGAACGGTGGCCATGCTGGTGTCCGTCTGGGTTTGGATTATTTCTGGACATGTTTCAGTGACACTGAGCATCGTTTTCATCAGTTTTTATAATTATTTACTCATTATATTCGTGTTAATTGTTGTAACTCGGTTGCAGGTGGAAGTTCATCTAAACCACGTTACCTGGACCTAAAACTGGACCAGATCTGAAACTCTTTGTTCAGTTTTTCTAATTTCACAGGAACACCATGTGTTGGATCTCATCTACTTGCTAAGTTATGTTGTGGTGACACAACAGCCTAAAATAAGGAAAAACTAAACAAAAATATGCTGAAATGATCCTTAAAGCCTGAATAATGCTGAAAAATGTGTTTTTGGTTTAAGGAGTTTGATTAAAACCTCATCGATTTGCTTCATGGATCTTGTCCAGGTGGTTTTCTCCTGACTAGATCCTTGCTTGTGTGGGATCTCCTCTCAGATGGACGTTGCTTCAGATAGAATACGGAATTGCAGACTTTGGAGATCACATTTCATTATTTCTTTACCGTGCTGACCTTAAACTAACTGCACCCACAAACAAAACTGTGACAGTTTGAACTTTAAATAGAACGATCATCAGTATCATTATTTTTATTGAGTGATTAGTAAATGCAGCTTCCTCTCTGTCTGACGTCACTCTGAGGTCTCAGAAATGTTTCTCACCCAGAAATTGTACACGAAACACAAACCAGGAAATTAGCTTCTCTCTCAAGGTCTCTACCCACTGTGTGATATAAACTATCTATAAGGTCACAACTTGCTCCACTGTACGACATGAATCTAATGATCTAACATGAAGTTTGCTCTGTGCAGATTGAACGATGAAAACGCAGCTGAATCTCAGCCTACGATGAGTCGACATGAATGAAAGAACAAAACGTCATCAGCGTGCGCCGTCCATCCATGGAAAATAAACAACCAAAGCATAAATGGAGCTCCTACAATCACAGGAAACTAACCAAACATGAACCCTACAATCACAGGGAAACTAGCCAAACATGAACCCTACAATCACAGGGAAACTAGCCAAACATGAGCCCTACAATCACAGGGAAACTAGCCAGACATGAGCCCTGCAATCACAGGGAAACTAGCTAAACATGAACCCTACAATCACAGGGAAATTAGCCAAACATGAACCCTACAATCACAGGGAAACTAGCCAAACATGAGCCCTACAATCACAGGGAAACTAGCCAAACATGAACCCTACAATCACAGGGAAACTAGCCAGACATGAGCCCTACAATCACAGAGAAACTAGCCAAACATGAACCCTACAATCACAGGGAAACTAGCCAAACATGAGCCCTACAATCACAGGGAAACTAGCCAGACATGAGCCCTACAATCACAGGGAAACTAGCCAAACATGAACCCTACAATCACAGGGAAACTAGCCAGACATGAGCCCTACAATCACAGGGAAACTAGCCAAACATGAGCCCTACAATCACAGGGAAACTAGCCAGGCATGAGCCCTACAATCACAGAGAAACTAGCCAAACATGAACCCTACAATCACAGGGAAACTTCCAGACATGAACCCTACAATCACAGGGAAACTAGCCAGACATGAGCCCTACAATCACAGGGAAACTAGCCAAACATGAGCCCTACAATCACAGGGAAACTAGCCAGGCATGAGCCCTACAATCACAGAGAAACTAGCCAAACATGAACCCTACAATCACAGGGAAACTAGCCAGACATGAGCCCTACAATCACAGGGAAACTAGCCAGACATGAGCCCTACAATCACAGGGAAACTAGCCAAACATGAGCCCTACAATCACAGGGAAACTAGCCAGACATGAGCCCTACAATCACAGGGAAACTAGCCAGGCATGAGCCCTACAATCACAGAGAAACTAGCCAAACATGAACCCTACAATCACAGGGAAACTAGCCAAACATGAACCTTACAATCACAGGGAAATTAGCCAAACATGAACCCTACAATCACAGGGAAACTAGCCAGACACGAACCCTACAATCACAGGGAAACTAGCCAAACATGAGCCCTACAATCACAGGGAAATTAGCCAAACATGAACCTTACAATCACAGGGAAACTAGCCAAACATGAACCTTACAATCACAGGGAAACTAGCCAGACATGAGCCCTACAATCACAGAGAAACTAGCCAAACATGAGCCCTACAATCACAGGGAAACTAGCCAGACATGAGCCCTACAATCACAGGGAAACTAGCTAAACATGAACCCTACAATCACAGGGAAATTAGCCAAACATGAACCCTACAATCACAGAGAAACTAGCCAGACATGAGCCCTACAATCACAGGGAAATTAGCCAAACATGAACCCTACAATCACAGGGAAACTAGCCAAACATGAGCCCTACAATCACAGGGAAACTAGCCAAACATGAACCTTACAATCACAGGGAAACTAGCCAAACATGAGCCCTACAATCACAGGGAAACTAGAGAACATGAACAGAGCCCTCGCCCTGCTGACTTTTACTTGTATGGAGAGAAATCTGCCGCTATATTCTTCCATGCTTCATCCTTTTTTGTCTGGTTGTGGTCCGTGCTGGAGGACACATCTAAAAGTCTTCTGCTGTCACAACTCTACCAGGCTGTCTTCTGTGTTTAAATCCCACAGACTTGCTTTGATGCGATTTGTCAAATCATCCATCTGGGTTTATTGATCAGTACGTCATTTCATCCTGCATTTCTATTGGCTAGTTAGTTGTCGTAGGTCCAGCAGCATCACACTGTGAGATGATCACCCAGAATTTATGGCAGCTTGTCTTTGGTCACCATGACAACGGCCGTCCTTGAACCTGTCTCACAGTGCAACGTAGGACCATCGATTTAGAGCCCAGGCCAAAGATATCACCACCATTCTCTCACTGTTGGTATCTTTGGTCTGAAAATCACACAGTGAGTGGAGACCTTCATAGTCCTGATCCCTGATCCAGCTGATCTTCTCTCTCCTGTCTCTCTGCATCTCCTGCCTGCAGTCTGATTGCAGTAATTGCTGACAGCTGCTCTAATCACCTCACCTGTTCACTCAGCTCACCTGTTCTCAGTCTCACCTGATGCCTTATAAGGCAGTTCGTTCATTCATCCAGCTCTACCCTGATCCCACCTTCCCTGTTAGTTTCGTTCCCCTGTTCTATTTAGTTCAGTTGGTCTCAGTCCTGCTTCTCCCCCCTTTGTTCAGTTCCTCATTTATCTGTTTATTAGCTTAATTTATTCAGTTTTTGTAGGTGTCCATTTTTGAGTTTGCTGTGAGTTTTTGTTGCGTTTGGTTTAGCTTCTCCCTCAGTTCAGTCTCCCTTTCCCTGTACTGGTTTCAGGTCTTGTTTCAGTTTAGTTAAAGCCTGTTCCTCATAACACTTTAAGATCTGGACCTTAAACAGCAATAGAAGTGAAAGATGAAGAAAATGGAGAAGAATCAATCTCCTAATTTAATGACTCTTATTAGTATTTTCATATTCAGTTACCATCACCTTTATTAATGTAGAAGTCTAGTTATGGATGGATGGTTTTCTGCTGTCACAGACTGGTAAAACATTTTATGGATGTTGGTTCCAAATATCTGTTTTAAACTTTTCTTGATCACCAATAATTGGCATCAATCAGTCGATTCCTCATTCAGACCGCTGACAGTGTTAGTTTATGTTGTTTTACTGCCACTGACTGGATCATTTCTAAAGCTGCTTCCACTTTGAGTTAATTAAGTTCACCAGAGGGTTCAAACAGACTCCTGCACGTCGTCTAACTGGCAAAGATGTAGTTATTGGTGCAACATTTCGATGTTAAACCTTCATCGGGTGAATACTTTAGTACAGATAGAAAGTGGGTGTGACTTCCAGTGAATAAAGATTACGTTCAATCCTAAATAAAACATGTGAGTCAACAATATTAAATAGAGAAGCACAGAAAATTATTAAAAAATATTCTGCATAACAAACAGAAGAGATGAAGGACAGGTTTAAAACTTCACAATGATTTATTTGTTAAAGACCCTGTTTTAGGATCAACCTCTAGGATCAGCTGGATGGAACATAAAAACAGAATTATTTGTTCAGCAGCAAATTTAACAGAACAGGGATCAAAGAGAAAACGGATGAAGCTAAATAAAGAACTCAACCAAACCAAGGCTAACAGTTTGTAACCTGAACACAAACAGAACATCTAACCCCCTAACTAAACTCTTATTTATCAGTTAAAATTTTATTCATTTTAAACAAAAACAAACAGCATTAAAAAATAAAATATAATAAACAAAGAGCAAAACTGACACATTGTTCAAAATGATGTGGAGAAGATGTGTGGTGACCATGAGTCACTAAAGAGGGAAAAAACAAGCCAAAGGGCAGGGATCACATCAGTTTTACATCTAATGAATATCACAGATTTTATACAGATGTTCTACATCACTAATGCGAGTCACATCTGGCTAATTTTACGTGGGACCTTGTTTATCCCGGCGATCATATTCTCAAAAGCAGCTGTCTGTCATCAGCTTAAAACATTCTGCAAATCCTGGCTTCCATGGGTTCTTCCAGCTCCATCAGATGATTCTGTCCCTGACCATACAGTCGTTACAATCAGTCTGAGCTCTGTCTCACACACATCTGATGGTATCAGAGTTTAAACCTCTCCTCCAGTTCTATCAGGATCATCTTCCAGAAAGGAAGTAAACAGTCCCATAGAACATGAAAAATCTGCCCTCTTCTTTACTACATTTCCAACACTTTTTGTCCTGAATTAGTCCCATTTTAAACAAGTTCAAGGGTGTAAAAAATATCGATGTGGAATTTACAGTGGAGTCAAACTGAAGCCAGCAGCAACTCCCACCACCACAAACACAAACTAATGAACGAGTAAAGAGAACTAAACTGAACACACATTTAACACAGGAGGAGGTCTGGAGCTCCAGGATAATCAGTCCTCATGAGATCCAGGTGGGATCAGTCTCAGGTCCTCCATGATCACACTCTGCTCAAACTGCTGTCTGCATTCATTTGCAAAATCCTAATCTCCTTTTTTTTCTGTCGTCTTCCCTCTGAAAGCCTCATATCAGATAAAACTGGTTTCTTAAAGCTTGGAGATCAGTCAGATAGGGGAAAATAGATGCAGTGTTTTCAGTCATTATTAAAGTTCCTTTACTGTGACTCTGCTGCTGGTTCTAATGAGATTTTTTTCAGAGGTGAAAATCATTTGATGCACAGTTTTAGAAGAATTAAAGAGAATCTCAGCAACATCCGTTTATTCCAGACGCTGCTTTCTGATTCTCCTTCTGAGCACCGTTATTTACCTCCATCAAAGATGAATGCTGGGTTTTTTCCAGTTTTCATTGCATCAGTAAAAGGTGACATGACCTGAAATAATGAAGGTGAAGAACTTCCATAAAATAGCAGAAATGCGCCCACAGCCTCATCAGACATAAAGGACGTCTGCTGTTGTTGGATTTATAAAGTAGGAATCCTGCAGATCTTAAAGCTGTTGACACCATAAAGAGTCATTTTGAACATTTCTGCACACTAAACATCTCTCATACTGTTTATTTCCTCTAATTCATTTCTAACAGCTTTCTATCCTTCTTTAACATCTTTCTACTTGACAGTAGATTCTAGTAGTAGATTCTGTTGTGATCTGACTGGATTTCGGAGACGGATTTGTCTTATTTTCTGTCTCTGCCGTCCCTCAGATGTGTCCCAAATGTCCACAGCTTCGGCCTCCTTTTGGCTCAAAACACATCAAACTTTGTGCCCATCGATCCGATCTGATCCGGCCTCCCTCCATCCCATTTTGCTCTGTGTTTAAATGTGATGTGTGCATGTACAGTAGAGTGCACTGAGTGGACCGGGCCGGCCGGAGGCAGAAAAACAAGGGGCCTCTCCATCCATAATTCACTAGGTGGAAGAGTACTGTAAGAGTGTTGGTGGGGGAGAGAAGAGGAGGCAGGAGGGTCCGTTAATGGAGTGATCTCGCCCTGATCGGTGGGGGAGTAAAAACACATCTTAGCTCCGGTTCTGATGGGGTTTTGTTCATGTTTTTCACCAAGGGTTAACATTCTGGGAGCATAATAACCTCTCAGACCACTAAAACCAGTTAGAAACACACCGTACATTATCCAACATTCAAGGATTTAGAGGTTTTTGTTTCTGGTTTTCTTCCAAACATCTGCATCAACAGTTTTCACCGATTCTCTTGGAATAATTCTCATGAAAACTGCGCGAACCGTGGACTCCCCGTGGACTCCGCAATGTGTTCATGTGTTGAAAATTAGCTACAAGGTATTGCGGTTTGAAACTGGATGTTTTTAAAATGTGCTGAGATGGACGTCCTGCCGGTCGGCCCGGTGGGACGGACCACAGATCTGCCATTAGCCTCCAGCGTCCAGCCGAGAGACCAGCCGCTGTTTGGTTGCTTTTTCCTCTGCAGATGTGTCCGTTCTGTCTGTTCACATCTGCAGGGACAGCAGAGGAAAACTGAAGCTTACTCCATGCTCCTATAACAGACAAAACCAGAAATTAAACAAGCAATGATGGTAATAAAAAAACAACAAAAAACAAAACAGCAGCTTGACAGGCACTGGATGAAGTCAAAATGCCAACTTTGGAAGAAGAGCCAAACATATCGACGGGAAGATGGGAGCATTCATATTTTATACTTAAACAAAACAGAGACTAAACACAGACTAAACCTGACAGCGCAGAGACGTATATATCGCCGCCAAGGCTGCACATCCTCCACCTCTTATTGTCTGATGATTATTTTAATAATAGAAAATGTCTGCAGTTTGTACATGGATCCAGATCAACAGTGAATGAACGGAGGAAGCATGTCAGAATTTTTAAAGTACAATTTTGACTGAGAAAATCATGGAATCAACTGGCATTAGCGTTAAGAAACCCAGAAATCAGTGTTTCTATTTTACAAAGGGGTTCCTTAAAGGGTCCAGCTCTGCAGTTTTACCTGAAAGTCTCTGATTTTGCAGCTTCAAACTCAGTATTTTTTGTCTCAGGCTGGCTAATCAGCAGTCTCCAGCCCTGATCCCAGTGGCAGCAGGCAGGTATTTTTAACCAGAAACAGCTCTGAGGAACGGAGTGTGCAGAACCCGGCACAAAATGGCAGCTGGTGTAAATTTAGCTGCTCCAGAGACAGGTGGAGTTTTCCTCTGCTACTGCAGGTGGAGAACAGAACGTGAAATATTCTAGATGACAAACGCATGATAATGTTCTGTATCTTCTGAATGCAAAAAGTCTTTTACACTCAGAAAACAATGTTTGGGCTCCAGAAAAAACTATAAAGACATCAATATTTTTGGGTTCTGACAACTGGGAATGAAACCAAAGAACTCTAAGTTAGGGAAATTATTTTTTCTCTACAATGACTGGCAGCAAAAACAAGTTTTGACGTGATTACTTGTGAAAATTTGGTTGTTCCAACTGGTGTTTTAACAGTTTTTTGGAAGGGGATTCTTAATTCACCTAACTTTGTTTTGAAGTTGGTGCATTTAAATAATTACGTTTCTCCAGTTTGAGTTGAAATCTTGACTTAAAGGTGAAGAAAAAAATACCATTAGTAGTTTATGCAGCACCCAGAGATTTACAAAATAAACCAATACAACACTAGATAAAGCCACCAAAGAATGCCATGTGAAACTAAAGAAAAAGAGCATGTGGAATTAAAGTATATTGAGGTTAAAACCATAAAGACAAGGCTAGAAGTAAAGAATGACAACGGCATCAGAAATGTTTTGCTTCAAGTCAGTAACGTCCCATATCTTTGTTCAATACACGACATCTTTAACATAACCCCATAGAAAGATGTCCAAGGGAGCGATATCTGGTGAACGAGGTGGAAAGGAACCGGTCCATCCCTTCCAATCCACCGGTCTGACGAGTAGACATGTTTTAGGGTTTCATTTAACATTACCTCTTTCACCAACAGGATTCCTGAAACACACAATTTCAATGTGTTCTAAACTTAACTTTAATACACACTGATTACAATAAAACACATCTGATATCTTATCAACTGCCTCTGCAGTAAATTCTTAAAGTTGTACAGAGACTTCATGGACACCCTGTAAATCTAGGAAAGAACCAAACGTTCTTTTACATCAAAGATGCTCAGGTTTCAGAATAAATAGTCGTTGGAAGCTCAGTGCTGCAGTGATGTCTGTGGTGTTTATGAGTGAAGGAAAACTTTAGTTTATGGCTGTAAGTTTGAGTTTTTCTGCATACAGCCGAGTGAAACCCCAAAAGACTGAGCAAAAAACAAAAAGTACAACAAGACCTTAACATCCTCACACATGGAGGTTATGTAAAAAAGGAATACCCAGCAGCATAACAAATGACAAACACAGCAGTGCATGTAGCTGCAGCCTGTGGACTCTCAGGGAGTCTCGGCTCCTCATTGATTCTCGCTCACTGACTGTCCCTCCGGCCTTGTCCTTTAAAACGCCGGCGTTAGGAACTCACTGGTGTGTGTGCTGCCGACTGACTTCCTTACATTATCTGCATGGCTGAACTCGGAGCACTAACAGACAGCCATGATTTCTGTTTCCCGGCAGCTCAGCAGGGACCGGAGCATGGATCAGACCGACTCGGCGCTTCGCTAGAGGCTTCGGGTCAACGGAGTGGAGCCAAAATCAATCTGAAGGGTTTCACTGACAAATGGGTTTCCACATAGTTTCACAGTAAACATTAAGATTTAGAATAAAGCAGTGAAGAGGCAGGAAGGGTTACACCTCAAATTAGCAGCAAGTGGAATATCTGGATTAAACCGTTATGTGTGGAGATTCCGTCTTCTATTCATCCTCCTTTTTACCAGATTTCCTTGAACCTCTTTTTTTATTTCTTTCACCAGTCCATAATCTCTGCTGCTTGGTCCAATTAGATATGAGGAATGAGGGTCATGTGACCAAACAGGAAGCTGATCTACGTTTTGGTCGTCGTGCTAGAGCTTCTTCTGTGAAGTGGCACCTTAAAGTCAGTTTAAAATCTCAATTTATTTTAATCTGCCACATTTTATTATTTTTCCTCCATCTTTTTGTTATATTTATCTGTTTTTGAAGTGGCCACTCAACTATTAGGCTTATAAGGTTAGGATTAGTAGGATTAGTGGCTTATAGGGTTAGGATTAGTAGGGTTAGAGGCTTATAGGGTTAGGATTAGTAGGGTTAGAGGGTTAGGATTAGTAGGGTCAGATTTAGGGGAAATTTATCTCGATGCCCCCCCCCCATGTCAAAGGACACAGTTTGGAATGGGTAAGCCAAAGATAAGGCACTGGCCAACTACTGGAGTGCGTATATCTCTGATTCCAATAGTTGTCTTAGAGATCAAATCTGTCTTGATTTAATAATTTGACTATTTCTTTTGCAGGTCGAGGATCCGTCTAGGAGGCCATTGTTTGTAGGTAAGCTACAGGTAGGTATTGTTTTCAGGTAAGTATTAATGCAGGTAAGTCTTGTTCGAGGTAAGTGTATTTCCAGGTGATTCTTTGCAGAGTCGGTGGACGTTGGAGGTGAGTGTCTAGATTGGTTCTGGGCTGGGGTTAGCACAGTAAGCTAAGCATTAGTGTGAAAGTTAGGGTTTTTCAATTTGAAGGAGTCCAATTTTGTTTGTTTTTTTGGCAGGTCAAATTTTGCGGATGTAGTGCAAAATGGGCTGTTGAGTGGGCAAGGTTAGTCCTCATAGAAAACTGGGCAACGATTAAGGTCCTGATGCCCTGGACCACCACATCTTGCATAGGCGGAACCCAGGAGGGCCGCATACTTACCGCCTACACAGAAACAGATTGCTTGTTAACACTGCTAGGTTGCCACGATCTGTCCGGATATGCTTGGAGAGTAGGGTGTCTCGGTCCCCCGACGGAGGTGGTGTCTATGCTAAGCCTTATTCTTCTTGTTTTAGTACCTCCTCAGATAACCGGTATTGCCAGCAGGATAGTCCGCTGCGGCTTTTCCCGGACCCGTCCGTGGTAAAGGTGGTATGGGTCCCTAAGCAGCTAAGCCACAGAAGGGGCAGGGACCTCCAGGTACTCTATCTCAGCCCGGACAGAGGAAGGCCGAAACCCGGTGGTCGTTCCAGGGGGCTGCAGGTCTGTGCTGGCCCTCTGGTTTCCACCCGGGAATCGGGTGGAAAAACAATCTGACTCCTTTTGTACAAATTGCATGTTGGTTCGGCTCAGATGGTTGTGATCCCATTTATTTATTTATTTATTTTTAAAAATTTTTATTATTATTGTTTTTATTCCACGGTGTGGTTGTGTGTGAGTGGCCAGCGCCGCTAAGTATGTTGGGCAAGAAGTGGGGAGGGGGTTTGGGGTGGAGTAGGTGTGAATGATTGTAACAAAGGGCTACTACCCAGAATGCCCCACGACCCAAGCCCCACCCACAAATATTCAAAAGCGACACGATGACTCAGGACCAGAAGAGGCCCAGCTTCCAACTTAACTGGGAAAGCAACCTCAAGGGAGGGGGGGGGGGAGCTCAATTTGAGCACTGCACCTCTCCCCACCCTCCAGCAGGGGTTGCTGTAAAAAGCAAAATCCTCCCCCCCATATGGGGTTACTGTAAAACTAAATCCGGGAGAGCTCAAACCAAGCATTGCACATCTCCCAATGCCCGAAAGGGGCCGCTGTAAAAAGCAAAAACCTCCGCTCCAAATGGGGTTACTGTAAAATCAAATTGGGGAGAGCCCTAACCGGGCATTGCACGCCTCCCAATCCCAACAGGGGTTGCTGTAAAAAGCAAAACCCAAACCCCCAATGGGGTTCTTGTAAAATGTAAATCGGAGAGAGCTCAGGCCGAGCGAGCACTGCATGCCTCCCAATCCCCAACAAGGAAAATGGAAATAATTGTAAAAAAAAACAAAAACAAAACAATTCTCCAGAAAGGAGCCATTTAACCAGAAGGATGGAATCTACTTCCCAAAAGTCTGGTCTGAAAGGCATTGGGGCCCACATGTTGGAAACCACGCTATATGCATAAAAATCTGAGAAAAAGCCCTATTGGATTCCTGGGTTTATTTGTGTTCTATTTATGTTTATCTGAGTTGAACGGGGAAGGAGAACTTTTTCAGGGTTTCCCGAGGCTATCTTCAGTGATAAATTTAAAGGTGAGTGGTCTAGTTCTATTTCTTTTTATCCCATAAGGTGAGTTTGGCTCCCTGGTGTGATAGGACAGGTGGCTAGTGATAGGAAAGGTAGAATTTGGAAAAGGTGTCAGGGGGCCCGTACCTGCCTTGGCCGGATTCCCCCAGTGATCTGTCTTGATCATCCACCCTGACCATGCACTCACTCAACCTCACCCATTTCGGGAAGAGGGAGAAGGAGTGGGTGGGAGACGTAAAGAGAGGTGTTGTTTTATCCGTGTTCAACTGTATGGGGTACCAATAGGTACAAAAGTATGGGTTTTACAGAGTATGTAATGGGATGAATCAGACTTGGTATTGTATAGGCCTGTTTTCCATTGAGGATCATCAAGATCCTATTGTTGGAGTTTTTCTGCCTTTAACCTGACATCACTTTCGATCCACATACTCGTTTTTATTTATTGAAAGCTATAACAAATTTATTAATTATTTACAAATTATTTACAGTTGAACAAGGGCAAAACATGAATAGAATGTGTAACAAGATTCTTCTTTCTTCAGTCTTCGTTGGCGGTTGTCGGTCTTATGTCCTTTTGTTGGTTGAGTCCTCTTGGAAAGGTTGTGTTTAGTCTTTTAATCCAGGTGGATTCTGCTGCCCGTCTTTGTGTGGTGGTCCAGTGGGGGTTGTGCTCTATGTCCCTCAATACCAGGTTGTGGACTCCATGTTTCTGGAAGTGCTGGACTAGGTGCGTCCCGGATTTCCATCCCATCCTTATGTTATACTGGTGTGTCCGTCTGGATGCCAGGGAGTTTCTGGTCTGGCCGACATATAGAAGGTGGCACCTTCTGCACCGGATGATGTATACACAGTTTTTGTCTCAGGGGGTTATGTTGTTTGGTAGTGTGTATGTTGTTTTTGAGAATCTGGCTTTTGACTGTCCTAAGTTGTTTTGGTGTTTTTCTGAGTTTTGTTGGGTCTGGTAGTTTTGTTGAGACCAGGGTGTCTTGTAAGTTGGGATTTCTTTTGAAGGCTGATATGACTCTAAAGTTGTCCGGGATTGGTGTGTCTGCTAGTATGGTTTGGAAATTGGTCTTGATGGCTTGGTTGGCTTTAGCAGTGTATGAGGAGTTTAATGAAATTATTGGAATCGGTTGTCTGTTGTCTTCTTGTGTCATGGGTAGGGTTTGTTGTTGTAGGGATGTTTCTTTCCAGGCTTTGCGTAGGAAGTTCCTGCTGCTTCCAGGGAGCGGAAGAGGGTGTATGTGGCATCGTCTCTCTCCTTTTTCTCTGATGAGATTCTGTCAAAATGTAGTAGCTGGGATTTGACGAGTCCTCTGAAGGTATGAGCTGGGTGGAAATTCGTCTTGTGCAGCAGGGTATGGGTGTCCTTCGGCTTGAAGTAGACCTTAGTTTTGAGTTTGCTGGTCTGTGCAAAGTCGGAGTCCTTGAAAACGACTGTGTCAAGAAATTCCACTTGGGATTGGTGGGTGGTGGGTTTCAGTTTGATGAGGGTATGGTGGCTGTTCAGGATCTTTACAAAGGTGTTGAATTCTTCTTGTGAGTGGGTCCAGATGTCATCCAGGTACCGGTAGTATTGGAGTGGGAGTTTTGGGCACTTCTTGAAGACTGTTTCCTCCCAGTCTGCCATGTATATATTGGCGTATGCGGGGGCAAAGTGTTTCCCCATCGCCGTTTCCTTGAGTTGAAGGTAATGTTTTCCGTCGAACTGAAAGTTGTTCCTAGTGAGGTTAAGTCGTAGGAGTTGTAAGATTTCGGGGTCAGGTTGTCTGTCGTCTGGGTATTTTTGAAAGAATTGTTGTACCGCTTTCAGTCCTAAGTCCGTGTAAATGTTTGTGTAGAGGCTATTGACGTCCATAGTGAACAAAGTGCATGGTTCTGGGATAGTCATTTCCCATAGGTGTCCAATGAAGTCCTGGATGTTTTTTAGGTAGCTTGGGTGTTTCATCGAGAGGGGCTTCAGGAGCGAGTCAAGGTACTCCACTAGTTTGTAGCTTTCACTGCTGCAGTCGGAGACTATGGGTCTGCCAGGGGGAATTCTGTGGGGGATCGTCCAGGTTTCTGGGGGTTTGTGGATTTTGGGGAGGAGGTAGAAATATCTGGGTCGAGGGGTGTCCTTTCCTTTTATGTAAGTCGCTTGTTTTTTGTTAGGTGTCCGTTATGTGTCATGGTGTCTAGTATGTCCGAGATCTGTTTGGCTGTGTGTTGGTAGATGGGTCATTGTAGGGGTATGTAGTAGGTCGTGTCGTTGAGTTGTCGTAAAGCCTCATAGGTGTAGTCAGTCCTGTCCATAATGATGGTGGCGCTTCCCTTGTCTGCAGGTTTAATGATAATGGAGGTGTCTTCCAAGAGGTCTTTTAGGGTTTTTTGTTCTTCCTCTGTCAAATTTGGTTTGTCTTGGTTTTTGTTGAAGTCAGGGGTGATGAGTTGGTGGGCTTTGATTAGGTCTAGGATCTGTGGTGGTAGTTTCGAGGGGTCCGGTTCCCAGTTGGATTTAGGGGTGAAGGATTTCGTGATCTTTTGTGTGGTAGGTCCAAAGTAGGTGCTTAGTCTCAGTCGTCTGTGGTACTCTGCTAGGTGATATGTCCAGGAAGTTCTGATGTTGGTTGGTCCTTGGGGTGTGGGAATAAAGGAGAGTCCTTTCCTTAGTAGTCTGGTTTGGGGGGCCGACAGTGTGAAGTTTTGGGACAGATTCACGATGTCTTTATTGGGGGTTCCGGCTCTGCATCCGGGTCTTTGATTCTAAAAAAGACATCCATTACTGCCAGATTGCCTTGGCTGTGTTGAGAGTCCAGTGGATGTTGTCGGTTCTGGTTTGAAAGAGGCTTGGGTCCAATCTGGGGATGGGCTTGTTGGTGGCCTCGATCAATAGGTTGAGGTTGATGAGGTTGGCTTGGGTCTTGGAGGGTAGGTGTTGTGAGAAATTAATGACTGGGATGTGGATCACTGCCTGAGGGAAGGCTTTCTTGTCTGCGTTAATCGTTCGGTCCAAGTTTTAGTTTGAGCAGGGTGTTGTTGCTTTGTTCCCTGTCATTTATGCCAAAGGAGAGTATGATCTTTGAGGTCATGTTGTTAGGGGTGACTCTCCGGAGGATGTGGGTGGCGTGGCTCATTTTTGCCCCGGGGTAGCAGTCGGTCTGGGTATGTTCCCTTGTGAGTGGTTGGAATCCGGCTAGGTTGGAGTCCCCCATTATAATTACCAGTGCTTTGGGTGTTAGGTTCCAGTTCTGATATTTGTTCCCTCAGTGGTCATGTTTGGTGTAATTGTGGTTGGGTTTCAGAGTCGGTGGGGGTGTGGTTGTGAGGTCAAAGTGTTGGTGTTTGGTCAATGGTGTCAGGAGTATGACAGGGTTCATTCGTACAGGTGGTGGTTTGGGATTCCCGTGTTGAGCAAAAAACTCATCCAAGACCCAGGATTCTGACGATGATTGGTCGTGGATCTCAATGGGTAGGTTGTTAGTGAATTCTGGTTTGGACGGTCCCGCTTGTTCTGGTTCTTTGTTTTGGGGTATGGGGGTTCTTGGTTGGGGGTTGGGAAATTCCTTGTTTGGTACCAGGGATGCAGTTTGTTCAGGTCAGGAGGTGGGGAGTATTGTTTTCTCAGGACTCCTGTCTGGGGTATGAGTTGTTGGTTCCGGGGTTGTGTGATGTTTGGGTCTTGTGTGTGTGGATTTCTTATTTGGTCTCGGGGTTGTTTCGTATTTGGGCCGGGGGTTGGATGTTTCTGTTTGCTCTTGTTTTTTTTCAGGGGAATGGGTCCTTTTTTGGCCTCGTTTTGGGGTTATATGGTGTCTCGGCCGGGGGTTGGATGATGTTTTTCTTATGGATTTTCTGTTGGGGGATTGGATTCTTCCTCCGTCTGTGTGTTGTTTGGGGTGAGATATAGAGGATCCGGTTTGATTGTGGTTCTTGTCAGTGGGATGGGTTCTTCCATGGTTTGGCCTGGGAGATGTGTGGTGTCTGGGGCGGGTTTTCGGGATTTCAGCTTGTATATGTTTTTTGTCAGCAGAGCGGGTTCCTCTCTGGTCTGGTCTTGGGGGTGTGTGGTGTTTGGATCGGGGATTGGAGGGGTCTGCTTGTTTATGTTTCTTTTCGTGGGATCGGTTTCTCATGCGGTTAGGATTAGTAGGATTATCGGGTTAGGGTTAGTAGGGTTAGAGGCTTATAGGGTTAGGATTAGTAGGGATATAGGGTTAGTAAGATAAGCAGGGTTGGAGGGTTAAGATTAGTAGGGTTAGAGGGTTAGTATTAGTAGGGTTAGAAGTTTATAGGCTTCGGGCTGGGGTTAGTACTCACATAAAAGTGGAAATATAGATCCTGCTATCCTGTCTTTCTTCTGTAAAACACTAAACATTCTGCCATTATAACAAAGGAAAAACATTCTCAAACCAACATTTAAGCAATGTTTTTCTCAGATGAGATTTTTTTTAAATACAGAACCTTTTGTAATGTTCCTGTGATGTGATTTACTAAAGGTACAATATTCTAGCTTTTGGTTGAGGGAACACTCTGGAGAACATTCTTCTGGAAGACGTTTCTACACTGAAACCAAAGCAAGAAAGTTCTCCATAGAACGGTCAAAAAAATAAACATGTTTTCGAGACCTCAGATGACAGAACGTTCCTCATAATACGTTCCTGTACTGCAATATATTAACAAAGCAGGAACGTTCTGGCTGCTGTGTTCTGAGGGATGTTGGTGGATGGAACACAACAAAAGGTTCCCCTAATGTTACAGGAGAACATAGGAAAAATGTTCTCAGTGCAACATTCAGTTTTGAGAATGTTAGGACAAAATGTTATGAAAAAACTTTTTCAGAGTATCTTTAGTTATCCTGCCTTCAGGAAAACATTCTGGGAAGAAGAGCTTTGCAGAACTTTAACTTTGATTATCTTTATTTCTCTACAAGTAAACTAAAAGCTAACACCACAGTTCCCTCCTGGTTCGTCTCTCTATTCATTTACTAAATAAACCGTATCATCTCCATTCTATCAGGTCGGATAATGAAGGCAGAAACTTTAAAAAGCAACATTTTCTCTCCTTCCTCTTTTGGTTTTCTTCCTCTCAGCTCCAACCTTGGTTCACCTGCGATGCTCCCTACTCCTCTCCTCCACCTCCAGCCCCAGGAGGACACTTCATGCTGGCCATGCTGGTTTTTACGTGCCATTGGCTTTGCCATGTTACAGTTCTGTCTGCCGTCTCCTGCATCATTTATCAGAAAGCTCCCACAGCGAGATGCAGACAGGTAGAAGAACGAAGACAATAAAAAGAGCAGACTAAAGGAAGGAGGAGAAGTACAGAAAGAAGAACCATTAGTACATTTTAAAAACAAATGAAACTGAAAAACAAACGAGTGAAATTAACAGAACTAATGAACTACACCGAGCTCAGGAGGTTTTGTTTTTCCTCTGCAGTCAAAAACACAAACTCAGATTCAGTTTGAGTTACATGAGGGCTCTGATGAAGATTGTTGTCCTGTCTTCTCTCCTTTCATTGAGTTCACATAATGTTGTGAACAACAGTTTGCATTCACATGTAGAGACAATGAATGATAATAACTATGTTTATACAGAATTAGTAAGTCAAAGTGCTTTACAGTATCAAAGGTCACGCCGATGTTTTTAAACAGTGTTCGTGCACTGAATGATGCCGTCATCTAAGGCCCAGGCAACCTTATTGTTCAGATGATTTAGTCTTTCTTAACCAATCACCATCACCTCAGTCTTGTCTGAGTTGAATAAGAAGACGTTTGCTGCCAGCCAGCTCTCCACAGCAGCCAGACAGGCCTCAAGCTTCAGTGTATCTGAGCAGCTGTCTGCAGTAATCAGTTAGTACAGTGGCAGGTCATCAGCATAACTGTGGAAGGTAATCCTAAAAAAACATATATGAGAACAACAAAGGACCAAGAACAGATCCCTGTGGAACCCCAAACCTGACTGCCTTCCTCCCAGAGAATACATCGTTGTGTTGGACATGCTGAGATCTGCCAGATAAATATGATTATAACCATTCAAACACTCAGGTGTATGACAGCAGCATCACATTTTCAGTGACTCCTATGACTGAATTTTCTGACAGAATCATTGAAATGTGCGTCTTTGCAAAAAAAAAAAATGACGCATTTAGTTCGGTCAGATTTATTATAGTCTTCTGGCAATATGACCAAAAAAAAAAAAAAAAACAGCAACTTGAATGATCAGTTTGTGATGTAGGAAGTTCTGCTAATCACATTTCCTTAATGGCATGTCCTGATTGACTACAGCTGGTGACTCATTTAAACCAGTTTAATTAGGGCCCATTTGATTCACTTTTCAGACCCAAAAACAATAGTGGGAAAATCTGAGGAGCTGAGCAAAGATCTGAAAAAATAAATTATCAACTCAAACACATCAAAAAACTGTTTGTTGTACGTATAAATTGTGTGGTGCTGTTGTGTCACTGTGATGATATGGAAGGAAATACAAACTGCCACCCTCTACTCAAGAACTTTTGTTCATACTGTATCAGCTGACTTCCCTGAGGAACTTACCCATAATTCACAGTGAAGCTGATGATATATTAATGTGGTTGGACACATTATTAGACGGGCATGCAGGGGGAGATCTTCTGGAAGTGACACCATCTGCTGTTGTGGTTCTTTAATGTAGAGTTTTTCTCTTTTTTCAGATAAACGTCTGCACAGGATTTACAGATGTTCAATCCTTCCTGATGTCTGGTAGTTTGGTAAAAAGAACAACACTGTAATCCATAAAATTAATTTGAAAATTAATTGAATTTTATTGAATTTTGACTCTATTATCTAAAACCATGCAATAGAAAGTTTTTCAGAACATTTTTCCTATGTTCTCCTGTAACATTAGGGGAACCTTTTGTTGTGTTCCATCCACCAACATCCCTCAGAACACAGCAGCCAGAACGTTCCTGCTTTGTTAATATATTGCAGTACAGGAACGTATTATGAGGAACGTTCTGTCATCTGAGGTCTCGAAAACATGTTTATTTTTTTGACCGTTCTATGGAGAACTTTCTTGCTTTGGTTTCAGTGTAGAAACGTCTTCCAGAAGAATGTTCTCCAGAGTGTTCCCTCAACCAAAAGCAAGAATATTATACCTTTAATAAATCACATCACAGGAACATTACAAAAGGTTCTGTATTTAAAAAAATCTCATCTGAGAAAAACATTACTTGAATGTTGGTTTGGGAACGTTTTTCCTTTGTTATAATGGAAGAATGTTTCATGTTTTACAGAAGAAGAATAAGAAAGCAGCATCTATATTTCCACTTTTATGTGAGTACTAACTCCAGCCTTAACCCTCTAACCCTACTAATCCTAAACCTACTAATCCTAACCCTACTAATCCTAACCCTACTAATCTTAACCCTCTAACCCTACTAATCTTAACCCTCCAACCCTACTAATCCTAACCCTACTAATCTTAACCCTACTAATTTTAACCCTCTAACCCTACTAATCTTACTAACCCTATGATGCTGATAGTTGTGTGGTTGCTACCAAAACAGATAAATATAAAATACTGGACTCTGAACACTTCTCAAACTTTATCAAAACCTCTGCTGCTTCAAGTTTGCAATGATGATACCGGAATGGAAAAAGACAGGAAAAATAATATGTGGCACGAACATCTTTAGAACACGTTTAATTATCCAACCTTTAAGGAGA
Organism: Acanthochromis polyacanthus; assembly: GCF_021347895.1. NCBI lineage: Eukaryota > Metazoa > Chordata > Actinopteri > Pomacentridae > Acanthochromis > Acanthochromis polyacanthus. The sequence goes on from NC_067129.1 coordinate 551,693, forward strand.
ACACTCAGGGAACTAAAAGAAAACCTCCAGATTTAAGTTTAATTCAAGGGACTTTGCAGAACTTTCTCAGAATGATTTTTGAAATAAGTTGTAGCTGGAAAAGGAAGTGATTTGTGGAACATTCTGTGTTTATCTAGAAATGTTAAATCTACAAACTCTTTCCAGATAGCTGCTTCATGTGTTTTTGTTTTTAAAAAGGATGATTTTGTCGAGCGAAATAAAGAGAACGACATGTTTCTTTAGAAGAACAACTGAAAGAGAAACAGTTAGAATGACAGAAAATGTCAGTTGTACAGCATCAGTCTGAGCCAGAGCTGCTGCCAAGACAGAAATAATCGCTCTGGTTGCATAAAACTGGGAGGGCAGAAACTCATCCACTGTGAAAGTGGTGGCAGAGATGATTCCTGTCAATAAATTATTTAGGGCAGAATTTAATTTTCTCAGCTGCAAATTTCACTTCTCACATTAATGTTTCCTTGTCTGGTAGAGATGATGGCAAAAGAAAATGTCACTAGAAGAACAATGCAGTGTTTTAGGATGTTTTTGTTGCAATTTCAAGAATAAAAAAGCTGTAAAATGAGACAGAAAGAGGAGTAAAGTGATGCAGAGAAACGAGGGTTTCTCTACACCTGGCAAAGGGTCAGCAAAGCACTCTGCAGCCATAACCAGGTTAATGGTGGGAGGTGGGTGAGACGGGTGAGACGGAGCTGATGGGACAGGGTGGAGGGTGGAGGGTGTTTCTGCTTCAGAGTAAAGTGAAGCAGACAGAAAGGGGGAGAAGGAAAAAGGAGAGGAAGGTTCTATTTGGATCCTCCTCCTCCTCCTCGCCTGTTTTAATCTGACTAAATAGGATAACCTGCTCTTCATAAAAAATGGATGCCACTTCATTCGGAGGGGACCCACCGGCTGGGGGGCCCCTGGAGGCCGAGTGAGGGGCCGGCCAAAAAAAAGAAAAGGAAAAAAATCACTGGCTGTAATTAATTAGCGCCCCACATGCACGCTCACAATCCACCCAAACCGGGAATGAAATTTGGTTCCAGGATGGACGAGCGAGCCTGGAATGAAATGCAGAGAGAGAGAGAGAGAGGAAGTAAGGCGGTGGGGGGAGGAAGTGAGGCGGTGGGGGGAGGAAGTGGAGGCCAGTCGCTGCTTGCTAGGCGGCTTTTTGCCCAATCACGTGGGGGGAGTTTGTCAAGCAGGAGATTGCAGTGTGAAATATTAATGCGGCCCTCCTCCTCCTCCTCCTCCAAAGACGAAGACGGAGCGAGCCAGCTCCTGGAAGGGACACTCGGCCCTCAATATTTGATGAGCCGGGCCGAGGCCCAGACACAGCCAGGCGCTGCCGGGCCGCCCGCCCCTTTAACGCAACATGCATCATCCACCCTGCCTTTAATGCAGCCGGCGGCGGTGGAGGTGGAGGTGAGGGGGTCTAGGTGGTCTCCGGCCAGAACAGCCTCCTGAAAATGAGGCGGATGAAGTAGAAAGACTCCCTTAAAGCATGTCAGAGGAGGAGTGGAGGTGACAGTCCGGTCCAGAGGTGGAACGTCCAGGAAAAGCCCTCAGAGATCCAGATGTTGGTGGAGAGGCGGCTGGATGAGGAGTTACTGACTTCTGTGGCTCGATGAGAAACACAACCTGCTGAGGTCGCAAAAAACAAAAAAACACAACAATAGCAGCTTCAGTCCTGATTCTGAAGTTATTTCTGAGGTTCTAATATGGAACCAAAGAACGTGAAGTCTGACTCTGATCCAGAGCGTTTCTGTCACACTTCTGATTATCGTGCTCATAAAATCTAGAGTTAGAGTATTTAGTAAGTGTTTGTGTGACAGTTTTGGTGCTTGTGTTCCATCAACATCACCCCCAGAACATGCCCAGAACACTGCAGCCAGAACGTTCCACCTCTGTTAAAATATCGCATTAAAAGAACGTCTCATAAAAACATCTGGAGAACATCTTTTAAAATGTTGGCTAAAAAACATTCTCTAAACGTTGACAATAAAACATTTATTTTACTTCCTGAAATCATTTCTGAAACGTTGCATCAAGAACATCTTTCTGTTGTTATCATCGTGGAACGGTTTTATAGAAGAACATTCCGTCATGTTCCCTCAACAACATCCCCAGAACACTGCAGCCAGAACGTTCCACTTTAATTAAAGGAACATTTGGTAAAAATCTTCTGAGGCGCTGAAGATAGTTTTTTGAATGTTGCTTTGAGAACGTTCCTCTTTACCATCATAGAACATCATCTGTGTTCCTGACATCTTCTGAATGTTGACATTAAAACATTCTAGTAACTTTATAGGAACATTAGTGGAAATGGAAATATTCTTAAACATTCTTTAAACTTTGGATTAAAAGATTTTCTTTCTAAAATGATTAGAACTTGCAGGTAATGTTTGTAAATGTTGTGGGAACATTCTCGGCCGGCTGGGTTCTGTTTCTCTGCTCATCAGTGGCTAACTGCAGATAAATGCAGTTTGTTCTGAAAAGCTGCTGGAGAACATCAGTGTTCCTTCAGAGATGGTCGACCTCCGGCTCAGTGAGTTCTCCGTGTGTCGGTTCTCCTCTGGTGGAACCGTGATGGGGGTGAAGGGACACCCGGGGCCCCTGAAGGCCCCGTCGGAGTCCCGGTCTCCTGACCTGTGACCCCCCCTCAGAGCTCAGTGTGTCCTGACGCCTCAATAATTGATGCCATGGAAAGGCGACGTTCCGCCTTGGGAACGGTTCCCTCACCTGCACCCGCGGACGTACAGCAGAACCCTCATCCGTCGTCACGACACGTCCTCACACACCAGGACGTATTGATTTTGTTAAGTGAGCCGATGCTGAGGGTTCAGGAGGAGGAGAAACACCGAGGACACGTCGTTTATTCTGCTCTGTGTGTCCTCTAACCTCCTGTTTCCATTTACAGGCACCAAAAATAGAGTTTAATAAGTTCAGGGAAAAAAATCCTCAAATTTCTGAAAATTTGCAAAACCTTCAGGAAGGAAATTCCAATAATTCCTTAAAAGTTTCCCTGAAAATTTTTATTTTTAAAAAATCCCCAAATTTGGCAAGAAAATTCTTGTAAATATTTTCAAAAAATGAGTAAAAATCTTCCAAAAAAAATCCAAAAAATATCTAAAGTGATTCCATATATGTCAGTAAAACTTGTTTTAAACGTTAAATGGTTGTATTTATATAGTGCTTTTATCCAAAGCGCTTTACATGATACGTCACATTCACACATTCACACACTGATGGTGGAAGCTGCCATGCAAGGCGCTAACCACGACCCACCAGGAGCAGTTAGGGGTTAGATGTCTTACTCAGGGACACCTCGACATGAACACAACAGGCCGAGGATCGAACCGGCAACCTTCCAGTTACAAGACGGCCACTCTACCCACTGAGCTTTTATTTAAGAACATTCACAAGAATTAACCAAATCCAGTGAAACAATATTTGTTTGGTGCCCATAAGTGAAGACAACAGGAGGGTTAAAGCCAAAGACTCGGGCTGAAGAGTCCTGATCGTCAAACAAAGCCTTCACCTTCTCCAGAACTTCGTCTGTCCAAACATCACATCCTGACGGACAAACGGACTCGGACACGACGGGTCTTTGCCTCCTCGCTGCCCTCGCTGCCCCAGGTGTCTCCGCTGCTCGTCTTTTGTCCACTAAGTACCGGTTTACAATATTGATGAGGCCTGGAGGTCGAGCAGCAGCAGGACGTCTGGAGGCTTCTGGAACACCGAGGGTCTTAGTGCTTTGTGTATTTCTGTGTATTTACAGCCAGGACAAGTTGGGGGGGTGTGATGTGTTCATAAATCTACAGACGCTGCTGTAGTTTCACCCAGAGCTCTGAAACAAAACACAAAAACTACACAAAAGCTGCATAGTTCAAGTTTTACACATATACTTTTCCTAATTAGGCTTCATCTGACGGTATGGTGGTCCAAACAGTTCTCCAGCTTCTTTCACTAGAAGAGACCAACAGAGACACTGAAATGTCTTTAAAGAATCTTTTTCTTTGCTCTTTTTTATCCACTGAGGAAGAAACTCCAGTCATTTGTTCTTGTTTCAATAAACCTGACATTTAGTACGATGTGTGATGAATTATCAGCTCCTCAAACATGAAGCCTCATTTGTTGTTAAATTTCAACCTGAAGACATCATGGCAATGCAAACAAAGCAAGCAATATATCGACCCCAGTGAACAGCAGTTATCAGGATCCTAGAAATGAATCCACATCAGCGTTCTAACGTCAAAACAGTAAAACACTGGAACCTCAGCTTCATATCTTCTCCTCAAATCAAATTCTACTGATGCTGGAGACCTCAAACATCGAAGAAACGTCGATCAAAGATGGTATTTTTAGTATTAAACATGGATTTATCCAAATAAATACACTTACAGGAACTTTCTGGGGATCCAACACCAGCCTTATTAAAAAATGAAGCATTTTATTCCATTTTCAGTGGCACATATTTAAACATTTAGCCTCTGCTGGAACCATTGAATCATTAAGATCTACAGGAAACAACGTCAGCACCAAAGTTCACGACTGAGAGTTTTATTTGTGGAGATACTGAACCCTTAAAATGGTCTGGAAACATAAAATTCAGAAAATCAAACCAAAATACTTTATATAACTTTGTTTTTGTCTCCAGTGAACACATTATGAGCAAAGAGACACTGATTTTTTGGACAAGCAATGAAAATACCCAGTGAGTCCCCATCATCATTTAATTTACAGTAAAACGTACTGCTGTCGAAGTCTACTGAAGTTAGTGAAATATGGACCAAAGTCTAGATTTTTTGTATTAAACATGGATAAGTCCATATATATATATATTTACGGATACTCTTTGGGGCCTTAATAGCAGCCTTGTTTGGAAGATTTTGCACTTTTTTTTATTTTCATTGGTGAACTATCAAAAATGTAGCCTCTGCTGGAACCATTCAATCATTTAGATCTCCTGGAAATAATTTTTTGTGTTCACACCAGATTCCATGGCTTCAGAAGTTCTATTTCTGGAGTTATTGAACCAATAAAAGGACTTCCTGGACATCATTCTGAGAGCAGAAACAAACGGATGAGCAGGCTTCTAAACGAAGCTAAAACATTTAGCAGAGCTTAGCTTTAGGTCCCACACAACAAATACGATTGATATTCATAAACGGGAGATAATTCCAGTGTTTTATTGGACAAACTGCTTCATAAATTCAGTGTATTTCACTAACAGGTATAAAGTAGACACGTTTCTATGTGATGGACTCCATTTATACATTTCCCAGCTTCAGTAAATCTTTCCCTGTTTTTGGGGAATTTAGCGTTTGGATTTTCTACATTTCAGAGATTCAGATCAACACGTTGAGAAACATCCAGGTGTGACTCATCGTTTGTTTCTGTCAGTAAACTGTTAAAACGTCGTCTTCCATCGTCTCATCAGCTTTTCATCGTCGTCGTCTTTTCATCAGCTGCAGCTGTGAGGCTCAGAACGGATCAAAGAGGAATGAAGACGTCACATTCACTGAGAGTCAGACGGAGAATAGCTTTTATTTACATCAGCTGCATAACAGCTGCTTCTGTTCCATTAAGATGTTTTCCAGAGTGGTGGAAAGAGCCACAAAAACAGTCTGTAAATTAACTTTTGAATATGTATTTGAAGTATTTTGCGACCCCTGATGTGCATTTTTGATAAAACTACAGATTTTTGAATGTATTTTGATGTACATTTTTTTTAAAAAGGGTTTGTTTTTAACAGCAGGATTAGTCTGAATCTGTTTTACTTTAATTTTCCTTCACAGATTTTGTCATCTTCTATCACTAAACTAAAGATTTGTCCTTTTCCTTTGTCCTTCTTGGCCTTAAATCTTCCTTTTTCTCACATCAGGAGTTAAAAATCACATCATGAACACAACACTGACTCTGAGATGAATCTGATCTGTAGGTTTATTTTTAATTGTAAGACATCAGAGAATAATAATGAAAAAATGAAACAATACTAGAGAGATGCTGCAGATGGAAGATTAGCTGCTGAGAATCTGACCCGAGGCTATGAAAGTCTTAATGCTTCTGATCTTCTCATCCTGGAGAAATTCAGATGGAGACAACACCAGAAAAACAACAAAAAACTACAAAAAACAACAGAACAACAACAGCACAGCTGAGAGAGGAGGCTGCTGTTCTCAGCTTCCTCCTGTCAGGTAAAGGAAAGAGACGGAGCAGTTAGCTGCTTTAAAAGAATAAAGTTTAAACGGCAACTTTATGACAAGAGTTCTGGATGTTTTAAACGATTTAAGGAGGTTACAGTCATATATTAACCCTGTGTCGTCCTGTGGGTAAAACTGACCCGTTTTAAAGTTTGAAAATGTGGGAAAAAAAAAAAAATTCACAGTGAAACTTCTGATGTCCACATTTATTTTGGGAAATTTTTGAAAATGTTTTGGTGGAAAAAAGAAATGCTAAAAATGTTTCTTTAAGAACATTCACATAAAAATCAAAATGAGAATGTTCTTAAAGAAAATATCAGAAGTTTCAATGATTTGTATGGAATCACTTCAGATATTTTTAGGATTTTCTTTGAAAGAAACATCCATTCTCTATCCACCGCTTCATCCTCTCTAGGGTCATGGGGGGTGCTGGAGTCTATCTCAGCTGACTCGGGTGAAGGCAGGGGACACCCTGGACAGGTCACCAGTCTGTCACAGGGCTACATATACAGACACACAATCACACTCACATTCACACCTACGGACAATTTAGAGTAACCAATTAACCTCAGCATGTTTTTGGACTGTGGGAGGAAGCCGGAGTACCCGGAGAAAACCCACGCATGCACAGGGAGAACATGCAAACTCCATGCAGAAAGATCCCAGGCCAGGATTTGAACCGGGGATCTTCTTGCTGCAAGGCCAAAGTGCTAACCACTGCCCACTGTGCAGCCCTTTTTGAAAGATTTTTACTCATTTTTTTTTGAAAATATTTGCAAGAATTTTCTTGCCCTATTTGGGGGATTTTTTTAAATAAATTTTTTTCGGGAAACTTTGAAGGAATTACTGGAGTTTTCTTCCTGAAGGTTTTGCAGATTTTCAGAAATTCTTTTGCTGAATTTTTGGATTTTTTTCAGACAAGGAAACAATATTTTTTTGCCGGCCAGTTAATTCAAATCTCTCTTTTTATCTAGCTGTCAGGCCTCCTTCTCCCTCACTCTGGTTAGCTCCTGGGTGTTCCTGTGGAGGCTGCAGCAGCTGCTCCTCATTCCCAATCAGCAGGAGCTTCCAGTCAGCATTCATCTTATAACCGGACGCCTCTCATTACTTGATGCTGGGCTGTAGAATGAACTTATCAGTAGCTATACTACTCATGTGAACCCTCTATAAACTCTGTTCTCCGGCTCTCCTAGGTGGACTGCTCGAGCACCATCTGTTCTGGACCACCTGAACCGACCCGGTCACCTGGATTGGACACTCTCCTCTTCCACATCTAGTTCCCCTCTCGGCTCACCTGTCGCTGCAGTTTCCCACCATCAGCTACAAAGCCCAGCCTCCATCAGTCCTCCCTCACAGACATTCTCCAGATCCTCAGTGCCTGCCTGGTCCAAGCAGGTTCTGATAGCTTTTGTTCTGAATAGCTTACACCTTTGTCATATATCAGCAGAATGTTCTGTTCAGTTTGGTTGTTAATTCTCAGGTTGACTCCTGGTATTCCTTGTGTGGGGCAGTGTGCTTCCCTTGTAGACTCGTTTGTCAGATTGATTCTTTCATTTCTGTAGCTTCTGGCTGGCCTTTGTTATATCAGTGAAGCCATTCCTTGAGTATCTATTTGTGCCTGTCAGCAAGAGCTCTGGTCTTCCTGCTGTTGTAGACTTATTGTTCCTAGAGTATCCTGTCTTTTCCTGTTGAGGACAGTCACTCCTAGTTTATGTGTCAGATTATTTTGTTGTTGTTTTGTGTCCCTGCAGTGGGTTCCTTTCTTGTTTTGGAAGTTTTCCTCTATTTATCTTTCTCCACTCTTTCAGTCGCTGTCAGTTAAATGAACATGAAATAACTTTGAAAATGTCCGTCGTCCCTTCAGAGAACCGTGTTTCCTTTAGAACTCCCTTTTAAAGCAAACTTCAGGCTCAGGTGTTTCATTCGATTGTGTTTGCAGTGATGAGGGATGCAGCGGTGAGTGACCGACAGGAGATAGAAGCCGCTGCTTTAAGATGGATGAAGTGTGAAATTGAAATGTTTTCCATTCGGGCTGCAGTGTGTGTGTGTTTCTGACCTCGTCTCCGGTGCCGTCGCTCTCAAAAGCCTCGTCAAAATGCAGATGTGCATTAAAATTCCTGAGTATTCCAGTGACGCATGAAGGCCACATCGTCCTCTGTGCAGCTTTCTGCTGAATCTACTGAAAATTCAGTCTATTTGAGTAACAAAGCAGGTTTTTATCAGTTCGACTCTGCGTTTCTTCCAGAGGGCTTTTATGTTAGAAGTTCTTTAAATCCATCTCTGGTGTTTGATTTAACCCCTAAAAACTCACCTCAGTGGATCAAATCTACAAGTTTTTCTTAAGTTTGCCTTAAAACAGCTCAGTCTTCCTCTAAATTGTGCTTTTTTTCTCTGCATTTCTTCACATTCACTGCAGTTCGAGCACACCAGCGCTGTCAAATATTATTTTATATGATAATACTGGAGTGTTTCTCAGGTCGTGCTAATCCTGGCAGCTCCAGGAAAAAATCAGCTGGATTCTCTTATTTTTAAAATCTTTTTACTACACCTCTGAGGATTTGAGTAATTCAGCCCAAACTAATCAAACCAGAAACTGATTCTGAAGGATGATAAAGTGTAAAAGTTTCAGGGTTGTTTCCTCAGACGGGTCACGTATGAAGCCCCACAAGTCTGAATCCTTCTGAGAAACGCTCTTGTGATGATGTGTTCACACCTGGTTTGACCAGAAAAACCCAAAATCCGTCTTTATTGAGAGAACTGCAGGTCAGGAGATGAGGCAAAAAACAGAGTTATAAATGAGAAATCTGGAGTAAAAACATGAAAATAAAGCAGGAAGCGGCTGGAAAGCTTCACCTCAAACTGAGCTGGGAGAGAACAAGAAGAGAGCTGATGGCTTTAGACGGTGGATGCTGATTGGAGGATCAGGAACAGGTGAGGAGGCAGGAGAGACGATAAACCACAGCAGAGAGAAGAACCAGACCGGTGGTGACAGCAGCCGCTACGACACGCTGATGGTTTATTTCACTCGTCTAAGTCCATCCTCGACTCTTTTTCACTTTAAAGCGACTTTATTAAACATGAGGATCACAGCGCCTCACCTGTCCACTGGTTTATCAGAACTTCACTGTTTTCTGGTCTCTGAGGGCTGAAACACGAAACAAGTCTGACATGTTCAGGTTTTCTTTGTGTAACCCGGTCAGAGATGGAAGTCATCATGAAGGCGTTTAACGTGACTCTTTTTCTGCACAAAACAAACTGACAGAGTTCAGCTGCTTCAGTCTACAGGTTGTTTTAATGGAGAACAAAGAGGAATATAAAGATTATAGCATCATAAAACACTGCTAATGAAAATGATAGGAAACTGTTTACCCTCCTGTTGTCTTCATTTATCCAGTGAAAGTTTTCTGAATGTTCTTAAACGTTTTTAGCATTTCTTTTTTCCACCAAAAAATGTTCAAAAATTTCCCAAAAATGTTGAAAATGTGGACATCAGAAGTTTTTTTTTTTTTTTTTTTTACATTTTCAAACTTTAAAATGAGTCAGTTTGACCTGCAGGACGACAGAAGAATTAATCAATTCTCAAAATATTTATTTTACTGATCAATACAGCTGATTATTGATGACTAACAGCTGCACATTAGAGCTGCTAAACTTCATAGATTCAAACATTATGTTGTGTTAACGTGCATTTAATTCTGATGCTGTCCCATAATGCAGGATAAACATTTAATTTATATCCAGATTAAAGTGAAATTATTGCTACTAATTAAATATTCTATCATCAATACCAGTAGAATAATCAGTGTCCTAATCTGTGTTCTATTAGCTGAAGCGTAAACAAACCAATCATAAAAACATGTTTATTTGATTTCTGCATCACCAGCAGTCCGGGTACCATGGCAACACGAGGTAAACAGTTTACTGCAACCAGCTGCGAATCTCAAAGAATCATCAGGAAACGATTTGTTAAAAGGAGACGCTTCTGATAGCTGATTTAAATCTAACCTCTGAACAGAACCTGATCCAGACCAGATTAGCTCCACAGCATCCGTTACCATGGAGATCTGGCTCCACAGCATCAGTTACCATGGAGATCTGGCTCCACAGCATCAGTTACCATGGAGATCTAGCTCCTCAGCATATTGGTTTATATCGGATATCCCTAAAAATAAATAATAAATGTGTTTATTCAAAGCATAAACTGACAGAAAATACATTTCTCTCAAAACATAACTGAGATCAGTTTAAGTTCATAGAAACTTTTTTTAGAAGCAGGATTGTCACAATGAAAAGTAATCCTCCTCTAAATCTAATCATTTAATGTGTGAATAAGCTAAATAAACTCTGTACCATCATAAAACTGTTTAATCTTTCATCAGAGACCAGTGAGTCCTCAGACAGAAGGACGTCGTCACGATCAGAAAACATCCTGAAGCATCATTCCAGAGAACACGAAGACAAACAGCTCATTCTGATTTCTAGGATTTATGTGTCTGAGATCAGCAGAGATGACCACGCTGTCAGGTTCTAACTTCATGTTCTCCATCTGCTGCTCAGGCTCCTTCTTCCTGGACGCCTCCTTCACATCTCCTCCCTGCTGTGAAAACAACCGGACAGACGGTTTGACTCTTTCCACCCAGATGTTCATAAAGTATTCAGACTGCAGCCGCTGAAACCACGCCCAGCCTCTGATGTCATCCTCTGTGTTTTAGCAACACGTGATGTCATCTACCCATGATGTCATCTACCTATGATGTCATCTACCCGTGATGTCATCTACCTATGATGTCATCTACCCGTGATGTCATTTCAGTTTTGGACCGCTCATATAGATGTTTTAAAAGCTCGATTTCGTTTCTCTTTCTTCTTATAACCACTTTAAAATGTCTGGATGTTCTTCTGAGTATTTCTCATTTTGTTTTGTTGCCAACTTTCTCTTGACTAAAATTCAACCTCGCGTCACTGATTTTACTCAACAAACAGCCTAAATGCACTTAAAACGATGAGTCACTGAAAGCAGGAAAAGTGATGAGTCATGATGTGGAGGAAAAGTGATGAGTCATCCTGTGAATACGCTCCTGCTGCTGTTCATGGGAGGAAAATGGAAAAGTGGAAGACACAAAAACTACAAAGAAAGCTGCTGTTGCTGTTAATGAATGTATTATGTTCTAATTCTGTTTTAAAGATTTAAAGTGATGTTCCAGGAACGTTTGAAGGGTTTTTATCATTTCAGATGATGTTCCTGTGAGGACAAAAGAACGTTTTCTGTCCCATCCCTTCTAATATGTGATTGCTTGGTGGAAAAGAAATAAAACAAAGCAATAAAATAAGGAGGGATGTCCGTTAATATCGGCCCACGATATTATCGGTCAATATCGTTATTGGACTTTTGGCTATCATGAAAATTGATAAAATAAAGGCTGGATTTACTGACTCAGAGGGAGAGAGGGTGTGAACTGCTGTCTTAGATAATTAAAAACAAAAAATGGCATAAATATGGCATATGTTCTAATTCTGTTTTGAAGATGTACAGCGATGTTCCAGGAACGTTCTAAAGGTTTTTATCATTTCAGATGATGTTCCTGTGAGGATCAAAGACAGAACGTTTTCACATTCAGAGGATGTTTGGAGATTATGTTCCAAGAACCAAAGCAGAACACTGAAAAAACGTGTTCCTGATGTTATCAGATGATTATTTTATCTGAATGTTTCTGTGATGTGAAATACGGCCAGCGGTGGAACGTTTACCCTGCAACGTTCTGTGGATGTTTTGAGGAAATACATTACACAATGTTCTTGAAAACGTTCCCACAACGTTCCAACAGAGGAACGACTTTTCAGTGCAAAAGTCAGCAAACATTTTTAGAACGTTATTTGGTTTTTGAGGAGAACATTCTGGAACTTAAAATCAAACAACTTCCCCCCAAAAAATTCTGGAAGTCTTTACAGTGTTCTCAAAGCATTTTAAAAATATTTCCAAAGAATGTTCTGTGAGGTTGAAAGGAAACTGCTAAACTATTAACGCACACAAAGGGTCCTGAATCCCCGTTAGGAAACCCACCAGTGGACAGATGCTAGGATGGATCTAGAATACTGACAGTGAACCGTCCTGGTTAGCTAAACCTGTCCTCAGCTGACTCTGGCTGCAGAAATCCAGAAATCATTCAGACCTGAGCAGAAAGAAGCTTTTTTGTGTCTTTTTCTTTTAGTGTATAAAAGCTTTGTTGGATCATAGAGGTCTTTTGTATAGGAATGCTTCTTGGCCCATACTTGGACTACTGCCCTACATTTGCTCCTTAACTGCACAGAAAAGACGTGATCTTTGCTCTTTCCGTTCACCAGATCATTAGCTGCTTTCTGTTCCATGTGTTGGTGCTGAATTGGGTAAAAAGGCTTTAGTTTATTCTGCAGCTTTAGTGAAATATGCTGCAAAAACACTGGAAATTAACCAAGTTCATCTCGTTGAATGCTTTTAAATCTGAACTTCTTGAGGTCATTTCCACAACATACACCTGTTTTTTATAGTTTGCTTGTAAATTTAAATGTTTTTCTTTCTATTTTAATTCTGTTTTAACTGTATAATTTCATAACTGCTGCTTATTTTGGCCAGGACTCCCTCAGAAAAGAGGTTTTTAAACTCAGCGGGCTCTCTCCTGGTTAAATAAAGGTTAAATCAATAAAATAAAATAAAAATTATATCCACAGTTTGTCAATGGCTACATCTGTTACTCTCAGACTTATGAGTTGACTTGAGACAAACTGGATCAATTCTAAGCCTCCACATGGGTATTTCCATGTTTTTTTACTCTCCAAAACAAACGTTGTAAATTTAACATGGCCGCGATCGCTTTGGGTCGCCCCCAGCACGTCTAAATCGCATGCTTGGGGGAATTTCAGCGAGGGATGGGAAACGTATGAAATATTTACCGCCGGGTGCTAGCTAGCAGTGACACGCTGCATAAATTTAACATGGCCGCCGCAGAGACAAAAGGCAGGACCTGGTGGGAAGAAGACTTCCTGGAGCGTCGGCTCGGAGAGGTCGGGATACGAAACAACGGACATGAAAGAGCGGAGGAGCCGCCGTTTGATCCGCTGCTGTTTGCTTTTAGCTGCCACGCTGCAGGAGTGTGTGCACCGGCTGGCATGCAACCGTCTGTATGCGTGTGTTCATGTAAATCCTTGCATGCATGCATTTTTTTCCACGTACATGTGCGTGTGTGCGTGCAGCGTCCGTGCACATGTGTGTTTCAGCCTTAAATTACGGCTGCTGTTTGCTGAGTGGTCCAGTGGAGCGCACAGTGACAGATGATGTAAATTATTGATTGCAGTCTTTCCTGTAGCTGAGTGTGGTGGGCCTTGTCCTCCTTCTCTGCCTTCCTTCTCTTTGTCTCCCTCACCACCCTTTCATTCCTTCTTTCTTTCTTTAGATCACCTCTTTTTCTAAAACCTCATTTATTCGTCTAACCGCTCGCTGCTTCTCCACTTTCATTCCAGCTCCGTCCTCCTTCCATCATGTCCACCAGCGGGGTTCCTTCCACCTTCATTCTCTTCATCTCTACCTGTTCAGGTGTTTGCAGCGTCTCTGATGAAGCTCTGTGACCCACCAGAACCACGTTTACCTCCTTATTCCATGTCGAACACAAAACTCTGAATAAAAAAGAGGAAACTTAGAGGAGGGAACAGAGAAAAACAAACCAACAGAACTCTGCATTCTGTGAGGTTTTACCTGAAAACTTTAACAGTTCTTTGGTTCCACTGGTTTGCTGTTACTGACTTCCTCCTGCTGCCTGTTGTCCTTTGCATCATCCATAGGTTGAAGTCTATTCTTGTTTCTACAGAGATCTGCGTTCGTACATAAATCTACATGAACTCCATTCATTCCTATGAGACACTAAAACCATAAGTTATAATTTTAAAGCTTTTGTGGTTGATTACAAGGAGACCAGACGAGCAAGTTGAAAAAATGCATTAGCTAGCTAATCGTGTAAATGAGTAGTTGCAAAAAAAAAAAAAGTTTATCTTCTTTAAATAACACCAACAAACAGAGAACACACAAACTGCAGCCGTTCATACTCCACCTAACAGAATGTTTCACCAAACTGGCCTCATGTGGCAGAAAAACCTCCTCACTTACTTTCATCTTTTATTGGTCCTAATTTAGTGGACGAAAGGTTTTCTGCACATATTCCATAAAACCGGATGATGAGAACTGATTATCTTCTCTTTTGTGTTGCTGCAGTGAAGTTTCCATCTATTCCTAATGAAATATGCTTCCTTGGAGGAGCAGTTTGTATTTTATACAGATTTACGGACTTGAAGTAAAACGTTGTTGAAAAAATGTCGTAAAGCTCTCGTATAATCCAACAGCTTTAACTGCGAGATTTACTATGAACACATCAACTTTTTATCCCAATCTGATTCAAGTCACTTCATATTTATTATCTGCTGATGCCATCTTCATGGATAACACGTTTCAAATACTGTAGATGAGCTTCTTATGCTACCAGGTTTACAGGAATTTAGCTAGTAAGGAACACCATGACAGACTTCTATGAGGCTTAAAGACTTCCAGCTAGCAAACACGCTAACTTAAACTGAAATTAACTAAAACAGTGATTTTGCATCTCAGTAGAACATCTGATGCTTGTTTTAGAGACTGTTTTTTCACATTACTGCATGACATTAATCAAAGGTTTATGCTGATCTGATGCTTGGTTGGTGTTAGAACTGGGCTCAGGACATACAGTAATAATGCTACACATAGCTCCAGTTCTATGAGCAATTAGGAACCAAACAGAGGATTTTACGTCGATGATGGAGACGTTAGAGAGGAGAAGACTCAACAAGGATACTGAGAGAACTGACAAATGGTGCTCGTTGTCCTGTCCAATTTAAACCAACCGGCATCGAAACCTGAACAGGTACAGGTTTCTCCCCCAAAACAATCCTTAAAAGAAGTTCTATGGAGGCGGTTTTTCAGGTCCAACATCCACCCAGTTTCCTGCAGTGAAAAACGCTTCGTGATGCTGAGCTACTAAGTTAAATCATGATGTTCTCCATTCTGACAATCACCAGACCTGGTAGAAGCTGCTGCTGTGGTGTCAGTAAGACGTTCTCTGTAGCCTCGTTCATTGTTTAGAACCACAGTCAGTCATATTTCATGGTGAGTTCAGCGTTGTTGGTTTCATTGGCAGCTGGTTTTTGTAGCATTTCAGATTTAAATTGAGGCTAAATCTTTGTTAGAGGATGTTGCACTCTAAAAGTAAAAGTTTAGGCTCAACAACATGAAATCTACGCAACAGTTTGAATAAGTCTTTGTGAATAAAGAGAACTTCTATTTAAATTAGATTCAAACAGTGCCTACGCTGATGCCTTTGACAATCAGTTGTGTGTTAAATTACTTAAAAATCGGCAGCATAAATGCAGCTTATGTGTTTGGAGATGGATGGTTTGTGTGGAGGTGATTGATTCCACCTGGCTGAAGTCTGAGCTCCAGATCCCACCTGGAACTCATGAGGAGTGATTATCCTGGATCTCCAGACCTCCTCCCAGCCCTGGTCCTCCTGACACATGGGATTGGTCCACCGCCATGACTCCTCCTCTAAGAAGACCCCCGCAATCTTCACTCCCTAGTTTATATCTGGAACCAGGCTGT
This sequence comes from Acanthochromis polyacanthus, assembly GCF_021347895.1. Classification (NCBI taxonomy): domain Eukaryota; kingdom Metazoa; phylum Chordata; class Actinopteri; family Pomacentridae; genus Acanthochromis; species Acanthochromis polyacanthus. The sequence continues at coordinate 567,548 of NC_067129.1, forward strand.
CAGGGTGGAGCTGGTGTTTGTGACCAGTTCCTCCTGGTTCTCGCTATAACTTGTGCATTATTTGTGTTCCTGTGTGGTTCATCGGTTCGTCAGACACTGAGAGTTACTACAAATGATTTAGAGCTTCTGATTCGGTGTAGAGACTGAGGCTCAGGTTAGCAGTCAGCTAACTTAGTGTTTTGAGTCTTTGAACTGTGTTCATTGTCTCTGTTTAGAGGCTCCAGTTTGTTCTGTTTACCGTCTGTATTAGTTTGTGTTCCTCGTGGTCCGTGTTGCTTCTGTGTTTTAGTCTGGCTAAGAGGTTTAGTTGTTTTGTTTATTCGCTTGATTTAGATGCTGTTAGCTTTCCTTTGGTTTTATTGTGTTTGTTTGACCACTTTCATGTTCCATTTGCCACAGACTAATAAAATCTTTGACCTGAACTAATAATTCTGGTTATTTGTCACATCCAGCCAACCCTAGAGGTTGGATCCTAAGTAATACATTTCTGAGGACTTCAGATGAAATTAAACACAATATTTAGCTGCTCTTATTACCATCATTATTGCTTCAACCCAATGAAGTGTAATAATTTTTGGGTAAGGTAAGATGTGGAGCAAACAATCTGAACATGTCTGGACTGTTCTCTGTAGAAGATGACCTAATGATAGCTTAATGTCTTCTGTACAGTGAGATCTAGGGTGAAAGATGATAACCTGATGAAAGTTAGTTAAAATGAGACACAAAATGATAAAAACGAGACACAAAACAACAAAAACAAGCCACAAAACAACAAAAACAAGCCACAAAACAACAAAAACAAGCCACAAAACAACAAAAACAAGATGCAAAATGACAAAAACGAGACACAAAATGGAGGTGAGCTAACTAAACATGGTGCGTTCACTGACATTAGGTAAATCTGGAACTGAACAATAAACACTGAAACATCAACAACAACATCAGTCCGTTACAATATTCTGTTATCTTCTAGTAAAATCATTCATACATAATGAAAGTCGTTGGTATTCATGACTTCATGAAGAACTGATGGATATCCTGATGAACGGATGGTTTTTGTTTTTGTTCTGACTTACGCTGAAAATCGACTTTCATCAGTCTGTAGAAACGGAACTTCGTTGCACGTGGAGGACCTCCCGAACAGTCACAGCTGCTGCTTGCACAAAGTTCCTCATTTCATCAGTTCAACATCTGAAAACTTCTCCTGGTACGTGTCGATGCTCAGCTCACCTGCATCCATCCGTCCGTCTAAAGGAAGGACGGATGGGATTCATCCTAAAATGGAAGATTAAAATGGAAGATTACGGGTCAGCGCACTGCTTTTTGCATGCAAACAACCCCCCCCAGAAAACCCTCTGATGGCCGCCTCAGCTGCAGCTCAGAGTGCATCACGCATCTCCTGCACTAAAAAGGCTGCAGCTGGTCTCTGAGTGCTGGACGTGTTCTTCCTACCTGTAAATGGCCTCCACCAACACTCTGGACCCACCATTAGACCGTCTGTGTGTGTGTGTGTGTGTGTGTGTGTGTGTGTGTGTGTGTGTGTGTGTGTGTGTGTGTGTGTGTGTGTGTGTGTGTGTGTGTTTTGCATCAGGAGGTGACAGTGTACTTGCTGCCACTATCAGCCAGATGAGGAAAGAAGGACCAAAAATGAGCTCACTGCAGAAAGCGTCTCATTAATATTTAAGTGACCAGTGTCTGGCCGTGGACATTACTGGGAGCACTGGGTGTTTAGAATCTACTGGAACTAAAACTGTCCTCATACTGCTTCTAATTACATCAACTGTGAAAATAACAGCATATTTCTGGAACAATACTGATAATTTTAGCCCATATATATGTAATAAAACCTTTCAGTTTTACAGCAGCACATCGTACAAACTACAGATTTATATTTGTTTTTAAAGTTAACCAGTGAATGAACACATTTTCAGTAAATTTACTAATATATATGTAAGTAAGAATTATTTACCATTGGAAATATATTTTTGTTTTAAAACAGTAAAATGGTGTCATTTCATGGACAATCTTTGTAAAAGAATACATTTCCTCGTTAAAATATAGATTTGTGCTGAGGACTTTATTTTATTGGACTTAATCATTATTTAGTTTGTTTCGTTTGTCCCATTTAAAACCATTTTCAGTAGTTTTACCAGTTATCTGTAGTTTCTGTAAATATGTTATTTAATGTTTAAAATCTGTAAATTAGGAGTTTAAGACATGATTTACCAACTTTTAATTGTTAATAACAATATTTTTGCTGATTTAAATGCTGTAAAATAATGTTATTTTACAGCCAAAAAGAACAAATTACTACATGTTAGGTGACAGATTTATGGCCTGACTTGATTTAGTTTATTGGTCATAATTTACTGAAACACTGAAAATCTGTAAACCAGTAGTGAATTGATTTAAAAAGTAAATTAAAACTCTGTTAAAGCTGCAGGTTAGTGGAATAAACTTCTAGCTAACTGGGAGGAGAAAAGTGAACATTAATCTGGAGAGATGAAATCATTGTGACTGTGATTGCAGCTGAATAATTGTTTGACCAAACTGTTCATTAAAAAACTCGTTAAGTTGTGTTCGAGTTTAACCGTCAGCAGGAGAACTCGGTCGTTTTGTGGTTTCACTGCAGCTGCTTTCTAAACTAACCCTCTGTAGTGCTATCATGCACTCTCTAATGTATTTTTTATCCGTTTTCACTTCCCAAATCATAAACGTAGCTCTCCATCCACCCTCTGGGTCTGGCTCTGGTCCGTGGGGCTGGTTAAGGTTCTCCTCAGTCTGGGGAGGCCGAGGAGGTGGACCTCAGTTCTCCATGACCCTCCACCCTCCAGGACCTCTTCCTTCATCCACCAGGAAATCTCACCTGAAAAGACAAAGAAATGCTGTTTTTTTGGTTAAATGCTGAAAAACAAGGTGAACTCCTGAACTTCTTTTCTGTTGCTCTCCAGCCTCTTCAAACTTCCTCCGTCTGGACAGAACTTAACGTTCCCATCCGTCTGGCTCTGTTGTTTCCTCGTGGACTCTCTTCGTCTGGCCGACTCTTATGAAGACAAAGATTTGATGGAGAAACAAAATTCCAAGGTTGCTGTGAGGTTCTACAAACGGCCTCATCCATCAGCATTCTGACTGATTTTACATCCTGACAAACAGAAGAACATGGAGCTGCTGCAGACTTCCACCTGCTTCTATCTGTGTGTCTTTGTGGATAACCTGCATTCAGCAGCACGTTTGTTGGATGAAAATGAACCTGAATTCTTGCATGAATCTGATTTTCTTCCTGCCTTAATCTGAAGCTTGTGAGTGTTTTGAGAACGTGGATTAAAATGTTGTTTCTGCTTCTGAAAAACCAGCTTGAAGTGAAGAGAGCTGAGAGAAACCTCCACAGCAGATCAACCTTCATGAAGGCAGGAGCTCCTCAGAGCTGTTGGAGTTTAGTGGTTTTTATTTGCTCTGCTTAGAATAAACTGGTGAATAAGAGCAGCTCCTACTTTGTGTTGATGCAGCTTCACATGACAGGAAAATGAACCGAGTGCATCTCTTTACACATTACACTGACCAAAAACCACCACAGGACTTTACTGTTATTAATTACACGATTAATAAAGTCTAGAATAAAGAGGAGATAATTATTCTGCTTTATAGACCCAAACATCAGATATTTAGGTTGTGAGAGCATCACGTGTGTCAACAGAAGTCCAGGATCTGACGTAAAACCTGCATTGAAACACGTCCTTCAGCAGGAATAAAGCTGATATAGTTTTGCACATGAACTATAAAAGAACAAAAAGAATAATTAAAAACTGGCAGCAAAAATGCCAGAAAATGTGCAGAAAACAGCAGAATACTACGACATTCAAAAGCTGTGAAAACAGTGAAAATAGCAGCAATTCTCTGTAACACCTGAATTAATTTCAGTCGTACATTGTGACAAAATGAATTACTATAATTTGCTTTTTAAACAGTCAGTATGTGATTTATTAACTTTTTGTGACTTTACGGGATATTTTCTGTTAAACAAATGAAAAAAAATCTGTGAAAGTTAACTTGTTTTTATCATTTTACATATTTATTGTTCTGCAACATAAATACAGTAAAAATAAAGAAAACGAGTGTACATTTAGTCAAACACTAGAAGAACGACTACCTCTTTAAAAACACAGATTTTTAAATAAGAACTTTATTTAGAGTCTTGGACTGTTCTTCACTTTTAATTCTTTTGTTCGATTAACACGTAAAGTAATTTTTTCGGTGTTTTTACTTGTTTTTCTCTGTAAAAAAACTTGGAACATCTCTAAAATAACGGTTCAAATAGTTTTTAAAAAGCTCATTTCTTCCAGTTTACAGCTTTAAACCTCCACCTCAGACACTCACACATAAAATACATAAAACATTCTCATGTCTGCATCATGAAGCAAACAGGATGAAAACCTGGTTGGTTTTGGAGCTAACGTGGTTCTGGTGAAAGCTGAACTCCAGCAGCTCTTCCTCGCTCAGACGTGGATAAACAGAGCAGAGCACAGTGTCCATTGATTCCTGGATGAACATCGATCACATGCACAATTAATTGTTCTTGGAGGCGTAGCAGCTCCGATCATCATCCGACTCCAGGTGGAGATCGATACGAGGAGAGAGCCGTGTTTTTCAGCAATGATTCATACGCTGAAAGCAGCCTGTGATGGATTAGGCATTCTAATCAGCAGCTTTAGCACCAAACTGACAAACAGCAAAGTAGAAATTACAGAATTACAACTAAACGAGTTCTCATCAACAGCAGAACATCAGTCAGTCAGTCGGACCTGAACATTTGCTGTTTGTTCACTTTCAGTCTCTGCAGACCCATAAAGGTATCTGCAGCGCTGCTCAGCTGGAAAGTTGGAAGGTTCAGTGTTAGAAAAAGGTCATTTTCAGTCCACAAACCAGCACATACTGCCAGTGTGGACTTGGATTAGGAGACTGGTGAGACTGATTATCTCGTATGACTCACAATGACTGGATCTTAATGGGAAATGTGCTTATTTACAGACTGCAGATGTCTGAATTACAGTCTGATCTGCCACTCACTGATACATGCTTTTAATAGCTGTTGTGCCTCCACAGGTTTATGGGAGTTTAACTAATAAAGGAGCACCATGACAGAGACTTCTGATTGGATTACTGACCTCAGGTGTCAAAAGGTGTCAAGTCATAACTTCAGGATGGCCAACATGATCAACCTAACAAGTAAAATCACCAAGAAGGTCCAACCAAAGGTAATACTACTAAAACAGGAGAAAACAGTGAAGAATCCATCCATATGAACTCCTACAGGCAAACAAAAAGCGAAAACTGTGTTGACCGATATTACATTTTTATGCCGATATCGGGCCGATAATATCAGTGGGTCGATATTAACAGACTTCTCTAGTTGATATATCACAATATAGGGATAAAAATCACCTGAGACCTCCTTTACATCACACAGAAAAACATGTTTTGAACGTTGGTTTGAAAACCTTTTTTCATCAGAAATGTTTCGTTGTCTGTTTGTCGTGGCTGACTGTGGTATTTGATGCTAAAATAATATTTCTTCCATTTGTGTGTTTCATACTATGATTCTTCAAAACATCTACTGGGAAAACACATTTTCATGCAGCACAGCAATCAGTGAGGGAAAAAAGGTCATTTTGGAGTAATTCAGATAAACAGTCTACTCAGGAAAACTGGAATGTGTGTGTTTTTGTGTTTATTTGTGTTTTTCATTGCTTCCTTACTGTTTTGTGTGGAGCTCATTTTTATGCATGTCTTCTGGAGAAAGCATGCTGTTTTCATGTCTTTTCGTTCTGACTTGTGTCTGTGAGAACGTTAGCAGGACGCTAGCTCGGCGTATCGATCAGTTAGCACAGCGTTGTCTCTCCCTATTCCAAGTAAACGGGAAATTAAAGCTAACTGTCACACAATTCTGAAACTGCATCAATAATTCAGCCTCCCCCCGGTCAGCTCCGGTTCACACACACTCCATAATCAGAAAACACTCCAGAAGAGAGCTGATCATAATGCACGGCACACAAACAGCACACAGACTGACAAACAAGACACAAAACACACAATAACGATAAAGAATGAACTCTCAGTCGTCAGATCCTGATCACATGTTGATTACTGAGTGTCGATGATTTTTAGGTTCAAGTTCCTGTGGCTGATATAAGGGAGGCTTCACCAGTAATTTACAGGTTTACTGGATATAAAATGTGCAAAACAAAACTTAATTTAATTTACACTGAAACCTCCAGAGTTAAGTTTGTATCATAAAGCTGTCAGTAAAATGGTCTTCTTCTTCTTCTTCTTCTTCTGATTATTATTATTGTTATTATTATTATTTTAGGATTTCCAAATCAGACACTTCTATTTTGAAAACAACCAGTTTTGGACAAGAAAAAAATGAAACTTTTAGGAACAATGATGCAGATTTCCAGGTTTTCTTCAAGGTTCTACTAAGGTTCTCAGGAGAGCATTTCCTTTTACTTCTCAGAATGTTCTCTTAAAGTCAGGACACCTAAAAATGTTCTAAAAATGTTATCTTTGGTTCTCCAAACTGAAAGCTGAAAGCGTATTTCCATTGTTATCGTGTAACATTGTGGAACGTTGTAGGAATGTTTTATAGATTCTATTATATGTTCCTTAAACAGCATCCCCTTAGAACTTTGCAGGCAGAATGTTCCGCCTCTGTTCATGAGTCACAGCAGAGGAACGTCTCATGAAGAACATTCTGCCGTCTGAGGTCTTCATAACATGTTGGAGAACATCATCCTCATTATTGTGAAAACGTCTCATCGAAGAACGTTCTAATAAAGTGTTCCCTCGTCATAAAGGTTCCACCTTTTACATATCACATCACAGGAGCCTTATAAAACGTTCTGTCATCTCAGGCCTCCAAAACATCTGGAAAACATTTTTTGTATGTTGGTTTGAGAACGTTCTTCCTTTGTTATCATGGAACCTTGTGAGAAAGTTTTACAGATGAAGGTTCTACAGCGTGTTCCCTCTTCAGCCAGAATGTTCCACCGCTGCTAAAATATGGTAGTACAGGAACGTTTTATCATCTGGGGTCTTGGAAACATCTGGAAAATATTCTTTGAATGTTGCATTGAGAACCTCCTTCCTTTGTTCTTATTGTGGGAACGTCTCATAGAAGAACGTTCTGTAGTGAGTTCCTTCAACCAAAATGCTAAATGTTCTACCTTTAATGTCCTACAGGAACGTTTTCAAATGTTCTGTCATCTGAGGAGCTGATAACGTCTGGGAAACATTTTTTCTAAATGTTGGTTTCAGAATGATTTTCCGTTGTTCTCCTTCAGAACATTCTGTAACGTGTTCCTTGAGAACATCTCCAAAACAGGCAGAACGTTCCACCTCTGCTCATAAAGCACATTACAGAAGCAGCCAGGAGGTAAACAGTCAAAGTGTGGATGTGTGGTGGGAAACTTCTGATTAGAACTTAGGTTGAACTTCAGCAGCTCCGATCTAACATGAAAATCCAGGTTCTGGGTGTTGAGCAGGTACGAACAAAACTATAAAAAGCAAATCAAAAGGCAACCTTATCCAGCATTAAAGTTAAAACGTTCGAGCCCTCGGGGCAGAAGTGATCGGTGTAGCAGGGCGGCTGTGAAGACAGACGTATCGAGTGTAATTCAGATATGGCCAGAAGTCAGGAGTGAAATCTATTCAGAACATCAGCGAGCTGTAAATACAGCCGCTGATGGCGAAGCCCGCGATCTATCAGGATGGTTTTCAGCTCTTGGCTTGAATGGCGGTGTGTGCTTAATAATCCAGAGAGAGAAAGAAAAAAAATCTGAAACACAAACAACGAAGAGAGACAGAGAGAACCTCAAACTCCCCCTCTGCTCAAAAACCAAACTAAATCTCCAATGACTCTCTGTGAAATTCAAATTCTCCCCCCAGCCGAGCTCACCAGGGAGGCAGAGGAGGGAGGATGATGATGAAGGAGCGAAGAGTGAAGAGTGATCGGATGATGGAGGGTTTTAGAGGAAAACACGATGATGGTGGGTGACGGCGAGCCTCCGTCAGCGGGGACGGATGCAGCACGGGACGAGATTGATGCTTACAAAGCATCCATGAAAGGAGAGAGGAACATGGAAGAACGTGGAGGAACATGGAGGGACGGGGACTGGAAACAGGACAGAGGGAGGAGATGAGGCCGACAGGAAGTGAGATTGGAGGAGACAGAGTGATAAAGACAGCGAGATGACAGCAAAGTCCTAATCATCTCTTTGACTTATTTCCCTCTCACAACAAATCTCTCCCCTCTCCATTTGTTAGCCTCCTCTCCTCCATCTCCATCTCTCTGCCTCCACCAGGCTTCCAGCTTCAGAGGCGAAGCTCCATCTGATCAATAATGGATGCTGCTGTCTCCTCACTGCTGGAGAAGGGCCGGTACATTAGGTAATGCAGGGGCTACATTTAACTGGATGGGCTTGTTAATGCGTCCCGCTGGGGAAACACCCTCCCCCACTACCCCTACACACACACACACACACACACACATGCACAAACACACATGCACACAAACACACATGCATGCACACACACACACACGCACATGCACAAACACACATGCACACAAACACACACGCACACACACCTACACACACATACACACACACACACACACACACATGCACACAAACACACATGCACACAAACACACATGCATGCACACAAACACACATGCATGCACACACACACACACCTACACATACACACACACACACAAACTGTGCTTTTCTATCATTGTGGGGACATACCATTGACTCCCATTCATATCTAAACCCTAACCCTAACCTTAACCAAACCTTAACCCTAACCAAACCTTAACCCAGACCAAAACAATGTCTAACCCTAAAGAAACGTTTTTGCACTTTTACTTTATTCAGTAACAACAACATGGCCAAGAAAACACTGTTTAAACTTGTGGGGACCAAAATGAGGTCCCCACAAGTGACATAGTTTTCGGTTTTCCTACAGTTGTGGGGACATTTGGTCCCCACAAGTATAGCCAGCACCTGACCACACACACACACACACACACACACACACACACACAAGCAACTCATCTATCAGCCTGCAACATGCAGTACAACTTTCTCAACAGAGGGAGGAGTGGAGGAGGTGGTGTTTGTGGATCGGTTGGTGGAGCAACGCCTCTAGACGGACTAGCTCTTATTTACCCCGAACATCAGGAACTGTGTGTTTCTACATTTAGGGAAATTTTTCTAGAAAATCACATAATTCTATGGACAGAAAGTCAAACTAGATCCCAGTAGGTCCAAATATACAAAACCAGGTTCTACAAGTTCCTCACCGTCGCCACGATGGAGGAACTTTCTGCATACGAAGCCTCACAAAGTCCTTCAAGGAGGTTTTGTTGGTTTTATAGAGTGTAGATCAGGATAGGTTGGTTGGCAGGTTCAGCCTAAAATGTATTTTACAATGAGAAGCTCTAATTATCCCAACAACAGCGTTCATCTCAGCAGTAGAACAGCATCGAGGAACCTTTTGGGTTCCCTACTGTCACCACTGTGGATCGATTGGTTTTCATTTACCCCAAACTTTAGAAAATGTGTTCTTTTACATTTAGGTTAACAGGAACTTTGTGTGGAGACTCATTTGAACTCAAATCTGTCTGCAAAAGTCCAACGAGATCCCAGTTTGAACTAATATACAAAACAGTCTCAGCATCATTCAAAACAGAGATTCACAAAGTTCTCCATTTAGGCATTTGGGCTCTTAATGAGGAATGCATCTGAGACCTCAAGAACATCTGTAAAACATTTTTTGAACGTTGTTTTGGGAATGTTCCTCCTTCGAGTGAAATAATCCATGTTCCTGCAGCGTCCTCTTCATGTTGACATTTAAATGAACAAGTGTGATTTGATTATTTGATTAAAACAAACTTCTGGATGACGCTCTCCAACATTCTGGAAACATTTCCAAAATCTGAAGGACATCCGACCTTTTAGATGTTTCCTCCTGGAACACCAACGTCAGCCTGCTGGTGCTGCCAGAGGAGAAGTCAGGAGGTCACCAGAGTCATTAGGGTTCATCCTCTGGGGACCACCAGCATCCAAATGCTTTTTATTCTCTACCGGAGCAGCAACACTTGGTCTCCGTCAGCTTCTCTCTGCCTTCAGGCGCTTCTCCACCCGCTGCTCTGAAGCCCTATTGTTGACTATAGATGTCAGGAACATGTCTGAACTTTAATGCGCCTCCCTTTGATCGCTTCATTTTGCATCTTCAGCACTCATCATGCCTTGTTACACCAAAAACTCCAGAGGATTTATATTAATACATAAAAGATACTCCCTGAAAACATATGTAGAGGTGATGCAATATGCATGGCGGTTGTTAGGAAGCATCATGTCTGCGAGCTGCACAGCAAATATTATGTCGGAATGAGTCATGACGGATCCATAGTTCCACATTTCACATGCAGATTGATGCAGGAAGCACCGATAGCAGATTTAATAGAAGAAACGCAAATGGATTTCTGTAAACCTAGTAAGTCATTTACTGTTAACTACATCTGAAACAGAAGCTGTGGATCTGTGAGCTGCATGAAAAGAAACACAAACAGTGTTTAATATGAGCACAGAAGCACACTGGTGGGGTGAATCAATGCTGGAGGACACTGATAGAACTCAAACTGCTAAAAGAGTCTAAAGACTGCATGTATGTGGACATAAAGCACCAATAAAAGTTTATTAACGGCTTCATAAAAACCCTGAAAAAGTCTGAAATGTACTGAAATGTGTTCATATTTACCTCAATTAATTAATAAAATAACAGCAGAATATTTACTGTTTATACACATTGCTTTATGAAATCCTACTGACATGTACCTTTGTGTTTTTAAGCACACAGAGTGAAATATTTCATTACAGATGCTCTTCAGTCTTTATCTGAACAGATGCATTAAACAGACTTTATCTGTAAAGAAGATCCCATCCAGCTGTACCTCTGAACGTTCTGATCAGAATTTAAACTCTGCTAGTTTCAGCATCTTCTGAACACCAACAGGAAGGACAGTTTAGAAAATAAAAGCTCACAAATCCTCCACACTGGAAAAATAGCAATTTAAAAGAACGAAAGAAAGTCTGTAAAAAATAAAATAAAAGGCCTAAATCTGACGCATCGATACCAGAAAATTAAAAATATATTAATGATGACTTTTAAAAAACACTATTTTTCAGACTTTATTACACATTTCCATTCAAACACTATAAAAGAACAAATTCCCATTTTAAAAAAATACAGGTTTGTGATTATTTCCAGTTTAGACATGTTTTAACTGTCAGCACGCCAATTCATCCTTTTTCTGAGAGTTTTCCAGATATTTTTTCTAATTTGACAAAACAGGAAAAATGTGTAAAAAAAACTGTTTATTCATAAACAGTTATTTGTTTGTCAGTTCATAATAAACATTTTTCTTTAAAATAGCAGCAAATATCTGTAAAATAGCAACGTTTTTTTGTTGATTTAAATACAGTAAGATCAATTTATGTAATTTATTCTAAAATGTAAGAAAAACAGATTACATTTGTTAAAATAAAGAATTTAAAAAGTATTTATAATTTTTCAAATCTTAATTCACATAATTCCATCAAATATCAGCAAATGTCTGATTTAATGACAGTAAATGGTGAAATTTTACACTCAAATGTAAACAAATAAATTAATACTTAAATAATAGCAAAATAACACACACACACATGTGTGTGTGTGTGTGTGTGTGTGTGTGTGTGTGTGTGTGTGTGTGTGTGTGTGTGTGCATGTGTGTGTGTGTGTGTGTGTGTGTGTGTGCATGTGTGTGTGTGTGTGTGTGTGTGTGCATGTGTGTGTGTGTGTGTGCATTTAGAGTTCTTGCCTGTGTTTTTTTTAACAGTCTCCTTGTAAATTGATAGATTTTGCTGTGATTTTATGAGTTATTTTTCACTGAAACTGGAAAATCTGTTGAATTATTTTGTTTTTTTCAGAGTATGAAGCAAACTTTACACCAAAACAAAGCCCAGAATCAGAACCAGACGTTCTGTTCGTGGATCTGTGGACACTGAACTCTGTAGTTTTTACTGATTTAAGCTGTTCACATGAATTCTTTCACATTAAAGTCCCTCTAGGTGCAGATTTATGTCGCGGGGCTCAGAGCTGTTCCACATCTTGTCACTCCCCCCCCCAGCCCCACATGAAACCCTGATTGGTCCTCGGTGGGAATTTTAAAGGCCTTCAATTAGAAGCTGCTGCTCGTCCCACTCTGCATGCCGGCCTCGGCTGGGGTCCTGAACCCGAGCTCCGGTCGCTCGGCTAACGTCGTATGCAAAAGAGAAGCAGAGGAGGAAGGAAAAGGCAGAAATGAGGACGATGTGAGCTGTACGAATACATCTGCATGAATGAGACAGAAAAAAGCATTTAAAGTGCTGAAAGGGAATAGTTTCCCTCTGAAATGTCACAAAGCAGCGCTAGAATAACAGGAAAAGTAAGAAACATGGACATTGTGGAACATCTAATAAAAAATCACCTCATTTTAAACAGGTGCTTGGTTGTTTTTTAGACAAAAACCTTCCATGGTGGGCAGGAAAAGAACCTCCGCTGAAATAAACAGCCTCAGATCAAAATCACTTTAGCAGAAAAATATAATTAATGCATAAATCTATTTTGTATAAGAGGACTGAACACACCCCGGAAAGCTACATGTACTGTAAAAAAATAAAATAAAACAAATTAAAACCGTCAGAATAAAAATATTTAAAAAATAGTGGAAAATGAAACAATTATGAAGTGTAAAAATTGTGAAAATAACCGTAAATATCTATAAAATTGGATGTTCTTATGGTTGTTTTTAAACTGAATTTTATTTCATTTTACAGTCAACATGTAAACTAAAACCTTTTTAATGTTATTTTACGAAGTAAAATGTTCAAAATATGTATTTTTTCATTATTTTCAATTTTTAGTCTGTTATTGTGAACTTTAAAAAAATTAAAGATATCTTTCAAATTACACTGTCTGAAAATGCAGTTATTTAGTGTAATTTTACACTCAAATGTTGTAAAACAATAAATTATCATCCATAAAAACAGAGAATTGATGTGGACATGCAGATTATTTTTTCCCAGATATCTGTAATTCATGAGAAATCCATAAAATAATATTTACATTTTTAAAACCATTTTTCTGTCTTTAATATATGTGATTTTTCTTTCAAATAATGGTTCATATATGTTGAACATATTCAGGGTTTTTTGTTGATTTTGAATTTTATCATCAAACTTTGCAAAAATACAAGTTTTGAATGTGGAAGTTACAGTTGTTTTGTTTTTTTACAGTGAACATATAAATTATTGCTTTATTTCTGTTATTTTCCGTGATATTATTTGTAATTTAACAGTTATTAAGTATCAATAAATATTTACCATTTTTCATTATCCACTTTTAAAAAAATAACAGCAAATATGTAGAAAATAATGATATTTTTGAACATTTTAAAAACAGCAAAATGTGACCAGTAAAAGAAATGGTCTGGGTCTGTTAGTCAATAAACAGCTAAATGGAAAATTACTTCAGTACAAATGATGCAGATGCACTCATAAAATGCATTTTTGAAAAACTTTTTATTAAAGTGATTTTCTTGCTTTTTTGGATGAAAAATGCTGATTCATTTTAACACTAATTATTAAATAAGAAAAGCAAAAAGACACCTACGAGGAGGAGGAAGGAGGATTTCAGATGGCCTCCCCCCTCTCTGGTTGCCAGATAATGACTCCTGATGGGGGAGTCGGGGGAGGTGAGGGGTGAGGAGGGCGGCAGGTGTGACTGTCAGAACCAATATCTGACCCTCCTTTACACCCACACATCCCAACTTCAGCCCTCTTTTCCTTCTCCACCTTCTTTCTGCTGTGTTTTCCCATTTCCTCACCCTTCCTCACCTCGTCTGTTCATCCGTCTCCCCCTCGTCTCCCCCTTGTCTCCCCTCCTCTCCCTCTCATCTCCCCCTCCTCTCCCCTCTTTCATCCTCCCCTCCCTCACCTTTCACCCTCTCCACACCTGTCGTCCCGATTATGCAGATGAGTGTTTGTGGCTCGGCCCTAAAAAGCAGATTAGGCCGAGGGAGCCTCTTGATTGTGACATGAGTTATTCCACAGAGGCCAGCAGCAGGGCGGCATTAGCACGTGCACGTACGTGTGCATGTGTGTGTGTGTGTGATATTAAGTGAATTCTGGTGTGTTTTCCTTCGTTGCTGATGCGGTTCTTGCAGTCATGTGTTTGTAAATGTGTGTATAATCATATGCGGATGTGCACGTGAGAGTGCACATAAAAGGACAGCAGAGTGCAAGATGGTAGGCCACTTAGTGCAGGTCCATATGTGTGTGTGCGTTTGTGCGTTTGGTGTCCCGGGACACGACTTAATGGGAAACACAACTGGAGAGCTGAGAGACACATCAACACACTATTGTGTGTAATGTTACACACTTTACATACAATACACACCACATGATACACACTATGAATGTGTGATACACACTATGAATATGTGATACACACTGTGAATGTGTGTTACACACTATGAATGTGTGATACACACTGAATGTGTGATACACACTGTGAATGTGTGTTACACACTGTGAATGTGTGTTACACACTGTGAATGTGTTACACACGGTGAATGTGTGTTACACACTGTGAATGTGTGTTACACACTATGAATGTATGTTACACACTGTGAATGTGTGTTACACACTGTGAATGTGTGTTACACACTATGAATGTGTGTTACACACTGTGAATGTGTTACACACGGTGAATGTGTGTTACACACTGTGAATGTGTGTTACACACTATGAATGTATGTTACACACTGTGAATGTGTGTTACACACTGTGAATGTGTGTTACACACTATGAATGTGTGTTACACACTGTGAATGTGTTACACACGGTGAATGTGTGATACACACTGTGAATGTGTGTTACACACTGTGAATGTGTGTTACACACTGTGAATGTGTTACACACGGTGAATGTGTGTTACACACTGTGAATGTGTGTTACACACTATGAATGTATGTTACACACTGTGAATGTATGTTACACACTGTGAATGTGTGTTACACACTGTGAATGTGTGTTACACACTATGAATGTGTGTTACACACTATAACAGAGTCCAGTAGATGCAGTTTAAATGAAGTAAACTTAACATCCAGCAGACAGGTTCCCACACTCTGGGTTACAGTTTTAAATAATAAAATCATTTTGGGTTCATCTTTGCACCTGGATCAGAGTTATTTATTTTTTGTTATTTTAAGGTCATAAATCAGTTCAGATAATACTGGAGTTAGTAAATGGTCTGCACCAGTAAAGATCATGTATACCACAGCAGTCTGGAGTTTCCAAGATTCCCTTCATGCTGAAATTCCAATGATGAAATCACTGAAATATAATTAGTTATGGTTGCAAAAACACAATCATGCATTTGGTTCTTTAGTAGATTCTTTAAACATGATAAAATCTGTATCTTTAAAAGCACATGTAAACATTTGTCCATGACTATATGCAGCGTTACTCTACCCAGTGGTGCTCAGAGTGCTTCACAATGTTTCCCATTCATCTGTTCCCATCTGTCATTTGCATGTTTCTGTCCGTCCAGTTTGTTTTCCAGTTTCCTCTCTGCTGGCTGCAGCTCTGCCCTACTTTCAGACGTCTGCCATCTTTGCATTTGACAGTAAGTTTAAAAAAATTAATATTTCAGCCGGCAAAGAAATGAAGTCATGCATCTGATGTGTTTATCTGAGCAGGATATTGTAGAAATACCAACACCTGGATTCTGATTTCTACCGAGTCACTGCAGCGGACAAAGGAAGGCAGATTAGTCAGAGATCAGATTAGAGTGATTCAGCTGAACAAAGCTTTAATTTTTAAAAAAGACTCGGCACATTAAATTTGCAAGTGCCCGTCTCATTTTGCAGACAATGTTTAAATATTGTAGCTGTTTTAATTCAGAAGCCCTTCTTCTTTCTCCGTCTGGTGATCTCGTTCTTGAACAGAAACGAGTAGAGGAGGAGAGCGGCAGTGTATTCTGTCTTTCCTCTGAGAATAAAACCTGTCTCATCTGCCTGATATCTGACAACTCTGTGGACACATGAAGGAAACTAATGTATGCTATTTGGTGCCATTTTATTGCTGCAACACACAACCGATCCCACATTAATAAGCGAACAAATAAGTAAATTATAAATCCATCTTTAGACGGGGCTTGTCCATGAGTCTGTGCTTTTGTTCGCCTGTTTTTAATCCTATATTTAACCATTTGCTGTTGGGCTGAACAACCACAGTCGACCCAAACCTCTACTCATAAATCAGACATAGGACTGAGGAGATTGGTCTGAATTTGGTTTAGAAACCAAAACTTCTTGGTTAGGTTTGTAAAAATATGCTTCATGTCTTTCAGTAAATGCTTGAAGCTCAGTGAGGTTTAGGCGCCAAACACGTGTTCTTAGGATGATGAAAATATCATGGCTTTAGTTAAAATATGACCCTTTCTCCTTATGTGTGAAGCTTCTCCTGTGTTTTCTGGGTTAGCAGGATGTTTGTATGCTGTGTTATTGATTATCTGAAGGATCAACAGTGAAGCAATAAACATCTTTGTGAAATGTCAACGTTAAAGTTACACCACCGTTCTAAAGTTTGGGGTCACTCAGACAATTTCACGTTTTCCATGAAAACTCCCACTTTTATCCATGTGCTAACATAACTGCACAAGGGTTTTCTAACCATCAATGAGCCTTTCAGCACCATTAGCTAACACAATGTAGCATTAGAACACAGGAGTGATGGTTGCTGGAAATGTTCCTCTGTACCCCTATGGAGATATTCCATTAAAAATCAGCTGTTTACAGCTACAACAGTCATTTACCACATTAACTATGTCTACACTGGATTGATCATTCATTTCATGTTGTCTTCATGGGAAAAAAGCCCTTCCTTTCAGGAAGGACCCTAAGCTTTGAACAGTAGTGTAGATTTCCCTATAAAACCTGATGTTACGGCCACAGGTAGTTGTGTGTCGTCCTGTTTCTAGGGTGGCTTCCTGTTGGGTCTTTGTATGGGGATAGGAGTTTACATGTGTGGGTCCAGCTGTGGCTGCTTTCAGAACTTCTCCAGAACTCCAACTGCCAACTATCTCCACTGATGACTCTGGAGTAGACGACCTGCACTCCAGCCTTGTTCTCCCTGCCTCTAAACCTTTCTGATTGGGCCACGATCCAGTTCCCTCCACCTTCAGCCAACCAGGAGCGCCCATCGTTACACCTGGAGAGGATCTATCTGCAACCAAGCGCTCAGTCTTGGTGGCTGGTGTTTGGGACCAGTTCTTCCTGGTTCCTCTGTGTGTCTTGTTTGTGTTCTGGTAGGTTCTGTAGGTTCTGTATCCACTGAGGGGTGACATTTAGAGCTTCTGTTGGCCGCTGATAATTCAGTGTAGAGCCTATAGACTCAGAGGAGACTGAGGCTCCAGTTAACAGTCCGCTAACTTAGTGAAGAAGCTGTTTGTTATTTGAGTTTGTTATTTTGTGAAGTTTGTGTTAAATATCTGTGTTCAGAGGCACCGGTTGTGTTTAGTTCATTCTGTGCTCTATCTGTGTTAGTTTGTGTTACTTGTGGGCGTTGCTGCTGTGATTTGGTTTTGGTTATGGAGTTTAGTTGTTGTGTTTGTGTTTAGTTTACAAACTGCTAGCCTTCGTTTGGTTCTTTGATTTGACGCCACCCACCAGCCCTCTTTTCTTTGTGTTAATTTACTACTGAGCCATAAATCCCTTTATCTGAACCGATAATTCAGGTTATTTTTGTTGCATCCACCCGAACCCAGAGGTCGGATCGTAACACATGACAACTGAGAATGCAGTTTAGTGTTAGAGCAATGTTCCAGAAACATTCTGAGAAAGTTCTGCAAAGTTCTACTGATATTTTTGATGATAGATATTCCTTTAGTTTACAGAATGTTCCTCTTTAAGGTCGGATAAGTAGAGTGGTTCTAAGAATGTTTGTTGATGGCTGATGGCTGTTCCATTACACCCTGAATGCTGCACTGAGAATGTTCTTCCTTTACCAGCGATGTGGGAACGTTTCATTAATGCGTTCCCTCAACAACATCCTCAGAACGCTGCAGCCACGTAGTTCCACCTTTGTTAATAAGTAGCATTACAGGAACATCCTATCACGATTCTGTCATCTAAGGTCTTGATAAAAATGGCTCATTGAGAACATTCGTCCTTTGAGATTGTTCTGGAAACGTCTCATAGAAGAACATTTGATGTGTTCCCTCAACAACAATGAAAGTCTTCTACCTTTAATATATCACATTTCAGGAACGTCATAACACATTCCGTCTCAAAAAACGTTCTGTAATCTGACGCCTTGACAACACCTGGAGAACATTTTTATGAAATGTTGGCTTCTGAACGTTCCTCCTTTGTCATCATAGAACATTATGAGACTGTTTTATAAAAGAACATTTATAGTGTTCTCAAAACTGCAGCCAGAATGTTCCACCATTGTTAATATATCACAGCACAGGAACGCTTCTGAAATCATCTGAGGCCTCGATAACATCTGGAGAACATTTTTATGAAATGTTGGCTTCTGAACATTCCTCCTTTGTCGTCTTGGAACATCATGTGTGTTCCTGACAGCGTCCTTTGAATGTTGACATTATATAAACTTTACAGAAAATGAAATCTTTGAGCATTTGGTTGAAGCATTTCCCTTAAAAATATTAGAATGTGCAGCTAATGTTATCCAATGTTGTGGGAACAGATTCAGCTGAAGCAATCAGAGCTCATATATTCTCAGTTTCTGATCCAAAAACAGTGAATCCTAAATGAAGCTATCTACCTCCACGTCCCTCAAACTTCTCCCCAAATCTGTAGCAGCGAGTTTCTGCTCCAAACATCTTGTATCCAAACCCAAACTGAGGAAAACCTTCTGACGTCATACAGACGAGCCATACAGGAAAACAGCTTTCACCAGCTGAAGATTCTCCTCTCGGTGAAGAAAACATGCTTTATTTTAATGCTGTTTTTGGGACAGTTGAGTTGTAAGAAGAGGCCTAAGAAACAGTAAATAACAACTAAAGTCAACAATTCCTCCAACCGAGGTCGTTAAAGTTAAATGTTTTGTGGATCCATCTATCCATAACGTCTTTGCAGAGCCAAATTACTGAGTCTACAATCCAACTTTCTGATTTCCTTCCATTATAACTCTTCCATGCACAAACTTCAGGTCATTTTGGGCGTTGGTGTTTTACATTTTCTGAAAGTAGTGATGCAAAAGAAGCTCTAAGTTGTAACACAAATGATCTGTGATGTTGGGTGCGCTGGTGATGCTTATTTTATTTGTTTTCAAACACAAAAAGACATGCAATCTTAGCTTTAATCAGCCAACACATGAATGCTAACACCTTCACACACAGCTACCAGCCCAGCTTCAAAGAGCTGCGCTTTCTGTCCAACACAATGAAAAATAAAGAATTCCACACACAATACCACGCCGTCTTTCTTCTCCTCAGACCTCACACCTGAGCAGCCTCCCTAAACATCTTCAGGCTTCGTGTTGCTTTTCTGACTCCAGCATGCAGCTTCGCCCTCGTATTAAAGATTCATCCCGACTGGACGCCCAGACAGCTCAAAGCAAGGAGCAGCCGACTGGTTCTTTTCTAGCAGAATTAGCAGCAGTTAGGAGTCATCACGGGTCAGACGGTATCTGACCTGAAAGGGACTCGTGGTGATGTTAACAGAAACCCTCAAAACAGACGTAAACCTGAACAGACCCGCAATATCAACACAACTCAACTGAAATAGAATCAAACTTTATCAACTGTAGATTCATTCTTCCTGATTTTCTGCTGTTGCTCGGTAAATAAGTCTTTTTATTTCTGGTCCTGGTATTCCATCGTAACCCATCCTATTTATCTGTCCTTCTGGAGCAGATTTCCACCAATGAACTGATTGAATATGATCTTTATTTAATCTTATTTGAAGCTACATAGTTGTTGAGATTGGTCCAACAATCTAACACCAGGAAAAACACTCAAAGTAGACCAAGTAAAGTTCAAAACCAAAGCCTTCTTTGGTAAGCAACGGTCTCAGATCGATGAGGAACGAGCAATAAAGCAAAAACCCAGGAGCACAGGAATAACTTCTGGTGCCTTCAATGGCAACTAAGAACTTGGACAACATGAAATAAAACATCACCAGAAGTCAGAAAAGGTTCCTCAACCTCCACTTTTGCATTTGACATCATTTCACACGACAGCAGCAGTAAACAGTACAGAAATACAGCTGCTCTATTATTAATGACTTTAATGCCTACAACATACCCTCTGCACCTTTTTTTTAAAGTACATGCGTGTTGATGAGTGTTTGTTCTTCATATTAAAGCAACAAAAGAAAAATGCTGGGAAGTTTACGCTTTCAAAGTCTGACTTTCCACTTTAAAAGTCCATTAAGTCATGGTTGGGGATAAAATATGAGCCTAATTTTTGGCTTTTTTTGGTAAAAAAAAACCCAAAATGACTGAACTGAACCTTAATATAAGCAGAGCTGTTAAATACCAGCTGGATGTTCTGTCACATTATCGAACTTTAGTTGACTTCAAATACATGATTCTCTGCTGGCAGGGAGCGTTCCCTCAACATTACCTAAAAGTTCTTAAATGTTTTTGAAGAAAATGTTTGAATATAAAAGAACATGTTGGTAAAAATTTCATCCGAGCTTCAAGAAGAACATTGAAAATATCAGTAGAACTTTCTCAGAAGAACACATAAGTTCTAGCTGGGATGGCTTTCTGTCCTTACAGGAGATAATAACAAAGAGAAACCAGTGGGTTTCAGCTTCTAGAAAGGTCGGAGAACGTGAGGTGTGGTTCTGAGGGTAGAACGGGGAACATGTTCTGGTAAAGTAAAGCGAAGAGAACGACCCCGCGGACCACAGCCTCGGACCATCACACCCACCCTAATTAAACTCCATTAACCCCTCGCTGTCCCTCTCACCTCCATCCTCCGTCTGCCTTCTCCGTCCATTAGCAGGAAGTCTTAGCAGGAAGCCTGGAGATGTGCAGCGAATAGCGATGCAGCGTGTCGAGCTACCTTCTACCTTCTCTTCCCATTTTAATTAACCCGTCTGCAATGTCGAGGTGAGGAGAGGAGGAAGAGGAGAATCTTAAATTCTAAGTGAAAAGATGGAAAAAAAAAGGCAGAGGAGGACGACGGAGGAAGAAGAGGTGGACGAGCGGGGTCGTCCTCCTGCTAATTTGCTGACATGAGGGCATCAGGGAGGGCTGGCCTCCTAATAAGATTGTTTCTTGAAGGAGCAGAGCGAGCTGTGAAGGGAACAAAAGTAACTGTGCCCCGTGAATCCTGTAGCCAATTAGTCCGTATCAATAATTAAAAAGCATTGTCTGCACGGGGGCAGGGGCGGCAGATTGAGTTTCCCTCCACCAGGCTAGATTGTTATGACAAGCAGTGCCTACATAATGATATTAGCCATTAATAATTCACCGGCCGGCCGGCGTCGCTGCAGGTGACAGGAGCTGCTCAGGCACTCATCAGTCAGCCGACCTGCCAATTATCAGGGGTCAGGAATCAGAAATGGAAATTGAAAATTGTTCTTTTGTGGTAGGTGTGTGTGTGTGTTGAATGCAAAGAGGGAGTGTGTTAATACAGAGGAGGCATGGAGGTAACACGGGAACATCACTAAAAGCCCGTGATTTCTCAGGTGTGTTAACGCTCAGATGAAGTACATGACATTTATAGGGCAGATGCTTTCTTTACCCCATTGTTTTTCCACGTATGTACGCAATTATCTGAGAGTTTAGATTCTTTCAGAAGACATTTCAACAATCTGGACCTTCCAACACCTTATTTTATTTTCTCAGTGTTCGGTCTCCTGTGTCCAACAACTTACAGCAAAAAGGAGCTGCTTTACTGCACTACTGTCTTTATATACTCCTTCCTAGCTGTAAATGTCTGGATATATTGTGGTATATTTAATTTTATTAGTACTATTTTTTCCCTCCCTGTTCTTCTTTCAGTAGTTTCTTTTTTTTTGTTATTCTCTTCCATATTCCTACCATGACTAACCGCTGTAAAAAAAAAAAATCCATGTATGTTGTGTATGTAGTTGCCCATTAAAGCTGATTGTGACTCTTCCAATTGATGCCAGAAGTCCGTTGAATCAATACTCCAGGACAAAACTACATAATGAAGGCTAAAAAACACTCCAAGAAACTCTGCGAGGAAGGGATTGAAAAGCATAAGTCAGAGGATGCAGGACAATGTGAATATTTCTCAGAGTCCAGTTAACTCCATCCATCCATCCATCCATCCATCCATCCATCCATCCATCCATCCATCCATCCATCCTCTATACACCGCTTTATCCTCACTAGGGTCATGGGGGGTGCTGGAGTCTATCCCAGCTGACTCGGGTGAAGGCAGGGGACACCCTGGACAGGTCACCAGTCTGTCACAGGGCCCAGTTAACTCCATCATTAAGAAATGGAAGGAAGATGCCACATGAGTAAATCTATCCAGAGCAGGTCATCCTGAAACTTTGAGGCTAGTGAGGGAGGCCACCAAAACAGCTATGACTCCTCTGAAGGAGTTACAAGCTTGAGTGGTTGAGATGGGAAAGACTGTTTATAAAACTACTTTTGCCTGATCTTTACCAGTCAAAGCTTCATAGGAGAGTTGCAAAGTGACTGCTGGAAAAACTCATATTGAATCTGGACTTAGAGTTACTAGAAGACATGGAGGAGACCCTGAAGACACCTGGAAGAAGGTTCTTTGGTCTGTTGAGACCAAAATTAAGGTTTTTGGATATCAGACTAGACACTATGTTTAGCAGACACCAAACACTAGATATCATCACAAACACACCATCCCCAATGTAAAGCATGGTGGTGGCAGCATCATGATGTGAAGCACATTGGAGGCAGCATCATGATGTGGAGCATGGTGGTGGCAGCATCATGATGTGAAGCACGGTGGAGCCAGCATCATGACATGAAGCATGGTGGAGGCAGCATCATGATTTGGAGCATGGTGGAGGCAGCATCATGATTTGGAGCATGGTGGAGGCAGCATAATGATGTGAAGCATGGTGGAGGCAGCATCATGATTTGGAGCATGGTGGAGGCAGCATCATGATGTGAAGCATGGTGGAGGCAGCATCATGATGTGAAGCACGGTGGAGGCAGTATCATGATGTGAAGCACTGTGGAGGCATCATCATGATGTGAAGCACGGTGGAGGCAGCATCATGACATGAAGCATGGTGGAGGCAGCATCATGATTTGGAGCATGGTGGAGGCAGCATCATGATTTGGAGCATGGTGGAGGCAGCATCATGATTTGGAGCATGGTGGAGGCAGCATCATGATGTGAAGCACGGTGGAGGCAGCATCATGATGTGAAGCACGGTGGAGGCAGCATCATGACATGAAGCATGGTGGAGGCAGCATCATGATTTGGAGCATGGTGGAGGCAGCATCATGATGTGAAGCATGGTGGAGGCAGCATCATGATGTGAAGCATGGTGGAGGCAGCATCATACAACAATCCAGAATATGAGGAAATTGATTTTAAACAACAAAGTGGACACTGGAAAAAAGAAACAGAATTGTCCAGTTTTCTTGTTTTGATTTTTGTTATTTTATTTTTTGATTTGTTTAAATCATTAAAAGAAGTATCAGTCTAATCTCTCTGCAAAAAAGTACGGATAATTAGGACTCCAGATCATTCTTTAGAACCCTGACCTACTTCTTGTCCAGCTGATTTAGACACGCTTGCCACCATCTTAATTAATGTGAAACTGTGAGCTGTCAGATTTAGCAGGTTAAATGTACAATGATTAAAATCCACGGAACAGAAATAATAGAAATGACAAACACGTGTTGTCACGGTAACACCTCCAGTGTGTGTGTGCTGGTGTGTGTTTTGCTGCTCTGAATGTGGGTTGAGATGATTGACAGGGAGGTCGAAGCCTCACTGGCTTCACAGCAACTGAAACATCTGTGCTGGTGAGGAGGCCACAACAAAGCGGGAAGGAGCAGTGTGTGTGTGTGTGTGTGTGTGTGTGTGTGTTGGGGGGGGGTGACATGGAGAAGACAGATGTGGTTACCGTAGATGCCAAACCAGCCCCTCCACTCATCAGACGTCTTCTTATGGCGTCCCAGCAGACTGGACGCTCCGCTGGGCCTCCTGGACGAGCTGCACCTCCAGGCCCGCCTGTCATTTAAACAGATGGAAGGGTCCCTGAGGGTCCCCTGGTGGAGCTGCACGTCTGGGCCCTGCAGAGGAGGGTTTTCTCACTGTCATCTTTTTATTTAAACCTTTATATTCAAGCCTTTTTTTTCTTTAACTCTCCTATTGCCCCCATTTATGGGCACTAAAAAATATGTTTCCTTCTCTGAAAAAAAGTCCAAAAATTCAGCAAAAAAAATCCTCAAATTTCTGAGAATTTGCAAAATCTTCAGGAAGAAAATTCCAATAATTCTTTAAAAGTTTCCCTTAAAAGTTTTCTAAAAAAAAAATCCCCAAATTTGGCAAGAAAATCCATGTCAATATTTTTCAAAAAATGAGTAAAAATCTTCCCAAAAAGTCCTATAAATATCTGAAGTGATTCCATATATATCAGTAAAACTTCTGATATTTTCTTTAAGAACATACAGAAAAAAAAATCCACCAAATCTAGTGAAATTCACTGGATTTTGGTTGATTTTTTTGGGAATGTTCTAAAACAAAAGCATTTTTTTCCATCAAAAAATGTTCAAAAATTTCCCAAAAATGTTGAAAATGCGGAAATTTTTCCTGTGAAAATGTTTTGGGTTTTTTCCCCCCACATTTTCAAACTTTAAAACGGGTCAATAGCAGCTGTAGATCGATACAGAGGGACACATGAAGACAGTAGAAAAAGGACACAATAAAGAGGAAGAGGAAGACAGAGGGAGCGACGGGAAAAGGAGACACAAAGGCCATGAAAGAAGCTTTAAGTCTCTGATTTGTCGCTGTTCTCTGAGACACAGAAGGAAGTCGGAGCTCAGAGGGAAATCCTTCAGAGTGCTGAGGTTGAGTCATTCTGGAGCTCACAGGCAGGTTGGAAGGCAAACCAAAGTCCCACATATAAAAATAACACAGCAGAGGAGCGCATGTGGAGAACAGGTGTATTTATCACTGCTGACTGAGCACAGGTGAGGTGGACGTATCAGACAGGTGACTGGGAGGATATCTGGAGGGTTAGTGAGGTCCAACCTTCACCTTCAGGGTGAAGAACAAACACTAAAGCCTCAAGGAAGGCTGCAGATGTTCTAATAAACAACCGATGTTCTAAAAATGCTGGAACAAGACACCACTGTGAAAGCACGTGTGGCTTGGGATGCAGTCCAGTATTCAGAAAAGATGATGGTATGTTAGAAAACACAGAATGTCAAACGTGTCCAGTCAGATTCCACACCATAGAAGCCAGAGTGTTTTCTGACCATTCTGAGTACTGACATTTACAGATAAACGTTCTAGCAGATGTTCTCCCTACACCGCTCGTGCTAGGTTTGTGTACTTTCTTCCATAAGACATTTCACAATGATAACAGAGGAAGAACGGTTCCAGTGAAACATTCAAAAAACATTTCTGAGATGTTTTGAAGACCTAAAAAGACAAAGTTCTTTCTAAGACGTTCCTTTAATGAAATACACTAACAAAGGTGGAACGTTCTACCTGCAGTGTTCTGACGATGTTTTGGGATGTTGTTGAGGGAACACATTACTGAACGTTCTATAAAACATTCTTCCAATGTTCCTTGGAAACAAAGGAAGGATGTTCTCTAATGAAGGCCTCAGATGACAGAATGTTCTCTATGCAGAATGCTTTAGAACATTCCTCTAATGTGAGTACCTTTGATCTTTGTTGATGGAACGCATTATGGAACGTTCTTCTTTAGGACGTTTCCACAACGATGACAAAGGATGGACTTTCTTAATGCAACATTCAAGAAGTGTTTTCAAGATGTTAGTCAGACTTCAGGCAATGGAACGTTCTTCATGACATGGGACGTTCTGCCTGCAATGTTCTGAGGATGTTTTGTGGATGTTGTTGAAGGGACACATTAAAAAACATTCTTCTATAAAACATTCTTCCAATGTTTCATGAAAACAAAGGAACAATGTTCTCAAACCAAAATTAAAACGTTGTCGAGGCCTCAGATGACAGAATGTTCCTTCATGCAGAACCTTTTCAATAACGGTTCTGAAATGTGATGTATCGCAGTAAGAACATTTTGCCTTTTCAATGAAGGAACACGTTATAGAGTGTTCTTCTGTGAGACAGTTCTATGATTAGCCTAGCCGCGCTAGACAACCCACGGCAACGAATTTAATTCTCTGCCAGGGTCGACAACAAAAACGACAACAGTCGTTGAGCTCCATTAGCACCGACTCTGAATAATCTTTCTGTTAACATGTCTGTAATATACTTGAGCTTCACCCATTGACTGTATAAATAAGGCTTCACCGAACTCCCGCATCCTCTGATTTCCGGCGCTCTAGGAGCCTATTCGTTGCGCTGATTGGTTGTATACCTACCCAACTGCTGCAGAGTGATTTGATAGACAACCTTTTAGCCCACCTCCCTCCCTGTCCAGAGTTCCTAGACCCTTGTGTCTTCAGATCCTTGTGTCTTCAGACCCTTGTGTCTTCAGATCTGGGTCTAGCGCGGCTAGGCTATTCTATGATAATAACAGAGGAAGAACGTCCTCAAAAGAAACATTTAAAAGATGTTTTCCAGATGACAGAACGGTTCCTATGCAGAACGTTTTATAATGTATAATGTATCTGTGCAGTGGTAGGTTCACTAACTTGGAACGTTCTCGCTGCAATGTTCTGAGGCTCTTATAGTGAAGGAACACTTTATAGAATCTGGAAAATGTTCCCACAATGTTCCACAATGAAAACAAAGGAAGATTGTTCTCAGTGCAACTTTGAGATTCAATAACGTTCTAGCAACGTCATCACCAAACATTTTGAGAACATCTTTAGTCATCCTCCCTTTAAGAAGAGCATTCTGGGAACTAAAAACGAAACTTCCAGCTGGAAAATATTAACTAGAACTCATTAGAACCTTCCAGAACCTTTTCAGGATGTTTTTGGAACAACAAAGTTCTGTCTGGGATCAGGTTTTCACAGTTGGTTTGTCAGCATCCTGTTTCCAACTAGTTTCTTGCAGGTTTAACTTTTATTTAAACTTTGACTGAAATCTGTTCAAACATGTGGAGATGAAACATCGGAGAACCGACTGAACAACAGCTGAGCTATCTGACGAAGACAACAGGCGGCGAGGAACCGTTCTCCAGGGGCTTTGTTCTGGTGACGACGGCTCGGTCGCAGCCGCTAACATCAAAAAGTCCAGCATTCCTTATTCCCTCTAAAGTCTCCTCCAAGGCAGCAGCTAATCGGGAATGACCTCCGAAAGCCGTCCAACACAACTTAGCATAACAGTTAATAATACATAGAGCCATCAGAGGGGAGATTGTATTCTTTCTCCCGGCCGAAGGAATGAATAACTCCAACTGAAGTGCGACTCAGATCATCTGATTGACATTTAACCCTGTCATCTTGAAGCGATGAGGGGTAATCAATAAATTAGTGACACGGCATCAGATCTGTGTGTTTTAATTGCTGGGCCGTGCATTATTTATCCGTCTGAAGCAGGCAGTGAGCAGTGAACGGACTCCAGGCGTTGGTTACCGAGCTAAAGGCTGATCACAGTGAATGGCAGATCGGCGTCTCAGAGATGCTGCAGATCGACACAATCAGGAAAGAATAAAGCATGAAGGACACAATGAAGCCGCTGCACACTTTAACTTCTGCAGTTTGGACGTGAGAATGTGACTCGATGTGAAATCACTAATTCTCTGAACAGATGCAGTTTGTGCTCTTTGCCTCAGCGAACATCAGTTCTTTGTCTCATGTTTTCTACACTTTTCTTCATTTCCATTGTGACATTTCTGTTTCTGTACTACTCCACTGGCTTGTTAACACCAGAAAGATGGCAGCTGAACAAAAAGATTTCTTTAAGATTTACTGACAAACTGAGAGACGTCTGCAGGGACTGGCTTCACTTGGGAAGGTTCTAATCATTCTTTCTTGTGGGCTGGTTTCATTCTGTCTGCAGGTGAAGACAACATCAGAAGTCAAAACAGCTGATCAGTGGACAACCTTTAGCAGGACAAAGCAGCTGAAGTTTCTCCAGTCTAATCCGGATGCTTTGAAGCCATTAAAAGTTGTAAACTCTGAGCTTCATTTGGGAAAACATCTTCTTGTTTTAATCCTGGAGAAGCTGTGACACTGGAGGATTCAGCGAGCAGCTGGAAAGGGAAACAGGCTTTCATAGTTTTGTCACAACTCTAACCTTTACCCAAGTTTGGTCTGCGGGGAGAAGCTTTAGTCCATCTCTGCTGCGATGCTTCTCAAAGGTGCAGACGGCAAAGTGATGCAAACAGAGGCTTTGACTTGCTTAAAGAGCCTTCTGGGCTTAAAGTATAAATAATGTAACCTGGGGAGAGAGACGGGGGGATTTTCAACGTTCTCTGCCTTCAGTACGTCCACAGAGGAACCACATGTTCCCTCATTCAGGTTCCCTCCACCTGCAGCAGGAATCCTCAGACAGAACCTCACCTTTCAGCCGTAGTGTTCGCACGAGTTTATATGTTTGTTTTTGGCTGTGATTTGCTGGCCCATTAAAAAGAATACGGGCTTATGACATATTCAAAGAGGCCACGTGTGGAGTGTAAAGTCTGGGGAGTCCATGATTCATTAATGGAGCCATGAATAGATAAGTCACTCCTGTATGATATCACGCTGAATTCACCGTGACATCCGCATATTTTCTTGTTCAAAGAATCAGGATACTATTACAAACAGTATATGAAAGAATTATATGGAGGTTTTTAAACTATTTATAAGCTCACAGAGAAGCTATCCGCGCTGCTGGTTTTATATGTTCACAATATGTTACATGTGAAGGTTTTACTTTAAATAATTAAGATGCTAATTACCAGGATTTTTGGAGGTGAACCCTGTAACTCATTCATGCCTCTTTCTTTTATTATTTATTCATTGTTTTATGGACAGTTTAGTGACTATCAGGCTTATTACAAGGAGACATCCATTTTTTATAGTGAAGACATGGATTTAATGTACTCATTTGGAACTGATTTCTAATATTTATAAAATTATTGGATTAAAAATCAAAAGGATTAATGAGAATCATTAATGCTGTTGGTTCTGTGTCTCTTAACTTTGTCTTGCAAAATATTAGATTCCTATTCTTATGATTCTTCAAAACTTTTTGGGAGAAATTCTATATCATTTTGATTTGAAAGGTTTAAACGAGCCACAAACTCATCTGGAACTTTGTCAGAAAGTCCTACGAAATGTTATGAATGTTTTCAGCGAAACTTTTCCTCTTAGTTCCAGGATGTTCTTCAGACAGAATAACTAAAAATAAATGTTCCTAAAATGTTTGGGATCCGTTCCACTCCAACGTTCTCACAGGTAAACAAGCAACAAACGTTCTTCCTTCGTTATCATGTGACATTGTATTTAATAAACGCTATCATGTGTTCTCTCACAAACATCCTCAGAACACTGCAGCCAGAATGTTGCATCGTTTTGATGTCACCGTGTAAACCCTGAACAGAAAAACACACGGTCAGCCTTTAGTTTATCACATTAGAGGAACGTTCTAAGTTGTTCCATATGATCAGATTTCTGTCCCTTGAGGCTCATAAATAGATGTTCCATGATGTGATCTCATTAATATTTGCAGATTTTTATGTTAGACTTTATATTAAGGGAAAGAAATGTTTTGTTTTCTGTTTTTACGTGTATGTCACCAGAAAATGCTGAAATATTTCCATAAACGTGTCTTTTAGATCATCTGGAATCTGATGGTGGGACACTCTAAGACTTAGAAACCTAAAAAAAACGAACTTCTCTGGATTTTGGTTGATTTGTTTCTGAATGTTCTCAAAGAAAACATAAGTGATTTACTGATATACATGGAATCACTTTAGATATTTTTAGGATTTTTTAGGAAGATTTTACTAATTTTTAGGATTCTTTGGGGAAGATTTTTAGCATTTTTTGAAAATATTTACAAGAATTTTCTTGCCAAATTTTGTTTTTTAAGGGAAACTTTTAAGGAATTTTCTGACGTTTTTATTTTTTTTTTTAGAGATTTTAGGAATTTTTGGCTGAATTTTTGGATTTTTTCAGACAAGGAAACGATATTTTATGGTAAATGAAGACAACAGGAGGGTGAACATATCTATGCAATGACTAGTTTGTGAGTAAAAAAAGCCATGGAGGATTAAATGTGATGCAAGTTCATCACACATAGAAGGAACTTTGTGGAAAAGCCCATTCATGCAGTTTCATGTGATTTGATTGGTAAAGACTGAGAGAAAAGCCGCTGAGAGGATGTGGGTTTGTTAGCGGTAGGTTTTTATAAAATGAACGTATTCCTTTGTGCTCGGGCTGAAAATAACACCAGCACACCCTGTTCCCGTCCTGGAAGTTGCATAAGCTTTGTTATGAAATCAGCGGAGGGAGTCGATTTGAAGCTCATCTGTAGCACAAAGAAGTCCATCAGCGGCAGCAGTGAAGCACAAAGATCTCAGCAGAGCAGATCTTCATCTGCAGCTGAGAACAGAGAAGCTGCTGCTGCTGTTGTTGTTTTGGTGTGAATCACTCTGAACTCACTCTGCTTTAATAAGGTGGCCGGCTTTGCTGTGCCCTCTTTCTGTCCTCCTCTCTTTCTCTCCTCCTCCTCTCTTTCTGTCCTCCTCTCTTTCTGTCCTCCTCTCTTTTTCTCCTCCTCTCTTTCTGTCCTCCTCCTCTCTTTCTGTCCTCCTCTCTTTCTGTCCTCCTCTCTTTCTGTCCTTCTCCTCTCTTTCTGTCCTCCTCTCTTTCTGTCCTCCTCTCATTCTCTTCTCCTCCTCTCTTTCTGTCCTCCTCTCTTTCTGTCCTCCTCTCATTCTCTTCTCCTCCTCTCTTTCTGTCCTCCTCTCTTTCTCTTCTCCTCCTCTCTTTCTCTCCTCCTCCTCTCTATCATCAGCTGGACTTTCCCTCTGAGGATCTCCACTCTGCAGCTCCTCAGCCTTCCTCCTAATTGCTGTGGACTCTCTCCTCTCCAGCCTGCTTCTGTCTTGTAAAAAAAGAGAGAGAGACTATGTTTGTAGCTGGCTGTTCAGCTTTTATCTATATTTTAAGCCACACACAAGGTGTAGAGTCGGCCTGGAGCTTGTTACAGGGGCCCACGGTGCATAATTCATGAGCAGGAGCCGCTCGCTGCAGCGGCTAAATAAAAGATCTGCCAGCGGTGGACTACCTGGTCTGCCACCTGTGTGTCAGAGCAGGTGTGTGTCTTGTTTGGGGTGGGTCTCTGTGTTTTCTGTGTCTTCATCGCAAACCCCCCCGAGGTGAGATCAATACAGGTGTGTAGGACACGCAGAGAAGAGCGACGGCGGCTGATCTTTGCTTTAAAGATCCTTCTGCTTCTTCTTCTGCACTCAGGAGATGAGATGTCTTCATCCCCGGCTTCGTGTCACACGTTTTGCTTCTCCTGAGCCTCAGATAAGCTTCTTTTCACTCGGTACAGTGTGGTTAGAAGAGCAAACTTTACTGATCCAGGAGGAGACTCTTGTGCCAGATGTTGCTCAAAACAAACCAAACGACACCTCAAAGGTAGTTCTGAACAGTGAAGATGTGGATTTTGAGAATTAAATTGGAACTAATTTCTAATGATTGTTCATTTTTTGGGGCTAAAAATCATCTTTCTTTAAAATATTAGATTCCTGTTCAACTAAATTGCTTTAAAGAAACTTTTTTTAACATTTCTTTTCCACAAAAAAAAAATCCCAAAATGTTGAAAATGTGGAATTTTTCACTGTGAAAATACTTTTTTTTCCACACATTTTCAATCCTTCAAACGGGTCACTCTGACCCGTAGGACGACACGAGAGTTAAACAGATAAAGTTCAACGTCATGGTGGCTCAGGTGGTCCACTACATGCCAGGCCTGCTGAAGGCCCCTCCTTCCCTGTTCTTCCTTTCTTTCCTTCACTGGGTGCTGCAGCAGCAGGTACAGACCAATCAGCTGAAGCAGGAGCACCGGTGCCATTACTCGCCTTACCTCACAGTATAACCAGGCTTCAGTGATCATCAACATCCATTGTCAGTTCTCTGCATGTGCCTTTTTCAGCCTTTTCCCAACGTAACCTCAGTAACTCTGTTTTTGCTCTTTCTCAGTCGAGCCTCCACCGGTTCATCTTCGTCTGGTTTTGTCTACGGCCCAAACCCATTCCTCCCTCTGGACATGTCGCCTGATTCCTCTCTGCCATCTACAGGGTTTCCAACCCCGTCAGGCTTCCCCTGCCGTCGCAGCCCGTCCTCAGCTCCTTGGACTTTCAGCCCCTCTGCTTTCCAGTTTCTCTACTGAAGTCACAGGAAGACTGGTCAACTCACTCCCCAGAAAACTCACTCCCCAGAAAACTCACTCCCCATATGCTTCGGTGGGGCGGCATGGCTCAGTGGGTAGAGTGGCCATCTTATAACTGGAAGGTTGCTGGTTTGATCCTTGGCCCGTTGTGCTCATGTCGAGGTGTCCCTGAGTAGGACACTGAACCCCTAACTGCTCCTGATGGGTCGTGGTTAGCGCCTTACATGGCAGCTTCCACCATCAGTGTGTGAATGTGACGTATAATGTAAAGCGCTTTGGATAAAAGAGCTATATAAATACAACCATTTAGGTTACTTACCTATAACTAGCTGAAATCCATGGATATATCCTTCTACACTGAAAGCTGAAATACCCTAACCCTAACTAAATACCCTAACAGGTACCAAGCCTCGCCTGAGTCAGTTCAGGTTTGAGTTTGTTCAGTCCACAGAATTTAGCCTATAGTCTTTGTATAGCGAATGTTTTTATTTTTGCCTTGCTGTAGAAAACTGTTCATAGTCACCCTGTTTAAGAGTTGCTGTTAGCGTTGACGTTTTTGAGATGTCCTACAGTTATCGTTGGCCTGTGACTTCCTCAGTTTTAGCCCTGAGCTGTTTTATGCCTCTATAGATTTTGTTCTGTGAGATCCTCCTGTTATAGTGTTCCTGGAATATTTATGCAGAATTCTTTTGAGCTGTTCTCTGACCTTAGTTATAGTTATCTGCACAACCCTAGTATATTCTCGTTATCGTAATTAGTTCATCCTTATTTTTGGTATTGTTTGGCACTCAGGTTTTACCTGCTGTGGCTTTGTTTAGTTTTTCCTGCCCAACCACCAGGGACACCGTAGTTTCCTGCAGCCCTCTGAGTTCCCAGTACTGTGAATTGTAGTTCTGTATTCTAGCCTTTGTGAATAAATCATTTTTTAAATGTCACCTGTCTTTCTCGCCGTCTTTTCCTGAGTTCACCCTACAACAACTTAACACTAAATGTAGGTTTAAGGCTTTCCCTCTGAGCCTCCTCTCTTCTGTCCTCCTGTCTGGAAATCAACCTGAAGGATGTGTCGGTTCCTGGAGAGCTTCTAGAGGAGTTAGGAGGTTTGTTGGAGATACGAGGGAGGATGAACTATCAGTACCGCGTAAAAGAGCCAGATTATATGTATCATATCCCACTCAGTCACAGCTGATGTCATTTTTATGTGCATTCTTGTCACATTATACCACAT
Source organism: Acanthochromis polyacanthus (assembly GCF_021347895.1). Lineage (NCBI taxonomy): Eukaryota > Metazoa > Chordata > Actinopteri > Pomacentridae > Acanthochromis > Acanthochromis polyacanthus. Next base: position 601,371 of record NC_067129.1, read on the forward strand.
TGAACTGAATTATAAGTAAATAGATGCTGCAAGTTGCCAGATGATAAAATAAAGGTTGTCAGCTATAAAAGGTGAGAGAAGTTCAAATCAGCATTCAAACATTGTTCTCCAGATGTTAGAGGCCTGAGATGAGCTTTTATTTCTAAAGGTGGAACATTCTCCCTGCAACGATCTGAGGATGCTGAGGGAACACACAAAGCAACGTTCTTTAAATCATTCTAATATTATTCCAGGAAAACAAAGAGGAATGTTCTCAGACGCTGTGGAGGAATCATTGAGCCAAATGTTTTATCATTCTGTTTCATACAGAACATTTTAGAACACTCCTGTAAAATTATAATGTTCATTCTTTCTGTTGAGGGAACACATTAAATGTTCTTCTGTAAATGAGGGCAAAACGTTCAGACATTTAAAATCGGTCACAGCAGAGGTTCCTGGTGTGATCGACCAACTCTGAGGAAGCTGGCTGTAAGTTTTTACAACAATCTGTACATAAAATCTGTCAAATATCAGCATTTCTACTGATGGAACAATCTGTTTTTCAGTGTTTAGATGTGTGCCATATTTTCACATCAGTGGGATTTTTTGTTCCCTAAATGCAAATGTGTGATTAACAAAGACTTATCTCATACTTTATCTTATCCTAGCTTATATTAAACTTTATCTTATTTGTCTTTCCTTTCTTATACTTCATCTTATACCTTATCTTATTTTTTCTTATATCTTATTTTTTCTAAAAATGTTTTAAAAATCTAAACTTCCATGTCTTCCTTCCTGCAGGAGGAGCTAATCTGTGATCGTCTTGTTAAGTCTGATCAGTGATGTGTGTGATTGATTAGTGATGCCTGCAGGAAACATGGTGTCTGTGTGTTTCTGGAAAGCTCACCTGTTCAGGTAAGAAATGAGGATTTGTGCTCCTGAATGTTAAAATATTGCTGCTATGTTTGTTTGTGTTGTTGTTGGTGTGTTTGTTGTTTTCTGGAGATTTTTTGTGTTTTGAGCATTGAAATATTGTAGCTATGTTGGTTTGTTTGTGTTAGCATGTTGGTCGTGTGTTTGTTGTTTTATGTGTTTTGAAGTATTGTGGCTATGCTGGTTTGTGTTGTGGTGCTGGTTGTGTGTTGTTTTATGTGTTTTGAAGTATTGTGGCTATGCTGGTTTGTGTTGTGGTGCTGGTTGTGTGTTGTTTTTTGTGTTTTGAAGTATTGTGGCTATGCTGGTTTGTGTTGTGGTGCTGGTTGTGTGTCTGTTGTTTTATGTGTTTTGAAATATTGTGGCTATGCTGGTTTGTGTTGTGGTGCTGGTTGTGTGTTGTTTTTTGTGTTTTGAAGTATTGTGGCTATGCTGGTTTGTGTTGTGGTGCTGGTTGTGTGTCTGTTGTTTTATGTGTTTTGAAGTATTGTGGCTATGCTGGTTTGTGTTGTGGTGCTGGTTGTGTGTCTGTTGTTTTATGTGTTTTGAAGTATTGTGGCTATGCTGGTTTGTGTTGTGGTGCTGGTTGTGTGTTGTTTTATGTGTTTTGAAGTATTGTGGCTATGCTGGTTTGTGTTGTGGTGCTGGTTGTGTGTCTGTTGTTTTATGTGTTTTGAAGTATTGTGGCTATGCTGGTTTGTGTTGTGGTGCTGGTTGTGTGTCTGTTGTTTTATGTGTTTTGAAGTATTGTGGCTATGCTGGTTTGTGTTGTGGTGCTGGTTGTGTGTCTGTTGTTTTATGTGTTTTGAAATATTGTGGCTATGCTGGTTTGTGTTGTGGTGCTGGTTGTGTGTCTGTTGTTTTATGTGTTTTGAAGTATTGTGGCTATGCTGGTTTGTGTTGTGGTGCTGGTTGTGTGTCTGTTGTTTTATGTGTTTTGAAGTATTGTGGCTATGCTGGTTTGTGTTGTGGTGCTGGTTGTCTGTTGTTTTATGTGTTTTGAAGTATTGTGGCTATGCTGGTTTGTGTTGTGGTGCTGGTTGTGTGTTGTTTTATGTGTTTTGAAGTATTGTGGCTATGCTGGTTTGTGTTGTGGTGCTGGTTGTGTGTCTGTTGTTTTATGTGTTTTGAAGTATTGTGGCTATGCTGGTTTGTGTTGTGGTGCTGGTTGTGTGTCTGTTGTTTTATGTGTTTTGAAGTATTGTGGCTATGCTGGTTTGTGTTGTGGTGCTGGTTGTGTGTCTGTTGTTTTATGTGTTTTGAAGTATTGTGGCTATGCTGGTTTGTGTTGTGGTGCTGGTTGTCTGTTGTTTTATGTGTTTTGAAGTATTGTGGCTATGCTGGTTTGTGTTGTGGTGCTGGTTGTGTGTTGTTTTATGTGTTTTGAAGTATTGTGGCTATGCTGGTTTGTGTTGTGGTGCTGGTTGTGTGTTGTTTTATGTGTTTTGAAGTATTGTGGCTATGCTGGTTTGTGTTGTGGTGCTGGTTGTGTGTCTGTTGTTTTATGTGTTTTGAAGTATTGTGGCTATGCTGGTTTGTGTTGTGGTGCTGGTTGTGTGTCTGTTGTTTTATGTGTTTTGAAGTATTGTGGCTATGCTGGTTTGTGTTGTGGTGCTGGTTGTGTGTTGTTTTATGTGTTTTGAAATATTGTGGCTATGCTGGTTTGTGTTGTGGTGCTGGTTGTGTGTCTGTTGTTTTATGTGTTTTGAAGTATTGTGGCTATGCTGGTTTGTGTTGTGGTGCTGGTTGTGTGTCTGTTGTTTTATGTGTTTTGAAGTATTGTGGCTATGCTGGTTTGTGTTGTGGTGCTGGTTGTGTGTTGTTTTATGTGTTTTGAAATATTGTGGCTATGCTGGTTTGTGTTGTGGTGCTGGTTGTGTGTCTGTTGTTTTATGTGTTTTGAAGTATTGTGGCTATGCTGGTTTGTGTTGTGGTGCTGGTTGTGTGTTGTTTTATGTGTTTTGAAATATTGTGGCTATGCTGGTTTGTGTTGTGGTGCTGGTTGTGTGTCTGTTGTTTTCTGGAGCTTTAATGTGTTTTTGTGTTAGCTGCTGTGCTGTTGAGCTGCTAGCTCGCTAACTCTGTCCTGATTGGCTGACACGGTGCAACACCTGCTGAAAAATGTCAAAATCAAGCTGCTGTGTGTTTTTGATCGTTTATCTCAGTGAGACACACACAGAGCACTGAGCAGCTGATGGGCGTGTGGTTCAGTTTTAGCATCAGTGTGAGGAAGCTGTTCTGTGGTTGTCTCTGCTCTTAATGTTTTTATTCCAATGAATGAGTTCAGAGCATCTGCTGGCAGCTTTGGTTTGTTTCTGTCTGATGAAGCGATGAGTGCACGGACAGTTTGATCTGTGAGCAGAAAATGAGCTTGGAGAAGGAGTTTGTTTGGGAGTATTTTTGAGCTGGACTTCTTCAGAACGTTGCATCCAGAATGTTCCGTCTTTGTTGACATGTTACGGTACAAGAACGTCTTCTGAAGAGCGTTCTGTCTTCTGATGCATTCTAAAAATGTTTCTGGAAATGTTTGACACAAAGTTCTGTGATGTGTTCTCTCATTAACAAAGCAAAATGTTCTACCTATTACATTATGGGAACGTTATTAAACGTTCTGTCATCTGAGGCCTCTAACATCTCGAAAATGTTTTCTGAATGTTTGCTTGAGAACCTTCATTTGTAGGAGGTTTTTATAGAAGAACGTTCCATAATTTGTTCCCTCAACATCCTCAGAACATTTCAAGCAGAATGTTCCACCTTTGCTGCTAAATCATGTTACAGGAACGTTTGTAAAAGTCATCTGAGGCCTCTGTAACATCTGTAGAACGTTCTTTAAAGGTTGTTTGAGAACGTTCCTCCTTCGTTCAGGAGGAGCATCATCTGTGTTCCTGACATCCTCTGACATTAGAACAGTGTTATAGGTACAGGACACCTCTTAAAACATTCAACAATTGATGAACACATTTTCTTTAAATAATTTACTCTAAATATCAGAACTCATAGGTGACGTTAGCCAGTACTGTCAGAATGTTCCCAGAATGTTTGGCGACTTTTGGAAAATAAAAGCTCAGCTCACGTCTCTAAAAATGATCCTGTTAGTTTAATAAAATAATACCAAAATATACGAGTTAGCCAGAAATATGTCGAGCAAAAGTTTGTTTCAATTTGTGCAAAAGTAGGACTCAGAAATCAGCCACAAAACATGAAGTCTGAATTAGTGCTGCGTTAAAATAATCTTCAGCTAAATTATCAGAACTCTGTCAGTTCTTGAACCTTCTGGTGCAGATTCTTACTCTAGAAGTGGTATTTTCCCTCCAGCTGGGTGCTAACCGTTCATAGTGTAGCAGATCAGGCCTCATTGTAGGAGATGAAATGGAGAAAGTGTCAGGAGACGAGGCCGGCCGAGCGCTGGGAGGTTTGAAAGCGCATATGGAAGCTGGCAGCTGTAAATTGGCCGGTGGATACGGTGGAGGAGCTGCTGTACAAAATGCATGAACCCTCAGCAGAGTGGCTGCTCGTTGTTTTCTGTGAGCTGCTCTCCTTCCATCTCCACCTCTCTGCTTCCACAACAAACAATTCTCTCATTCTCTTTGTTTTCTCGGGCTCTCAGGGCGACGACCGGCCGGGTTGGCCCTCGTTTTTTTTCTTGTTTTTGAATGGGAGCTGTGGGAAGTGGGGATGCAGGGCGGGTCGGGGTGGATTGGGGTGGATTGGGGTGGATGGGGGTGGATGGGGGTGGATTGGGAAGCCGGGGAAGGTCGAGGCGGCACGTGGAGGCATGAGGAACGTCGTTGTGGGAGATGGGGTGAGGCGAGCAGAGGAGGCGGGCTGATCCTCTAAAAGCCTCGGTTCTTAGCTCAAATTATTACCAGCGTGCCAGGAACAAGGCTCTGCTTGGGGGCGAGCCACCCAGGAGAGCGCCTCGCCTCGGGGTGATTTTTAGAAGAAAGTAACACGGGAGAGAAATAATAGGAGGTGGGAGTAGGAGGGGAGGAGGGCTGTGGAGAAAAGTTAAGGGGATTTTTATCTGCTGCTCTGCTCTCCATGCTCCCCTACACCGGCCTTCTTCCTATCAATCCTCCTGTTTCTTTTCTCCACAAGGCCATCAGCAGACGTGGGTTAATCTGCAAACAAAGCTCTTTAGGCCACACATCGCTGCCTCCCTCCTCCTTTTCTCTCTTCTTCTTCTTCCATCTATTCATGACCCAGTCGAACTCCGCAGGTTGGCCACTTTTATTTCCGTTGAGCTCTCTGTTTCTGCACATTTCTTTCTTTATCTTCTTTAAATTAGTGCTTCTAGCTTCAGAATTTTCTCTTTGAACAGCCCACACTTATTGGAAGGTTTTCAGGAAGGAGCTGAGCTCTGTTCAGTTTTCTTTCTGTCTTCTTTGAAATGATGCATAAAGTTTCAGAATTGTACTTTTTTTATGTTTTACCTTTAATTTCTATCCGTTTATCCATCAATATAACGGCAGACACTCTGAAGGGAAGCCCTGTGACAGACTGGTGACCTGTCCAGGGTGTCCCCTGCCTTCACCAGAGTCAGCTGGGATAGACTCCAGCACCCCCCATGACCCTAGTGAGGATAAAGCGGTGTATAGAGGATGGATGGATCTTTTTTGTGTTAGCTTGGGAGGCCTTAGCCCTGTTAGCCCGTTTATACCAGCCATCCCTGCTTTACTCTTTATTTATACCCGTCTATCCGTTCATGTCTGCATTACAACCGCAAAGCTTGCTTAAGGGAAGATTTTAGGGATGTTGGACAGAGTTAAGGTTTCTGTTTAGAGCCGGGTTCTGCTCGAGGTTTCTTCCCTGTTAAAAGGTGTTTTCCTGCCACTGTCTCCTTTGGGCTGCTCTGGGGGTCAGGCATTTGGGTTCTGTAAAGCGCCTTGAGACGATTTGACTGTAATTGATGCTATATAAATAAAATTGAATTGAAATGTTTTTGGAGACTTTCTTCTTCAACCCGATGCTCAACTGTTCATTTATATCTGTGTCCATCAATCTGTTCATTCTAAAAGCAAAGTACACTAAAGAGAAGATTTTAAGGCTGTTGGAAGGAGTTAAGGTTTTTGTTGTTTTTGTTGTTGTCTCCTATAAAATGAAGCTTATAGTTTCAAAATGATGGTTTTTCAGTGCTTTTCCCTTCATTTATATCTGTGCATCCATCAATCTGTGCATTATTGTAGCCAAACACTGTTACAGGAAGATTTTTAGAGTGTTGAAGGGAGATCAGGTCTGTTTCTGTTTTCTCTCCTGTTTCATTAAAGTTTTAAAACTGCAGTTTTTCTCCACTTTTCATTTTTATCAGTCAAGAATGTTGGAGATCTTTGTTTCTGCACATTTCTTTGTCTTCTTTAAAATGATGCTTAAAGATTCAGAATTATAGTTTAGTTCTGTGCTTTACCTTTAATTTCTACCAGTTTATCATCGGTATTTACATTATAACAGCAAGCGGTCCTCTGCCAGAAAATAAGGAAAAGCTGCTGTCGTTATAAAGCGGATCAGAGCAGCAGTTTGTGGTTTGTCTGCGTTTGGTCGCATGCATTTTTCACTGTTTCATGATCTCTGTATTGTCCCCTCTAAAAATAATCACCTCTGAGCACAGACGTGTAAAATATTCACAGGGATTGTGTGACCGTATAAATGTTGCATCGTTTCACAAAGTGGAGGCGAAATAAATCCGTTTCTTTATTTTCTGTGTGAAGGTGTTTTCATGGAGGCTGAAGGTGTAATCTGGAGAATCCCAGCATGCATTTGGGTTAATTTGGTGCAAATTTCACAAATCAAACCTCCTGATGACTGAACTTATTGTCTGCTTCTCCTTCACTGTTTAAAAGTTTTTTGCAGACTAATGGAAAGCTGAACATTTTTTTAATTATAAACTTTGGTTTTATCGTAGTTTTCCACTTCTAGTCGCTACGCTTTAATGTTCTGCAGTCGTCACTTTGAAGAAGCCTCGCTGCAGATAATTAAGTAAAGATGACAGTTTTTAACTTTTCTTTCTGCACTAAAATGATTGAAACCCACATTTATTTACAGTAGAATCAAAGCATTAAAATAAACCCGTTTTCAGGTTGTCTCAGCTGGAAAGTGACATAATCCTCTTTTTAAACTAAAATCTGATTTACCCGCTAATCCATGAGATTTAATCTGTTTTTAATTCAGTTTCCTGTCTTGTTTTAAAATGTGCCAGGTGTTTAAAACTGTTAATAGTTTGAGTTGTTTTCGTGGGAAAAATGGTACATTTCCGCTTGGTGGGAGGATCTGAATAAAACGTCTGATGAGAGCTGCAGGTGTTTCTGCTGCCAGTTATTAGTTTTTCTGCTGTTTTATAGCTGAGGTTGGTGTAATGAACATTTCGTAAGTTTAACTACTTGATTTAGTGGATGATTACAAAGGTTTTTTTTGTATTTCCAGGGACTTTATGCAGAGATGAGAAAGGAGGGATAATTAAGATGCAATAGTGTAGACAGAAATATGGAAAAAGTAAAGAAGGTACAGATTTGTGGAAGGAATATGCAGCGTTACCTCCGCCTTCAGCCCACATCGGCTCATCTCGTCCTGTGATCACATAAACATATACACATATGTCTATAACATATACACATATGTCGTTGTGATCACCCCCTCCTCCCCCCAGACGAAAATATTCGGAGCTCGTCTCTTCCCTGCGCCTTCGGCCCATTTCGGCTCATCCCGCCGTGTTCTTCGGCTCATCTCGGCTCCTCCATTCGTGTTTGTAAACACCACCCGAATGGCCGGGTGGCTGCCGACTCTCGAACGGATCCGAATATTCGGGCCGTTTCCGCCGTTCCTGCTGTGTCCTCCTGGAACATCTCCCATGTTCCTGACAGCATCCTCTGAATGCTGACGTTAAAACACTTTAAGGGAACATTACAACAAATTAAAATATACTTTAATATTTGTTTGAAAGCTTTTCTTTTTAGAAAGTCTGGATGTTGTAGGTGATGTTCTGCAGCTAGAACCCCTGATCTGCTGTAGAACATGCTGCTCACACTCCTGGTTCTGTGGAACCAAAGGCATCAGGTCTCTGCTGCTGTTCACTGATAAATCTTTTGTGTGTTTCAGTTCAGTTCTACACGGTTCTAAACACCGCTTATGTAAGAGCTGAGGAACAGGACCCAACAGCAGATCATTTTTAAACTTTATCCGTATTTCTTACACTCCTCAGACACTTTAAACCTCCTCCTTCCTGCAGCTGAACCTTCCTACCAGCAGTCTTAACCCCAAACTAACCCCTGGAAGAAGTGACAACCTGCAGAAACCACCTCGCCCCATAAAAACATCCTCATTCCAAAGAGATAAAACTCAACCGAGGACAAGAACATACTCAGCGATGCACTTACCGCTGCTCCCCACACCGGCTGATGTGAAGCCCACGGGCCACGGCGTCCCGCTGACGGATGCCTTCTGACACGTCTAACGGGGAGGCGGCGGCGCTGCCCGTGGCAACCCGGAGAAACATGCTAATAGGAGGTGCATTAGAGCAGTCAGCGATGGGCCGCTAATAGGACGGGACACCTGAACCACTCTGAGTCTGCAGCAGAATCACCCGACCAGCTTCTGCACCTTAAAGCCTCACCAGGACGACGGCTTCCACCTTTAAATAGGAGACTAACTCACTGCTGGGCTGGTCTTAGATGGAGGTCCAGACTCAGTGTTGTTCTGTTGTCGATCCTTTCTGGCCTCCATGTGGGCAGAAGAGTGGGATAGTTTAGATTTTAACACTATTGCTACTTTTACTCATACTGCTCATTGTTCTGGTACTTTAACAGCATTCTTATAGGTACTTTTAGATTCATTTATTTTTTTTAGCTCAGCCAAGAAACGCGCTGGAGTTATGTGAGGATCAGCGTCCGTCTGTCCGTCACATTCCTCTAAAACGGACTGATGGATTTGGATCAAATTTCCAGGAAAGGTCAGAAATGACTCAAGGACCAAGTGATCAGATTTTATCAGTGATGCAGCTTATAGTCAGGATCCATGGATTGGTTAAAGATTTCTGTATCGTTACCAGATAGCGGCACGGCGTCACTGTAACCATGACAACCAGTGAACACTACATCAGCTGATTGTGATCCTACTACAAATCCACCTCTGAGGACTTATCAGGACTTATCCATCAGAAATGATCCAAGGAACAGCTGATTAAACTGTGGGGGTGTTTCTGAGCCGCCTGTTACATATTTAGGTCATGTGATCCAGTATCCGTACATACGTGCACATGCAGAACACGCCTGTGCTCAGGTCATCGTGTTTGTGGGTTAAATGGTGCCGTGGTTTCTGCCACAAGTTTTTTCAAGATTTCGTCCGTCAGAAATGACTTTGTTGTTTTGTTGGTGTTTTGATCAGTCTCTCTACTTCCAGTAAACACATTAATATGAACTTTAAATGCTGAATAGGTCTTTTTACATTAGTTATGTTTCATCACTATGAAACAGTTAGAAATCTGTGGAAATGCCACCAGTCCCAGCAGTGCATGATGGGAGAGATTCCTCAGTTAATGACCATCATCTGCTTTTCTCAATGCATTGTGGGATATTCTGAGTGCGCTATATAAGATGCAACTGGACATCTAACCATCACTACACAGTGTAAAGTGGAAAATGTTCTTATGGTGTCACTGCTGATGGAATTAAGGCTGTTTTAAAGCCTTCTTCTGTGGTTTTCAGCCTCTAGAGCTTCTTTTGCCGTGTAATCCCAGCAGCATCTCACCTTTTAGCTCCTTTTTGGTCTGCACCAGCTCCAAACATTCAGCTTTTTAGCTGCAAAATGTGAAATTCTCTGTCCTCGTGCTAATTCTGTGTGCGTGGTGTTTGGTGCTGGAAATGAATGTGTACAGTTTGACCTGAATTATTAATGATGGTTTGGAGATGGCACGGCCTTTCCCATTAACATAATAAGGAATGATAAAATATTCAGTCTGCCAATAGAAAATCTACTTCAACACTGAAAATCCAGAAAAATGAAATGAAAACAGCTCCTTAAACAGTTTTCTACTGGATAATATATTACAGTATTCTACAGTTAAATGAGGTTTGCTGTTAAATACTTTGACTTTCCAGTAATTTACTGTTTTCTGCTGTTCCCACTCTAATCTACTGTAACATGAAATTACAACATAAACTGAATTACAGGCATGTTCCGTAAAATAACAACGTGTCTTTAATATTTATGATCCAGAATTGAGATCTACCAGCTTTAACATTTAAAACACTAAAACAGAGGATAAAGAATAAGTAAAGTTATTTTTATTGGATTGGACAGAAATGTTAGACAAACTGAAATAAAAAATAAAACTAATTGCACTTAAAGCGCTTTTTTAACTGAATACATTTTTATATCAGTCTGCTGTTTGTTCATTCCTGTTTCTGATTCCAAGAATGCATCAGATTTTACAGTATTAACTCTTCTTTGGTCATTTATACAGTACTAATATAATTTGGCTGTATTTTTGCAGTAATCTATCATCTTGCACAGCATTAATAAAGTCTTTAAGTCATGTTTAAACACTGGCAGCATAATAACAGTTCTACAGAGAGCTGAGACAGAAAACTTGTTCTGTTTTTGTGTCGTAAGAGCAAACCTGTCTGATTGCAGTATTTCATAGTCAGACCTGTTTACACAGAGAATGGTCTGGCTGCACTTCATGATCATTCTGCTGTAGAAAACAAACCCCAAAAAAGCTGGTTTGTTTGTCAGCTAGTCGTCTTAGGTGATGCTGAGTCAGGATGCAGCATCAAAATGCTGAAGGAGCTTTTTTACATAGCACAAGGAAGGCACTGAAGGAACCAGTCATTTCTTCTTCTGCACCATCAAAATGTTCGTAATGGTTGGATTATGTTCATTTCGTCGTTTCTTACTTTTGAATAGGATTAGTTTTAAACCGACATCTAAGGAAGAAAAGTATGGTTTTCCCTTGTTGACATGTTTCTACTGCATCGTCAGTCTTCATCAGAGCATCATCTGACGTGCTGATGACGTGTTGATGGCGTATTGACGGCGTATTGACGGCGTGTTGACGGTGTGCTGATGACGTGCTGATGACGTGCTAATGGCGTGTTGATGGCGTGCTGATGGCGTGCTGATGGCGTGCTGATGGCATGCTCATGATGTGTTGATGGCATGCTCATGATGTGTTGATGGCATGTTGATGACGTGCTGATGACGTGTTGATGACGTGCTGATGGCGTGTTGATGGCGTGTTGATGGCGTGCTCATGACGTGTTGATGGCGTGCTCATGACGTGTTGATGGTGTGCTGATGGCATGTTGATGGCGTGTTGATGGCGTGTTGATGACGTGCTGATGACATGTTGATGGCGTGTTGATGGCGTGTTGACGGCATGCTCATGACGTGTTGATGGCGTGCTCATGACGTGTTGATGGCGTGCTCATGACGTGTTGATGGCGTGCTGATGGTGTGCTGATGGCATGTTGATGGCGTGTTGACGGCATGCTCATGACGTGTTGATGGCTTGCTTATGACGTGTTGATGGCGTGCTGATGGTGTGCTGATGGCATGTTGATGGCATGTTGATGGTGTGTTGATGACGTGCTGATGACGTGTTGATGGTGTGTTGATGGCGTGTTGACGGCATGCTCATGACGTGTTGATGGCGTGCTCATGACGTGTTGATGGCGTGCTCATGACGTGTTGATGGCGTGCTGATGGTGTGCTGATGGCATGTTGATGGCGTGTTGATGGCGTGTTGACGGCATGCTCATGACGTGTTGATGGCGTGCTCATGATGTGTTGATGGCGTGTTGATGGTGTGCTGATGGCATGTTGATGGCATGCTCATGATGTGTTGGTGGCGTGTTGATGACGTGTTGATGGCATGTTGATGACGTGCTGATGGCGTGCTGATGGTGTGCTGATGGCGTGTTGATGGTGTGCTGATGGCATGTTGATGGCGTGTTGATGGCGTGTTGACGGCATGCTCATGACGTGTTGATGGCGTGCTCATGATGTGTTGATGGCGTGCTGATGACGTGTTGATGACGTGCTCATGACGTGTTGATGGTGTGCTGATGGCATGTTGATGGCGTGTTGATGGCGTGCTGATGGTGTGCTGATGGCATGTTGATGGCGTGTTGACGGCATGCTCATGACGTGTTGATGGCGTGCTCATGACGTGTTGATGGCGTGCTGATGGTGTGCTGATGGCATGTTGATGGCGTGTTGATGGCGTGTTGACGGCATGCTCATGACGTGTTGATGGCGTGCTCATGATGTGTTGATGGCGTGTTGATGGTGTGCTGATGGCATGTTGATGGCATGCTCATGATGTGTTGGTGGCGTGTTGATGACGTGTTGATGGCATGTTGATGACGTGCTGATGGCGTGCTGATGGTGTGCTGATGGCGTGTTGATGGTGTGCTGATGGCATGTTGATGGCGTGTTGATGGCGTGTTGACGGCATGCTCATGACGTGTTGATGGCGTGCTCATGATGTGTTGATGGCGTGCTGATGGTGTGTTGATGGCGTGCTGATGGCGTGCTGATGGTGTGCTGATGGCGTGTTGATGGCGTGTTGATGGCGTGTTGATGGCGTGTTGATGACGTGCTGATGGCGTGTTGATGACGTGTTAATGGCGTGTTGATGACGTGCTGATGGCGTGCTGATGGCGTGTTGATGGCGTGCTGATGACGTGCTGATGGCGTGTTGATGGCGTGCTGATGGTGTGCTGATGGCGTGCTGATGGTGTGCTGATGGCGTGCTGATGGTGTGCTGATGGCGTGTTGATGGCGTGCTCATGATGTGTTGATGGCGTGCTGATGGTGTGCTGATGGCGTGTTGATGGCGTGCTCATGATGTGTTGATGGCATGTTGATGACGTGTTGATGACGTGTTGATGGCGTGCTGATGGCGTGTTGATGGCGTGCTGATGGCATGCTGATGGCGTGTTGATGGCGTGTTGATGGCGTGTTGATGGCGTGCTGATGGCGTGTTGATGGCATGTTGATGACGTGTTGATGGAGTGTTGATGGCGTGCTGATGGTGTGCTGATGGCGTGCTGATGGCGTGTTGATGGCGTGTTGATGACGTGCTGATGGCGTGTTGATGGCGTGCTGATGGCGTGCTGATGGCATGCTGATGGCGTGCTCATGATGTGTTGATGGCGTGCTGATGACGTGCTGATGGTGTGCTGATGGCGTGTTGATGGCGTGTTGATGGCGTGTTGATGACGTGCTGATGACGTGCTGATGGCGTGTTGATGGCATGTTGATGACGTGTTGATGGAGTGTTGATGGCGTGCTGATGGTGTGCTGATGGTGTGCTCATGACGTGTTGATGGCGTGCTGATGGCGTGTTGATGGCGTGCTGATGGCGTGCTGATGGCGTGCTGATGGCGTGTTGATGGCGTGCTGATGGCGTGCTGATGGTGTGTTGATGGCATGTTGATGACGTGTTGATGGAGTGTTGATGGCGTGTTGATGACGTGTTGATGGTGTGTTGATGGCATGCTCATGATGTGTTGATGGCATGTTGATGACGTGTTGATGACGTGTTGATGACGTGTTGATGGCGTGCTGATGGCGTGCTGATGGCGTGTTGATGGCGTGCTGATGGCGTGTTGATGGCATGTTGATGACGTGTTCATGGAGTGTTGATGGCGTGTTGATGGCGTGCTGATGGTGTGTTGATGGCGTGTTGATGGCATGTTGATGGCATGCTCATGATGTGTTGATGGCGTGTTGATGACGTGTTGATGGCGTGTTGATGGCGTGCTGATGGCGTGTTGATGGCGTGTTGATGGAGTGTTGATGGCGTACTGATGGCGTGTTGATGGCATGTTGATGACGTGTTGATGGAGTGTTGATGGAGTGTTGATGGCGTGTTGATGGAGTGTTGATGGAGTGCTGATGGCGTGCTGATGGCATGTTGATGGCATGCTCATGATGTGTTGATGGCGTGCTGATGGCATGTTGATGGCATGCTCATGATGTGTTGATGGCGTGTTGATGACGTGTTGATGGAGTGTTGATGGCGTGCTGATGGCGTGCTGATGACGTGTTGATGGAGTGTTGATGGCGTGCTGATGGCGTGTTGATGGCGTGCTGATGACGTGCTGATGGCGTGCTGATGGCATGCTGATGACGTGTTGATTACGTGCTGATGGCGTGTTGATGGCGTGCTGATGGTGTGCTGATGACGTGTCGTTTTTATACTCTGGCCAATCTGACAGATCTGTCAAACCGGCCACGCCCCCGTCGTCTGGTGGCCTCTGGAGGGTGGAGTCTATGTCTCGGGGGTGGAGTCTCTGTGTCGGGGATGGAGTCTGTGTCGGGGGTGGAGTCTAGGTGTCGGGGGGTGTATTCCTCCTCTTCCAGGTTCATGGAGCAGCTCTCCCACTTCCTGATCTCTGTCCTCTTTAATAGATCATTTGTATCTGCTGGTCTCTGATGTTAGATCCTCCTCCTGTCCCAGTCCATCATCTGGTTGTTTCTTCTACAGTGGTCCCTGATGGCTGATTGTCAGTTTTCTTGTTCTGCTTGTTCTTTTTGTCTCCTTGTGAGTCTTCCAACTGTTTCCTTTTCACATTCTGTTTGTTCTTTTCTTCTTGTTGTATGATCTACCTGTTTCTCTGATGTGTGTCTTCTCACATGATTTGATGTGTTGCATACACCGCATAATGAAAAAACACATTAACACAGCAGTAAAACCACATACAGCAAAACTCCAGCAGCTATCAGTCCATCCAAAAGACAGAACAGAACCGGACCGTAAATGCAACATCATCTCGAAAGTTCTGTGCAAATCATGTGAGAAAACGTGCACCGGAGAAAAAGCTGATCAAGCAGGATAAAACCATGCTAGTCTCAAACTATGTTCTAGTCTCAAAATCTTCAACAAAGCTTTTAGTCACTTTTAGCTTGGAGTTTGTTTCCTGTAGTGAAGGAGATTTTGAAAATGGTTCATGGTGAAAAGAGGAGAAATAAAGATGTGGTGTTGAGGCCTACATGTGGACAGCTGTAGTGATTTATTCACTGAAAAACACATTTAATGTCTACTCTGTTTGTGCCACGAGGCTTTTTTCACCCCTCTGCACTTCTTTTTCTGGTTCTGGAGCTTCACATTGACTTCAGGTTTTATGAATGTCGTCAGTGTGACCCTGCATGACTTCCTTTCTGCTTTCTGTTACGTTTCATTTTATTTATCTCAGTGCAGACACCAGAGTGTCCAAAATGTTAAAATCTTCACCATGAATTGTTGAAGCTGATATCAGAGGTTTGTGTAAATTCTGACAGTTTGTGCCGTTGTGGAGGAACGAAGCCGTTCAGGTTTCTGTGTTTCTGCTTAAGAAAGATTGATTGTGTTAAAATTTTATTGCCGACTTCACCTGAGAGGCTTCACACCTCCAGACTGATGAGTTTCTGAACATAGAAAAACTTTCCAGTTACGCTCCAACAGCAGTTATTCTTAAACAGCTTTAAGGAAGAGTTTTACACACAGATGTGGAATTATAATGATGGTGGTTAAAATTTTTAGGGGAAAAAGTTCTGAAAACGTTAATATTTGCTGGAAGAAATGAAACAGTCAATGCAGAAGCTGGAAAAAGCAAATTATTCATTTTTATTGTGATTTTTCACACAGAAACTGCAATTTTTTTTTTACATTTTTAGGTTAAAAACACAAGATAGAGCCTGTTTAGACTGGATGCTGTGTTTCATTTTTGTAATAAAGATCAACAAATGGATTCCTCGTACCTTTATGAGAAAGTTAGCTCTTGCTGATCACATGCAAGTGAAGCAGGATGGCTCTAAAAATGCACAAATCCACGGTCAGCACATCCTGTCTTTAAGGGTTAAAGTCACTGAGTGCACTTCTGGATGTCTGCAGCATTAGTCTGTGGATGTTTGGTTTTACACATAAAACATGGCAGAAAATGCATTTTTTTCTTTATTTGAGGATCCTTCAGGTTCTAGTAAAGCTAAAAAACATCCATTTCTGAGACAGGTAGGAGCTGAAGCTGAAATAATCCTGAAACGTTTTTTTGCAGCGATGAGCCTCCAGTCTGTTCCATTAGGAGGCCTCATGAATACGCCATGATGTGTTGAGCCAATAAAAGCTTTTAATATTGAATCTGAGGTAATATACATATCCTACATACTTAATGTGAACCCCTGTATTATGCTTGTATTATACTGTTTTATTATACAAATTTAAAATGGATGGCAGCATAATGTGACTTTCACAAGAGTCAAGCTGAGATTCTACTGGAATAAAGAGAATTTTACTAAATGTGAACAAAACCAAGGAAAAAAGAGCTGAAAGTTGGATGTGAGTTTGGTCAGCAGGTTAAATGAGTGTATAAGGAGAGCTGTAGTTTCCAAGCAGAAACTGTAAAAAAGAACCAGTTTTGAAGGTTTATTTCCGCAGAGAAATGAATAAATGTGAGACAGCCCGGGAACTACAGAATGAATTTACTGCCCAGTTTGAAGTATTCATTATGAAAAAGAGAATGGCAAAAGTCAGACAATAAGACAAAAAACAATAAAACCAAGACAAAATATTACAAAAATCAGATGCAAAATGACAAAAATGAGACAAATGACACGAAACAAAGCAAAAGAGAGAGAAAAAGTTAGAGACAAAAATGGACAAATGATAAAAATGAGATTAAAAAAATTACACAAAGACTCAAACAAGACCAAAAATGACAAAAAAGTAGACCAACAATAGCCTAGCCGCGCTAGACCCAGGTCTGAAGACACAAGGGTCTAGGAACTCTGGACAGGGAGGGAGGCGGGCTAAAAGGTTGTCTATCAAATCACTCTGCAGCAGTTGGGTAGGTATACAACCAATCAACGCAACGAATAGGCTCCTAGAGCGCCGGAAATCAGAGGATGCGGTAGTTCGGTGAAGCCTTATTTATACGGTCAATGGGTGAAGCTCAAGTATATTACAGACATGTTAACAGAAAGATTATTCAGAGTCGGTGCTAATGGAGCTCAACCACTGTCGTCGTTTTTGTTGTCGACCCTGGCAGAGAATTAAATTCGTTGCCGTGGGTTGTCTAGCACGGCTAGGCTAGACCAACAACACAAGCCAGACAAAAAGGAAACTCAAAACGGCAAAAATATGAGACAAATGACAAAATTCAAAATAACAAAAACAGACAAAATATTCAAAAAATGAGACACAAAATGACCAATGAACAATCTAGTATTTTACTTTCTGATCCAAACAACTTGTCATGGTCTAGAAATGATTTTAAATTTGTAGTTTTACTAGTTTACAATCTGCAGTTAATGTCTTCTCTGTAATTTTTCCACTTTGAGGGATTGGACCCTCTGGAGGACCACTTTGGGCTCACGGGCCTCATGGTGGACACCCCTGCTATAGAATAATTCAGAGGACTTCTCATGATGTAGAGACATACGAGCAAGATAAATATGAGAATTTAGTGATTTGTGTAAACTAGTCCCCCACAGAAACGGTGACCAGAACTACTGAAAGTGAGCCACTTCAGTAGCTCCACCTTTCTAGCGCTGGACTGGACCCTTTGGCTTCAGAACCACCTTCAGATTCTGCTCCATATTCACCGGACACCATCACACAGTTGCATCTCATCCCAGAGCTGCTCTACTGGAGATCTGGTGGCTGTGGAGGTTCTTGGAGTCCAGTGAACTCATGGTCATGTTCTAGAAACCAGTTAGAGAAGATCTGAGCTTTGAGACATGAAGTAGCTTCAGAAGATGTTCCTCTGTGGTCCTAAAGGGATGGAGATGTTCAGCAGCAACACTCAGATAGACTGTGGGGTTTAAATGATGCTCAGTAGGTTGTAAGGAGGCCACAGTGTGCTGAGAAAACCTCCTCCAGATCATTCCACCAGCAGCAGCCTGTTGGCAGAAGGCAGCGTAACTCTACATGACCACATACAGGAAGTTCTCGTAAACGGGCGTTTATTCATCACGATCCTTGGAGGGATTTCATCTTTACACACATCAGGCTAATGCTGTGAGAACTGCAATTGTGCATGAACAGAAGAAGAAAAAGATGAAGAGTCCTTAAACAGTAGCTAGGTGCTTCTAAGTTCAGACACATCCTTTGGACAGCTGGACCGTTTTCTGCTGTCTGTATGGGAGGGTCTTTGTCATGTCAAGAAAACACTTCTTAGATAAACACTTCCTGTTCCACTGGAATGGTGACAAAATAAAAGCCCCTAACATTAAAAATACACCTTCAAAATAAAAGCATGGAGGAAATGGTTATTTTAACACGAGCAAAACAAAGGGTTGCCAAAAAAGATGAACTGATCAGCAGACCTTTATAAGAGTAATTTACATGTGATTTGGTATAAATACATAACATGCACATGCATAACACATGCCTGTACTCAGCACAAGGTCATTTTTTATTAAAGATTTTATACGTCAGAAATTATAGGTGATATGAGCAGCCTTGGAGGAGGACTGTACTCTCTGAGGGCTTTTCTAGTTAAAGTCTTCTGTTGTCCAGTTTTGGTGAGTTGTAGTTTCATCAGTGACTCCTGGTGTCTTCTGCTACTGTAGGTTGAACATGTTCAGAGATGGTCTCCTTCATAATCTGCTTGGTTTTTTGGAGTTACTGCAGTCTGGATGTTCTGTGTTTTCACTCGCTGGACATCCTCAGTTTCAGACCAGCCAAAGTTACTTAAAGCACTGCTTACCTGAACTATCTATCCATCTTTCATCTATCCATCCATCTTGTATCATCTATCTATCGTGTATCCATCCATCCATCCGAAGTGCGATGAGTTGCTGCGTTGTGATTGGCTGATTAAATGTTTAACAAGCAGGTGAAGCTGATAAAGTGTCCGCTGACCGTGTAGAATCATCTAACGGCATATTTCCGTCCTCGCTGCGTGATCCTCCGTCTCCCTCCAAACCCAGATTCTGCACCACATGTGGAGTCGGCTGAGATCTTTGTGATCACGCTAATTCAAAAGCTCCTGGTTCAGGCCGAGGATATTATTTTTTACCAAAAGAAATGAGTCGAACGAACTCCTTCTGCTCCGTTATCCACACACGCACTGGCTTCAGTTTGATGTTAAGGACATAAATCAAAGACTCATCATTCCATTTGATTTCATCCATCAGCCATAGGGATATTATTAAGAGCTATCAAAGAGCCCCAATTGAAACCTTTTTGCTTCATGAGAAACCATCTTCTCCTCCATCCATTCAGGCTTGCTTGGGGGAATTATTGGACGGGAGAAAAAAAAAGAATTTCATTAAAAAGAAGGGGGGGGAGGGGTAGAATATTATTAACACCAAGTGAGGCTGATTAAAGTTTAATGGTGAGCCAACAGTCTGCGGCTGCTCTTCAACAGTGACTTCAACAGGTCTTAATCCCCAGCGGCCGACCAAACAAACGCCTCGATTGAAACCAAACTCAGGTTGAAAGACGAGAAAAAAACGCATCGACTCCTCTCCAAAGTCCTTCTTCGGGAATCAAAGCTGCTGACTTTTATTTGGAATCAATAGCGTCTTTTTGTTGTTTGTGATTGAATTGGGTGATTGCAGCACGAGTCCGTCAGATCAGCGCGCTCATTAGCCTCATCCCACTGTTTATATTCTCATCAGAAGTCATCAATCCATTATTTATGGCTCAAAAGGAATACAAAAGAGCAACGCAGGCTGGATTTCAATGCTTCAGATCAATGAGTCCTGCTGGGCCTCCCGTCCACCTCCTCCTCCCACTTCTCCCATTCTTTTTCTTATTTTTCTTTCCTTTTCTCCTCCCTTGTCTTTGGTTTCTTTGCTCTGTTTTGTCCATCTCTCTCCTCTACATCCCCCTTTGTGTCTTCGCTGTCTCCATCTTTAGTTTTAGAACCCAACGTTCCTCTTCTTTGGATCTTTTTCCTTCTTTCTTGAACTTAAAGCTCGGCCTCGACACGGAAATCTGTCGACTGAGCTGAAGGATTCTCAGGAGATTCAGACGACCTCACAAAATCACGTCGTACATCATCTATAGAGCTGCTTCCCTTCTTCAGAAACGTTCCTCTGCAACTCTTTCACCTTCCAGTTCATCTCCTACCTTCCTCCATCTTTTCCTCCTCCTGCCTCCCAGCTGAACCCACACGACAGAATCTGAATTCATTGAGGGGATTTATGGGCTGCAAGGCTTGTACGGTAATTCTGTTAACAAAAGGTATCCTTAGATGGAATTAAATATTTATCCGCTCTATGAATAACAATTGGCGAGGGATGGGAGAGACGCTGTTTACTTTTTCAGGTTGGGAGGAGGTTTTCTGTTCCCGCCTCAGTGAGCAGATCACAGGGAGGAGGACGACCTGAGGGCCGCCGGCGGTCATTATCAGCCTTGTTCCGGCTTTAATTCTCCTCCGAAAAGGGGAAGTGGAGCAGCTCGGGGCTCAGCAGGGGCTCGGCTTGACGTCCGACCTGACGTTCAGACTCCTGCTGCTTGTTTGTGAACTGGGAACTGTGGGGAACTGACCTGGGTTTGATCCACATGTAGAGCTCAGGTCACACAGGATGGAGGGCTTTCACTGATTCTCCCTTTTTAACCATTTGGACTGTTCAAAAAATACAAAAAAAGAAGCCAAAACTGTAAGTAACATATCAACAATCTGTTCTTGTACAAATAGTAACTTGTTCTTTTACAGTGTTAGACTATAAAATAAACCGTTTTACTGTGTTTAAACCTGCATCACTTTTCTAATCACGTGTTTCACATTTAACACAAAAAGCTTCAAGACAAAATGTAAAACAACACAAAGCTTCAGTAAAAATGGCATTTCAACACAATGAAGGTGAACAGAGGATAAAATACAAACAGGAAAGTAAAGTCATCTTTAGTTTATCAGATAACTACAAAAAACAAAACATAGAAATCTATCAACTAGTAAACTCTGAAAAACCAACAAACAAGAAAAACAGGCAGAAACTATAGCGTCCATTTGAATAATGTTTTATTTTGCAGATTTGTGTTTCTTTTAAACTGAAATCTGCCTCTTTTGGTTTTATTCTGACTTGAAGGACAGAAATGAAACCCTGGAGATGACTTCAGTCCTTCTGATGTTTCTGGTGTTCCTGTCTGAGTCTTTGACCTCGTCCAGGTTTCTGGTTCTGTTTGTGCTTTTTAAGGTTCCGATTGAAGCTGTGAGCGAGTCGCTGACTGAAAGCTGCTCATCTTTATTCTCAGATCATGTTGCAGGCCGGTTAGCTGGAAGCTACGCCGGGTTTTCTGAGCGCCTGGCCTTGTGCACGGCAGGTTTGACACGAGGATGTTTCTGTTTGACTGCCGGTTGGATTTTCTGACCTGGAGGAGCAGAAGTTTGACTCTGCTGTAGCTGCAGGACCGGACGATGCATCGCCCATGCAGACAGGAGCTCTTCTGGTGAAAGAAGAGCCTCAGGTTTTATTTTAGAGCTAAAAACGGTGGACGGAGGAGTTCATTTTCAGACTGTTTCTACCGTTCTAATGCACCAAAGACTGTCCACCAAACATCTGCAGTCTGAGGAATCTCTGTAGTTTCTGTATCTACAAGAATCTGGATCATATCAGCAGGACTTAAGCTTATTTCTTCTTCATTTGTGTTTTTTCACTGATATCTGTTTTTTTTTTTAACTTTTCTGCTGTTTTCCTGCAAAATTCAGCAATATATGATTAATAAGGTCTCATCTTTTCTTGTCTGAATTTATTACATTTTTCATCTGAACTTGTGACCAAACTATGATGTAATTTCTATTTTTTCCAATCAAATGATTCATACTTTTACACTGTAAGTAATGATTGTAAATTTTAGTATGAAAAACTGTCAAACATGACGGTAAAAATGTGTAAACTCTGGAACAGTTTGATCTGGTTTAATGAACGGCTAAGGTGTTCACATCGCCTCATCCTGACCTTTTATAGCGATAAAACGGCTTCATACTAGCTCTGCCTTTACATTACAGGAAAATTCAAGCTAGAAGATGTCAGATTATTCCGTTTTACTGCCATGGCTGCTAAAGTCTACAAAATGTAATCTGGAATCAAAACAGCAAAGAATAGTTAAACTCCTCATTAATTAAACCCAGAAAAACTCCAAATGATCCAAATGAAACGTTTTCCATTAAAAAATGATCCCATCCCACCTTTAAATGACTCAGATGTGAGTGTTCAGTGTGAAATCATCCAGAAAATCTTTCTCCGTCCTGCTTCTCATGCAGACCGAGCACTCCAGCTCACCTGCAGCTCTGCTCCAACACTGTGAAGCTGTAAGACCGGAGCAATTCAGACGTAAAATGACAACAGAAAGCCCCAGAAATGGTTCCTGAACCTTATGAGACCCTGGAGGTGATTTACTGCAGTCTGTCAGCAGAAATCCTCTGCTGCTTGTTTTGGTCATCTAACACCTGATCATCACCAAAACAGATGCTGAATGTGCAGGTTGTGGCCAGAAATGAAGGGAAATGTGTTTATTTACCTCCAGCATGTTAACAGGGCTGATGGAGGTGCAGAGAAGAGACGCTTTCTCTGCCTCTTGTAGATGTGTTCCTTCTTTAAATGCTAGATAAAGCGTGAAGTGATGACCTTTCTCTGACCACATGCAGCCGGACGACGGACTCATCCTCTCCTCCAGATGCAGATCTCTGCTTTAATTTCCAAAGGCCAGAGCAGCTTCCTGCTTTACTGAGTGGAGCTGGCAGAGGCTGGAAACACTGGTTAAGCAAATTGGTATTTAACTGGAAACTCGCTGGCCTCCGAGCCCTGCATTATTCATCACCTAGACAAGAAAGTAGCGCTTCATACATCCCTTCAGCAGCAGCAGCAGCAGCAGCTCCAGAGCAGAGGGAAGGGAAGGCGGACAGATATATAGGGCAGAGAAATGAAGCGGCTCAGTCCAGCAGAAGAAGAAGAAGAAGAAGAAGAAGAAGGAGTGAATCCCCCAAACGAAAGCCCCCCGACCAGCCGTGCACACACAGCAGCATGCACACACACACACACACACACACACACACACACACACACCAGCCGTGCACACACACCAGCCGTGCACACACACACAGCAGCGTGCACACACACACAGCAGCGTGCACACACAGCAGCGTGCACGCATCCAGCTCGCCTCCTCACTCACCAATTATTGGTCTGTGTGCTGTCGGTTTGTTTCTGTCGGTTTGGTGCTTCTGAAAAAGAGGCAACAGCTGAGGAGGACGAGTTTGCTGTTTTATTTAATTTTATTTTTATTTATTTATTTGTTTGTTTTAATCAGAGTGGCCCAGCAGCAGCAGCAGCAGCAGCTCCATCTCTCAGCTTTATTTTTTCCTCTCATGCGGCCTGTTTAGCATTTTTATTTCCGCTGTGTGTGATGTTTATGCTGGGGGAGTAAAAAAAACACACACACTGAGGTCCAGCAGCCCTCTGGAGTCGGAATTAAAACAGCTTTAAATGTGTGTTTCCTGGGCTTGTTTCAGTGTTTTATTGAGCATTCTGTGTCCGTTTCTCTCCCAGACTGTACCTGCAGCTGTGAAATGATGCAGGCCTCATCTGAAGTGGGACTCATTCTGCAATATTTACACTTTCTGACAAGTTAGAGGTGATAAGAATCCTTCATGTCATTTATTTATTTGTCTTATTATTATTATTATTATAGTTGCTCTCTGACAACACAAAAAATCTACATATTCTTATTTTACAGCCTCTAAAATCACCTGTATTGGGGGGGTTACAGTGATTTAATCTGCTGCAACTATCTGGTTTCGAACTGTTTTCCTGCAGCTGGAACCAGAATTCTGCTTCTCCGCCGTCAATAACTTTAATTTCATTAAAATTGTACTGAAACTAAACGCTGAAGTTTAGCCGGTGTCCGTCCGAGAAGCGGGGCTTCATGTTGTAGCAGCTCCGCGTTTCGGGCATCCTGTCAGTGTGAAGCTGCATTATTGATGAGACATGATTAGAGGAGCCCATACCAGCGCGTCTCTTTGAACATATTCCTCCGAATTAAGTGGAAGTTCGTATTTATATCTGGCTTCCTCCAGTCGGTTTTTTTAAAAAAAAAAAATCGTGTTGGATTGGTTCTGCTGGATGGGATTATGGAGGGAAAGCCTTTTTTTTTAAAATTAAATTATCCACATTTTTTGGATTTTAAGTGGCACTAAATATAAATTAATCCAACGTTGTTAGATTTAGCTGAAACATGACAGCCTCTGCTCATCTCAGCCTTCAGGGACTAAAATATGAAACCTGAGTCTGGATTCCTTCGGCCTCCGTGATGTTCCGTTACCGGTTCCGGCGTGACGCGCGGAAATATTGCCGGTTTCGAAGCAGTCTGCCGGTTCCGCAGCCTGCAGGCCTCCGTAATTAAGTCTCTCCGCTGATTCTGATTTTGTGTATCGATGAGGATCACCGGGCCAGCAGCTGGAGAGGACCGCGCCATGAATAATTCTGGTGCGTAAAAGCGCGCAGGCAGGCAGGGAAATAGTCCAGCTGGAACAGGCGCTGACAGGAATAAACATGTTATTTTAAGACCAGGAAAGGCACAAACACACCAATAAAAATAATAACAGCAATATTAAAATCATTTCTAATTTTTAAATGCTTGTTTTAAATTAAAGTACCCAAATTAGGCATTTTAATTGACTGAATTTATCTGGAATGTTCATTTTAAAATATGATTCAGCCTAATAATAATGAATTTAATGTTGCATATTTCATTAAATCCTTCTTAAGTCCTCGGGTGTTCCATGTGAGTTAAATTGCAAAAGAGAAAATGTAGAAAATAAGATGCCAGCAGCCTCAGCGGCACAAAATAAGCACAGATTTCAGCCTCACTGACAGCAGGAAGTTCGTTCATTTATTTGGGGTTTCTCCATGTGTTCAGTCTGAAAGCGTGCCCGTGTCCGAAGCGTGCACGGTTACGCGCTGTGCGTCCTGCTGGTGTCGGGGAGGCCCAGTTTTTACGCGCATGAAATAAAGATGCAGGTTTGAGAGGATCTGGAGCCGCAGCGGAGCAGCTTTTCTCCTCCTTCCTTCATTTTAAACAGAGAATATGACTCATGTTAACGGTACGCAGCAAATCCAGTGTCTGAATAAACCGAGTCTAAACGGAATGAATATTTAAATGCAGGCTTCGCGCTACATTATTGATAAGAATTGAAATCGCGTATTTAAAGTGAAGCTTGACACAAACGAGACGGCGGGTCTGGGCCATAATAGGAGTTAAAGTTTAATTTTTATTGAATAAAATCCCGTCTTGTGTCAGGCCGAGCAGGCCGCTTCTCCGCGGACACGAGCTGTAATAAAAACCAACAAAAACACACCAGCGGCTTTAATATGATTTTTAATATGATTTATTTATTCCATGTGCTAAAGAGAGAAGAGGCCTGTTCTGATTTTTATCGTCTATAAAAAGGCTTTCCCAGGATGTGGGATTCCTGTTGTGTAAATATTGATATCCTTGCTACGATATTGTTATGGTTTTCATAATTCATGTCATTGCATTTTTCATCGCGTCTGGAATTTATTCCGCGGATCCTGCAACAGTTCTCTATCCTCCACATGCACCTATAATGATATTAATAAGATGAAAAGCTGCATCTCCTGTCCAGCTCCGACCTGAGCCGCGCATTCGTCTTATTTCTTCCATGTGTTTTCCAACAATGAGCCGTGATGAAGCGGAGCAGCAGGGACGTGGTCCTCCTCTCCCCCCATTAGGCCTCATAACGCGGCCGTTTGATCACCGCCCTGCCCGCCCCCGATGCTCATTAGGCCTGATTAGTTATACACTGTTCCTAATTACCGCCGCCATGTTTTAATTACCGCCTCATTTGCATAATAGCGTCTTCGGGCCTTTACATCACCGCGCATGCGCACTCATCCAACCGTTAAAAGCGCTTTCTGAGACATTTTTTCCTAATTCTGTGCTGCTTTCTTGGATTAAATCACCTTTCTGTAGTGCTTTTGAGCAGAAAGCTGCAAACACACCTACATAGTGTGGCCTTTGACCTCCCAGAAAGAACAGATTTTTCCAATTTTTGTTGCATTTGTCGCATATTGTTCATCAAATTCTGTCTCTATTTCTAATAATATGTGGCGCTACAGCAGCATATTCAAATGTTCTCAGTTCCAGTTGGTTGCTTCTATGTTTACGGATTAAATTTGTGGAGTTTCTGTAAAGTTGAAGGCAGGAAACATCCTGTTAGCTTCCTGCTAATTACCAGCAGCATTCTTCTGATTTCTAGAAAGTTCTGCAGTTTTATTCTGGATTTTTGTTTCTACTAGAAGAGAATATTTTTAAATATGACCTTTCTGGAAAGCTTTTGGATTTTCTTTTCTGATTTCTGTGCCGTTTTATCTTGGATTAAAGCCTTTCTGAGGTGTTTCTGCTCCAGAAGCTGCTCCTGTCCTCTGCTAACCTGATCAGTGGATCTTTGTCAGGAGGAGCAGGTTTCTGCTATTTGTTGCATTTATTAAGCAGATCTGCACCTATTATCGAGTTCAATGAAATGAATTATTGCTCCTGAACATGCTCTCTCTCTCTCTCTCTGTGTGTGTGTGTGTGTGTGTGTGTGTGTGTGTGTGTGTGTGTGTGTGTGTGTGTGTGTGTGTGTGTGTGTGTGTGTGTGTGTGTGTGTGTGTGTGTGTGTGTGTGTGTGTGTGTTTCTGTGTTTCTGTGTGTGTGTGTGGATGACAGTCAGCATGAGTTTAGTTTTTACTGAAACACTGACAGAAGTCAGTAAATAACACCAGGACAGAAGCTGTAAGAAAACACACAAATTAGAGCTGCGCTGCCTCCTTCACAGCACACACACACACACACACACACGCACATACACACACACACACACTTCCTTCTTTTTAATCCCCGACACACACTCTCTCTCCCCCCCCTGTCTGGTCCCATTCCAGCCACGCTGTCAGAATGCAGCTGGTCCATGCAGCTCTGCAGCAGTGTGTGTGTGTGTGTGTGTGTGTGTGTTGTTGGTGGGGGTTATGTTTGCATTAGTGTGTGTAGTAGAGAAAGCCATAGTAATGTAACAGAGGGCTGATTCTCCAAGGCCCCGGCGCTGCACTCAAGACTCTGAGCTTCATTAAATTTTCATCTCCGCAGCGCTCGGCCAAGGTCTATTTATGAAAATGCGCTTCCTCGCTTCATGGAAAACACAAGCCGGAGAGGAGAGGATGGAGTAATCCGACAGAGAAGCCGAATTAACAGCCTCCACTGCTGATCCACTCAGATCCAGGAGCTCAGACCCAGCAGACCACTTTCCAGCTGACTTGATGTTGGTTTCTGCCCTCACAGCTCCATGTTTGGAGCTCCATGTTTGGAGCTCATGGAGCTGATTTCTGAAGCAGTACCTGGAAGGTTTTTCTCTAAAAACGCACCCAGAGAGCAGCAGCATCAGACCATTTGTCCAGATGAAGTTCTGCTGCCTGCTGGGGCTGAATTCAAGAAGAAGAATAAAATGTGAAGAGCAGAGAGAGAATGTTTCAATCAGAGCAGAGCTGCTGCTGGTTCTAACTGGAGGAGGTCAGGGTGGATGGACGGGAACACACAGCACCCAACATCTGGAGTCTGCACCCAACATCTGGAGTCCGCACCCGACATCTGGAGTCTGCACCCGACATCTGGAGTCTGCACCCGACATCTGGAGTCTGCACCCGACATCTGGAGTCTGCACCCGACATCTGGAGTCTGCACCCGACATCTGGAGTCTGCACCCGACATCTGGAGTCTAGACCGACATCTGGAGTCTTGACCGACATCTGGAGTCCGCACCCGACATCTGGAGTCCGCACCCGACATCTGGAGTCCGCACCCGACATCTGGAGTCCGCACCCAACATCTGGAGTCTTGACCGACATCTGGAGTCCGCGCCCGACATCTGGAGTCCGCGCCCGACATCTGGAGTCCGCGCCCGACATCTGGAGTCCGCGCCCGACATCTGGAGTCCGCACCCAACATCTGGAGTCCGCACCCAACATCTGGAGTCTGCACCCAACATCTGCCAGCAATGTTCAAACTCTGGTTTTAGTCTTAGTTTCCCCAACATGAATATTAACGCTTTCACTTCGATAATCTCACTTTTTCAGTCACATTATGGAGAAAATAAGATAAAAAAACATTCAGACGTGTTCAATATATGAATATTTTAAAAAATAAAAATTTCATAATAACTGTTCATTTTCCTCCAGAATGGATTGAGACAAAAAATAAATATATTTTAAAAACGTTTTGAAATGTATTTTTCATTTTAGAGTTTTTCCTGTTTTGTTAAATTATTTAAAATAACTTTTAAATTCACAGATTAATTTATTTACATGTTGATCATAAAAAAGAGGCCAAACCTGAACATACTGTCCTCATTAAAAATCTGTATTTTTTTAACTAATGCTGTTTTTTAACTTTTTTAAATAAATTACTTTTTTGATTTTTTTAACCTGTATTTAAATTAGTAAAAAATCTCATAAATGTGACAGATATTTGTCATTATTTGAAATAAAAATGTTGTCTGTTCAGGACTGGAAAAGGATCATTAATGACTTTAATTATTATTTTTTTTTACGTATTTTCCAGTTTTGTTCAAATACAGAAAATAATAATAAATAACATCCTGGAGTTTTAAAGAAAACAACAAAAGACAAAACAAAATAAACAAGCAAACAAAAACAGTAAATAATGTCTTCATCAAAACAAAATGTTTTACTACAACCAAAATGACATTAGTATTTAAACCAATAAAACATTTCACATTGTTTTGTTTTTACACATTTTCCATTGTTTAAAAGGTGATTACGTTTATTAAATACTGAAAATGGTTAAAAAATTATTTTACATATTTTTCCCAGTTTTAATGTACAGATGATGGAATATTAAAATAATAATTTGCATATGCAAAAAGCAAAACTGCAAAAATATCTTTATGAAAGTCTTTATTTTTTAAAACGTTTGTTTCACATCTGCGGTCGGTCTGTGGCCCGTCCTTCCGTCTGCGGTCGGTCTGTGGCCCATCCGTCCGTCTGTGGTCTATCTGGGATGATTTGGTCATGTGTATATCTTCTGACTTCTGGTTTAAATTCTCTGTTGTTCTGTCAGATTTTGTAACTTCCAGGTTCTGTAAAGTTCTAGTGATGTTCTCAGAAGGTTTGGTTTTTAGCTCCCTCAGTGTTCTCTAAAGGTTCTCTAAAGGTAGGATCATGAAACCATGAAGGCGTAATGTTCTTACGTTTTCCAAATGCTTCTTTTTACCGGGTAGAATTGGGAAATGGTTTATTAAGAACGTTCTGTCAGTAGGATTCTCAGAAAGGTACTGGTTTTTGTTGATATTCTGTCACTGGAGGATTCGATAACATCAAAACGTTTTTTGTTTGTTGGTTTGAGAACGTTCCATTACTGAATCCTCCAAACTCTGTCTCAGTTCACTTTAAACCTCAGAGGAACATCCTAGGAACTGATAAAGGTCCTTAAAATGTTCTTTGAGCTTTCAATGTTGACTTTAAAACATCATTAGAACTTGTAGACGGTGTTCCAGGAATGTTTTCTGCACATAAATTATGATTCTCTCCAGAATGAAAAGATGACTTAATAAGGATGAAACCTCCGTGTTGAGATGTTTGATGGAGGTTTCAGGTCAGAAGGTGAAGGTTTAATTGCTTCATCAGAGCTGCTGCAGGTCCTCAGATTTCCGTCAGTGTCGACGTGTTGCATCCCAGCCTCTACCTGCTGCAGACGTACTAAACTGTTCATTTATTCAGTGTGTGCTTCTCTAATGGCTGCTGTCAGCGTCTCAGAGGTTCCAACCTCCACAATCAGAATCAGAATCCAGACAGAACATCTTCTCCACATGATGGGGTTGAACAAAGACAGCTGCAGGTTACAGAGGAGGAGAATCTACTAGAAAAGTAGATTCTGAGTCTGATTCACAGACTGCTGAACATTCAGAACATCTTCTACCAAACAGAAACCTTCTCCTTTAACATGACCTCCATCTCTGTCTGTCACCAGAAGGTTTCAGGTATTTAAATGAAACTTTATGCTCTGAAACTAAATTGTCAAAAACAAAAAAAAAAGATGAAAAGTTGACAGCAAGAGCAAAAACAGTGGGAAAGTCTAATGTTCAAAACTGTTAAAACAAACAGAAACAAAGCAGTTAATATCTGTAAAGGATTCTCTTTTTAATCACAGTTTTTGATTACTTTTGCTATGGACATCATTTACAGTCTTATTTTTATTTAATTTATTTATTTTACAATCAACACATAAATTAAAATACATTTTACTGCGATTTCTTAGATTTTATCTGTATTTAACAAATGATGAAATAACAAACAAATGCACCATTTTATACACTCAATTTTCTGTCAAATAACAGCAAATATTTGTAAAATAATTATATTATTTTTGCTGATTTTAAGTACAGAGAAAAGAGTGAAATTTTACGTGTTCTAAAAGAATAAATTACTGTTTGGTTGTTGATGTTTTTTACAATCCTGTTTTTAGTTATTTTACATCCAACATGTGAATTAAAATACGTTTTTTGTGATTTTATTAGGTTTTATTTATGTTTAATACATTTTGAAATAATTTAGAATCTAGTTACACATTTTCAGTCAAATAACAGCAAATATCTGTAAAATAATTAGATTGTTTTTGCTGACTTTAAATATGAAGGAAAATAGTTCTGTTTTATTTTGACATAAAGAATAATTTACTGTTTGATTTTTAATGTGGACTTTTTTACAGTCCTTTTTATGATTTATTTATTTTACATTCAGCATCTAAATATCAAAACATTTGTTTTTGTGATTTCTTAGATATTAGTTTAAAAACATTTTAGGGTGACCTGCACTCTGATCCGTACATGGAGACTGATTTTGTTGAGATAAAAACAGACAAACAGGCAAACATGTGACACTAAAAATGTGTTTTTTAAATGAGAATTATTTTATTTTTATTAAAAAAACGTTTTACCAAAAGATTGCTCTATTTATTACAGTTTAAATCAACAAAATATATATATATATATTTTAAATAACATTAAGGATTAAAATATAACTGCTGTTATAATGTTTTGTTAAATTACAAATAATATCAGTTTAAAAAGCATTTATTTACATGTTGACAGACAAAGTAATAATGTTCAAACTGTAAATGATGTTAATTTGTTCTTTAACAGTGTCTGAGCTCATATCAGTTAAAAACAGAATTATTTTACAGCAAATATCTGTTTGTTTGTTCAAACAGTATTTGAACTCAGTTCCAGTATTAAACAGCCCTGGCTCACAGATGGACTTTTTAATGTTATTTTTTACAGTGTACAAAGACATAAACACAGCTGCGCATAAAAACTGCTGCTAGACTAAAAAATAAACAGTGAAATAATAAAAAGTGTTTCCAGTGAATCAAAGGTGAGCGTGCACGTTGACTTTTTACAGCTGAAGCATCAAACTGAACATGATTAATGAGGAGACAGGTGAGACACTTCAGTAGGTTTTTAACCATCTCTGAGGTTCAGGGTCGGCTTTGGTCCTTTTCCTTCACTCCTTTCCTCCGTTTAAAGCAGAAGCAGTGTTTAGTGTTTAGCTGCTTTCAGGGAGAATGAGGCGTCCCGTTGCTTCATTATTTAAATCAAACAATTAACTGTGTGTCTGGAGAGAAGCTCTTCTATGCGTTCATCCAAACATCAGCATCAGGGTGGAGTCTGCAGCAGGACGATGGAGAACTGTGCTCAGTGCCGCTTCAATTATTCACAGAGTGCAGGTGCAGAGCAGCTCCTAAAAAGCTCCAAATCTCAGCAACGTACGTTTTCCTGCTGCAAAACTGTTGAGTTTAGTCAAATAGAGCTCACCTCAGGAGCAAAAATAAGAAACAAACCTCCATGAGTTCTGTTAAATGATTTCTCCTGAAAAACCAACAAAAACGAGCACCACTGTGAAATCTGATCAAGAAATGCTGGAAAACAACATTTCAGTGATGCCAAAAACAGCTAAAACCTGAACTTTATTTTCTGCTTTTATTCTGCGTATAATTTGCATTCCGTCACTTTGTTGCAGGAAAACTTGATCCACTGTTCACATTGATTACACGGTCAATTATCTATAATTTATAGGCCTCAACTGGAGAGCCGCTGCAGCATGAAACTTTGATGAAGACATGTACTACATTCTTTGTTATAGACCAACATGCCAGCCGCTGTCTGCTCGGCAGAAAACAGCCCGAAATATTGACAAACGCACCAAACACAGGCTGATTTATTATTTTATTGCTCTGTCCCTCATCTGAGCTTCAGATCTGATGCATCAATAATGTGCTGAAAGGATTCAGATTATGGAGAGAAAGCCACAGAAAAGGAGCCATGTCCACTGAAAGGACCATCCTAGAATAGAATAGAATAGAATAGAATAGAATAGCCTCTTTGGTGTACATCGGGCTGACTACTGAGCTGAAAATCACATCATCCCTGTATCTGTTTGTTTAAAACTAAATCTGAGGTAAATTCAAGCTCATACTGATGCAGAATATGTGAACAATCATGTTATGCTTCCTTAGTTTTTGGATTGTTTTCCCCGTTTTACTGAATTTGGGCTCAGAATAACTTTATTTCTTTGCTAAAAATGAACATGAAGCAGTAAAATGTGACTGTAATGCTAAAAATATTAAATGTGATGTTTTTCATTAAAGCAAAAACTAATGTGTGTTTCTGCAGATGTGTTCTGTGAGCCTTTGAAAGCCCTGGACCATCAGGAGGAGACAGAAGCTGCTCATTAAAAGCTCCAGAAGTGATGAAACCTGTGGGTAAGCTGAACGGTGGATTAGGAGCTGCTCTTCCTGCTGCTGCTGCTCTAACGGCCGCTTTTTCTCTATTTGTGCTCCTCTGAGGGGATTCAGGTCCAGAAAAAGCAGCTTCTTAACAAACACACTCCACAGTCGATAGCATCATAACAGCTGATATTTATTATTCATTAAAAAAGGGACAGAAAACTACCTGTCTTTATGCTGTTCTTCTTTTTATTTCTATGTTTTTACATAATTAAAGGCCACAGCAGTGCAGGTTCCATGCACAGAAATATGATTTTTAAATTTGCTTTTTGGTCAAATAAAGTAATATTTATGTCCAATATCAGCAATATTTTCAGCCTGTTGATGCTTTCTCTGTTTCATTCAGTTTAACTCCAAACGCTTCAGTTTTCTTTTTTCATTCTTCATATTTCCTCTAATTTATTCTCACTTCCACTGCTGTTATTTTTGACTGAGTGTCTCGTGTCTTAAGAATAAAAATGAAATGATTTTTAGTCACTTTACGTTCAAAAATTCACATTTCCCCCCAAACACACACATTTAACTGTAAAATCCTGCTGCTGGTTTCCTGATCTAATCGTGAGCTGAAGTTTGGATTTGCAGGTTTATCTGGTGACAGAAAGGTTCATTAAACTGATAAATGAAAGATTAGAACAAACATGTCAGCGTTACTGCACTGCAAAGTGGCTCTTTATTCTCCAATAATTGACTTTTAGAGGCCAAAAACCCTGAAATGTGTGTTTGAAGGGTTTAGAAATACAAAATAATACAAAAAGAAAATGCTGTCGGTCTGTAGATTTATTCTAATGCTGAAAACAATAAAAATAAAAGGGTTTCTGCTGAACGTTATTCTTTGAGGAACAGTTATTTCTTTAATTGTAATTTATCAACACATTGTGCTGTTTTAGAAGCTCATTCCAGCAGTTTTGGACTCATTTTGTTCATTTTTGATGATCAAAATAATCCATAAATGTATTTTTTAACATTTACACTCCTGAACTTCATTCCTTAAATAACATTTAGAACTTCATTTAGAGGAATTAAATTGAGAAATTGAAGTTAAATTTATAAAATGATGCATTAAGGGACAGAAAACCTTAAAAACTGCAACATCTTGGTTCTTTCTTTTCTGCTTCTGTTCAGTTTTAGTCTGAAAATCTTTGACCATTTTTAGTCTCCTGAGTTCAAACATTTCTGAATGAACACATTGGTGTTTTTTTCTTCTTTATTTGTCAGGTTTTCTGTCAGTCAGCAGCAGTGACTCTTCAGTAGCTCCAGCCTCTGAGCTTTCAGCTGTTTCTGCTTCAGACTGGAACGTTTTTGGCTCCAGACTCCACTTCTTTCCCGCGCATTCCTTGGTGTGATAGAGCCGTGTTAGTCTTCATACCCTCCACAGCTGATCAATATTAGAGTCACTCAAGTATCAAATCCTATTCATCACCGCTGGGAAAGCAGCTTTTAGACGGACCTCCTTCACCTCCAGGCTTCTCCTGTTTCACAGCAGCAGCTGCGCTCCTCCGCGCGTAAAAACGCACCGAGTGTATCCAAGAGACGCAGACAGACTGCTGCTCCGCGGCTCACATTGCACTGCTGCATACATCTAAAAATAAAAAAGACCAAAGAATAACACCTTTATCAGCAAACACGAGCCTGCTCTGCGGTTTGCTGCTCAGATATTCACCCCAAAAGGAGCAGAACACACGAAAACCTGCTTTCAGTCACCAAAGAAAGGCTTTGAGAGGATCCAGTAAAACGTGCACGGTTTTATTTCAGCTTCTGCCGCTTACACAGACACATTTAAAGCACACTTTCACAAATGAAATATGACCTTTTTTCTTCACCGAAAATAAATTAAGTTCAAATAAATATGGGCAAATGTAAAGAAAGAAAAACGATCATAGAAAATAATAAATGCTGAGAAAATAAGAATAAATAAGGCCGACTCTTTCCCTTCATCAGAATATCTACAAAGTGCTCCACAGAGGTGTCAGTGACAATAATAATAAGAATAATGATCCATGAGGACACAGAGGGGATCACCAACAATAATCATCTGATTGTCGAAGCTGCAGTGAACATAGAACAGGTTTACACATCAGTGAGTCTAATTCACCATCAACCCAGTGGCAGAGGAACGAAAAAAACACATTTTAAACCAGAAAACAACCAAAACAAAACGCATCCTACTTATTTTTTATTCTTCTCGTTTTAACGTGAGCGTGTTTTTTAGTCACCATGAAACGTGATGAGGTAGACACACCGCTAGACCGTGTGCGTGTGTGGGTTCGTGCGTCGTGTGTGTGTGTGTTTGTGTGTGTTTCTTCTTATTGCAATGCATTCACTTTAGGAGGGTTGGTGGGTTGGTTTGATTTTTCCTCTTTTTTGGAGCCATAAACGCACAGAAACACCTCCCTCTGCCTCACAGAAACCATGCAGTAGATTACAGGAGTTCTTGTGCCTCGTTTATTCGTTAAATCGCCACAGATGGACGTTTTTTTTTGTTTGTTTTTTAAAATATGTTTTGGTTCTGATTTGTCCCAAAAACGATCGAATTCCCGAAAGAAACAAACACCGGGAGGAAAGGAAAAGTTCAATACATTTCAATGAGCTTTGTCCACACACGGAGGTGCAATATATTCACAAATATGTACACTGATAAATATAAAAAAGCTATCCCGGCTAAGGAGGATAATAATAATAATTATTCCTCGATTCCCGTCATTATTATTCTTATTTTTTGTACAATAATTGCCATATGAATAAACGAGACGGAGCGCTGTTTCCTCCTTCCTCTTTTTCTGCCTCTTCCTCCCTTCTGGGAGAAGATTGGAGAGTTTTTTGGACAGGGTGGTGTCAGTCTTTGTCCTCCCGGTCCCTGCATGTGTCTCCACTGTCAGAATTTAGAAATAAAAAGGTACACCGTTGTATCCAGATGTTTGTGGAGCTGCTCTAAAAAATGAGTCAAAATATGAATGAGGAACCAGAGTGAAATAAAAAAAAACTCCACGGAGTGTTGGCTTTGCTTTCAGAGGAGCAGGACGATGCTGCTGTCTGTTGGGTTCTGTTTCTGTTCCACAGCTGAAGTTTGTGCGTAAAAAGGAGAAGCTGCTCCACTGGAAAATCAGATTTTTCTTCAATAAATTACATTTTCAGGAATTCTTGAAAGCATAAAACAGCTAATGAGAATTTAATCTGGAGAACAGGGGCAGTAATGTGCCCTAATGTGGGATCTGACTGCAGGTTTTCAGACTTGTTGGGTCATTTTTCTGCTCTTACTGCGCATGTCTGGGCCTGGAGCGGGAGGCGCAGCGGTGTACCTTGTTTTTTAGTTTTTCTGACAGTGTGCAGCAGCAGCTCGTCTCTGGTTTGTCTGTTTCAAAACGTCCGCTGCTCTCTTAATGCGTCGCAGAAAACTTCATTCGTTTCTGCTTTTGCCTCTGATTGCAGAACCAAACCCGGACCACGTTCTTTTTCAGGTCCAGTTTCTCAGCGATCGCGGCGATCTTCTCCGAGGAGGGCCTCGGCTGCACGGCGAAATAGGCCTCCAGAGAGCGCTTCTCCGGGGCAGCGATAGACGTGCGTTTCCTCTTTTTGTCGCCCCCGTTGAAGATCTCCGGCTTGGACATCTTCTCCCGCTGAGCGCGCTCCGCCTCCTCCAGCCAGGCCTCCAGGATGGGCTTCAGCGCCACCATGTTGTTGTGCGACAGCGTCAGGGACTCGAACCTGCAGATGGTGCTCTGGCTCAGACAGCCCACTCCGGGGATCTTGAGGTTGGCCAGGGCCGCCCCCACGTCCGCCTGGGTCACCCCCAGCTTGATCCGCCTCTGTTTGAACCTCTCCGCGAACGACTCCAGCTCCCGGGGATCCGGTTCCGCGTCCCCGCCGGCGGCCCCCAGCGCGCTGTGGGAGCCCAGGCCGTGCGGGTGCATGTTCATGGACTGCGGGTGGTGGTGGTGCTGCATGTGGTTGATGGCCGACATGTGGGCGGCGTGGGCGGTGTGGGAGGCCGTGGAGCAGACGTCCGAGCCGGTCATGCCTCCCAGAGAGATCCCCGGCGTGAGGTGGTCCAGCAGGTCGCCCTCCAGGCCCTGCGCCGGCTGGTGGTGCGCGGGGTGGTGGTGGTGGGAGGTGAGCACGGACGGGTGGTGCAGGT
Source organism: Acanthochromis polyacanthus (assembly GCF_021347895.1). NCBI lineage: Eukaryota > Metazoa > Chordata > Actinopteri > Pomacentridae > Acanthochromis > Acanthochromis polyacanthus. The sequence continues at coordinate 638,195 of NC_067129.1, forward strand.
GCGCCGAGGAGGAGGTGGGGGTGCAGGTCATGCTGGTCATGGTGGTCATGGTGTGGTAGGTGGCGTCCGGCTTGAACGGGTGGCTCTTCTGGGCCACGATGTCCACGGCGGCCAGAGCCTCTGCTCTCTGCAGCAGCGTCTCATCGAAGCCCGCGAAGATGTTTCCCTGGAGCTGCGGGTGGAGCAGAGAGAGGCCGGTTAGAGGAAGAAACCTCACCGAGCAAACCCAACAGTCAGTTTAGTGGCTGGAGTTCTCCTTTATACCGCCTAATGTGTCTTTTAAAGTCAAGGAAATTATTACAAATACTATTGTAATAATTCAGAAAAAGATGAGTAATAGCAGAAAACTATTAATTTTAGCTTCTGTTTATTTTTTATTTCATTCTAAATAAATGTTTAAAAATAGGAACACTCATTTCTGGGGAAACTCTGCTCTTTATTTTACCCTTTGTACAGTTTTCTCACCTAAACTCAGATTTTCCTGCTAAATCATTTCATCTGGAATATGAACCAGTGAACTAAAGCTGGAAATGTTCTGAACGCGGTTTCAGATGCAGATGGATTTTACGCGTTTACAAATTTTACGCACAAAACTGAAATAAAGTTGGACTTAAAATCTCCCAGTTGTCCAACAAAACAACCCAAACACAGCCCGGACATCTACTGGATTTTCCGAAGTGTGTCAGCGTGGAAGGATATTCATTTAAAATTAATATTTACGATCTCCTGAATAATTTCTGCGGACAATGAAATGAGACGGTGTGAGTTAGAATATGAATGGGACAATATGAGCCAACGCGCTGGGAGAGTCCTGCTGCCTGCTTTTCTGCTGAAACACTCACACTTGTCTGAATGCGGGATTTTTGGCTTCTCGGACGCGCACTTGTGCGTCCTGTGCAGCTCCGACTATTACCCGGTTCTCTTTCTGAGCGGTTTATTCTGTTTCATTCACTCCTGTGTTTAAATGCAGCACTTTAACGTAATTCTGTTTTCACTGCAGCGTCCAAGCAGTCCAGTAAAAACAGATTTATTACTGCTGTAGCTAAAATATCCTGCTGTGATTTTAAAAGTTTAGAATGATTTTTCTGTGCGCACCGGTTCGAGCCAAACATCTCACACTTCACACGCTCTCCTCTGTGAAACTTTCACATTCACAATTGTTTCAGAGACACTTTACATGTTTCCACTTCTGGAGCAGCTGCTGGGGGGTCGTGGAGTGGGCTGTGGACTCACCGACGGCGTGGGCAGACAGGCTCTGCGGATGGCCTCGGAGCTGGAGTGCAGCGGGGTGTATTTGGGCTCGTGGAGGATGGGGTGCATGCTGAAAGGCTGCTTGCTGTTCATCGACATCATGATTGCGGAGGTGAGAGAGGGTCGCTGTCCGTCGTCCTCGTTCGGCTCCGTTTTGGTGGTTTTCTGAGAAGAAAGAACCAAACAAAAAACCTGCCGAGACGCAGACAGTTTGGGGGTAAAAAGTCTTTCCTGGAGGCAGCTGCAGTCAGACCTCAGTTAGAAAGAAAAACCCAGAAACCATGAGAGAGCAGGAACTCCTAACGGGACTCCTGCTGCGGATCTTCTGCCTCCTGCTCCTGATGAGGGATTCTATCATAAAGATCTTCTCCTCCTGCTGCTCCTATATTGGAGCGCTGCCCGGAGCCTCCTCCTGATTGGTGGATCCTGACGCCCGCCCCCCTGCACGTCTCTACCAATCAGAGAGGAGAACAGCGGTGTAGCCACGCCCCTTTAGTGCGCCTGGCTGCTTGGAAAGCTGCGCTGTCTGGTCTGCTAAAAAACAGAGGTTGGAATGAATCCTGAAACCCATGTTTTAAAAGTGCATTAATGAGCTTTATTGATAAGATAATATCAGATTTATTGATCATTCACCTGAGAAATGTACATCTTAGCATAAAGGCTAAAAATAAAGATAGAATAGGAGCAGGGATATGTAGAGATTTTAATCATCTAAATGCTGCTGTAAAGATAATTTAGTCACGTTTCCAGGTCAGTTATCCTCCTTAATTCTGATCATTTGAGCCTTTCGTGGCCTGCAGCAGATGGTCAGATGTGAGTTCTGTTCTTCTCTCCAGGATGTTCTGATATGACACATAAATATGAAGACATCATTTCACTGCAGAGACCAGTTTGTTTTCCGCTTTAGAAATCACGGTTGTCTCTATTTTTGCTTCTTTTTCGAGGCTAAACATGAACATAAATGAGCCTCTGAGGGTCTGGATGGATTGGTATCATCGATCAGTGATTGGGTGATGATTTGAGATCGATTGATCAGCTGCTGGAGAGACTGATGATTATTAATTGATGGCGGGAACATACAGGAATGTCCTCCCGCCTGAACCTCCTTCACTTTCTGCAGCAATTAATAGGCTCCATTAATTAATCATGTTTCATTTACTCTGTGGCTGCAGCAGCGCGCGCGCGCGCGCGCACACACACACACACACACACACACACACACACACACACACACACACACACACACACACACACACACACACACACACACACACCTTCTTCTCTCCCAATTAAAGAATAAACAGGCCTGAACGGGAACTAAAGAGCGCGAGCAGGAAGATGAAATATTTACACGTGAAGCGCGCGAGGTCAGCGGGCCACGGCCTGTCAATCAAACCAGTGAGTGGGCGGGGTTTCCGGCGGAACGAATAAGACGGAAAATTATCGCGATAACAACCGGGAGGAGTGGGCGGGGCCAAATGGAATTATTATTATTATTATTGTTGTTGTTGTTGTTATTCAAAGTGATCTAATGAGTCCTGTAAATTTCTGCTCTATAAATCTGCTGTTCTTTTTCCTCTACATGACTTTTTTCCTTCATATCTTCATATTTTCAGTTTTTATCATCTCTTTATTTTATTTCTTCATGCACTGACAGCTTCTTTATTTTATGTGTATGTAAATAAAAATAAATTAAATTTGGAATAATAAAACTAGTTTAGCACTATTAATAGAAAAAACAAACATAAAAATCTAGCAGCTATAAATGGAATCTGAAGCTGACTTACACCAGAAACATCATCTGTGGATGTTTGTGATAAAGGTTCACTTTCACAGAACATTATAAGATAAAAATAACAAATTTTTAAATACAAAAAGCAACAAAATTTCTCATTTAAAACGTGCAATTACGTGATGTGAATCATATTGTTTAAAAACAGCTTTCATATTGGGGTGAATGTGTGCAGAATAATGAACTTTTTTATTCTTTCTGTGTTAAATTATTGTATTAAATCATGTGACATTAATATAATACTGGAAATGAAGAAATGTGATCAGTTCTATTATTTAAAGACCAGTGTGTGCAGATTAAAGGACATTTAAACCTTTATTTAGCTCTGATGAGGTTACAGCATCCAGATTAAAAACCACTCAGGGTTCAGTCAAATAGGATCAATTTAACATTCTAATAATGTTTATATATGCTGATAATAATGTTTCTGTTTTTGCCTCCTGTGGTTTTTAACTGTGGAATCTGTTTTCTCTCTCTGCATTCTAATCTTTAATGTTTTTTACTTATTCTCTTTCAAAATGCACATAAACTGACAACATAAATCATAAAATCAGTAAAATAACTGATAATAAACACCCAGATTCAGATGCATCTTCTCCAAACCTCCATGGAAACATCTGGACTTTTACCTTCACACTGAAATCATCAGAAATGAACCAAGAAGAACAAAACTATTTTATTATGTTGCACAAATGTTCTGTTACTTGCAGAAGTTTAAGTGAATAAATCAGTGATGTGAGCTAAATGTGTTAATTAGATGCCAAAAGAGTGCATGGAGAGAAAATACAAGACAAGAATGACAATAAGACAGAAGAGGAAGTGGCAGATTGAAGACTGAACTCTTGTGTTGTTTTAGGATCAAAAATGATGCCACCATAATGTTTAACAGCAGAGAAAACCCCTAAAGGAGCTTTTTCAATGTGGAATTCGATGACTTTTCCTAAAGTGACTCCATCATTAGAAACAGTAAAATAATGAGGGTGGTTTTTAGTTTTTTACTGACCAGTCGTTCATAGATCAGATTTTTGCTGTAAAAGTCTAAAACAGAAACTGTGCTGCACATCTGACAAAAACATTCATAAAGTCCATGCACACACACTGGAGTACGAATTAGAGTTTAATATGTTCTTTATACTTCTGCTTTGCATCTATTGCTGTATTTTATTCTGATTGTTGTTGAAGCAATGATTGCTGATATTTTGTACAGTATAAAGAACACTCGCTAAATGCATTTAAAGCCACTTTCTGCCCATTTCTGATGCTTTATAGGATATAGAAATACCACCTCAGTGATAATAAAGCTCTACTTTGGTAAAGAACAGTTCTAACGTGTTATGTTCTAAAATGTGTGGTGTTCTGACTAAACACAGTTTCTCTGCCCTCTGAAGAGAGAAAAGCAGACATTCACAGGGTTTGATGCAGGACAGGTTGGTTCTTCCTGTAAAACAGATTCTGGGTTGAAAATTCAAAGAAGCTGCTTTATTTTGGAGGCTCAGTGGAGGCAGCTCATTTTTAACCCCGAGGACAAAAGGAGTGTTCAGAAAACACCAGAGTTAAAGTTCTGACTCTCTGATGTCCAGTAAAATCCCTAAAATGAACATTAAAGTTGCTTCTCTATTGTCCAAAATGTCCCCAAATTACTTTCAACATATTTGTGATTGTGCTTACGTTTGAACTCTTATTCTGAATTCATTAAAGTGTTTGCTTTTAAATCAGCCTCTTCATTGTTTCCACTCTCCATCCTGAACCCGTTCCTTCCCTCTGAACACGTCCTGCCTCCGTCCTGCTATGAAGCTGTCCACACTGCTGCTCCTGTAACTCCAGCCCGACTCTCCGGTTCTGACCACAAACAGAGCCGGCTGCAGCAGAAACCTGAGCGAGGCCCATTGTCCTGCTAAGGCCTCCAGAGGGTCCCAGAACCCCTCATCAAATATACATCACACAGACAGGACGCTCCTCTGGGAAGGAGACACCGGACGGACGGCATGCAGGGAGTCCAGCTGGGGTGGGAGGAGACAGAGGGACGAGGAAGACCTGCAGCCTGAAGGGGGACGAGGAAGACCTGCAGCCTAAAGGGGGACGGAGGAAGACCTGCAGCCTAAAGGGGGACGGAGGAAGACCTGCAGCCTAAAGGGGGACGGAGGAAGACCTGCAGCCTAAAGGGGGACGGAGGAAGACCTGCAGCCTGAAGGGGGACGGAGGAAGACCTGCAGCCTGAAGGGGGACGGAGGAAGACCTGCAGCCTAAAGGGGGACGGAGGAAGACCTGCAGCCTGAAGGGGGACGGAGGAAGACCTGCAGCCTGAAGGGGGACGGAGGAAGACCTGCAGCCTGAAGGGGACGGAGGAAGACCTGCAGCCTGAAGGGGGACGGAGGAAGACCTGCAGCCTGAAGGGGGACGGAGGAAGACCTGCAGCCTGAAGGGGGACGGAGGAAGACCTGCAGCCTGAAGGGGGACGGAGGAAGACCTGCAGCCTGAAGGGGGACGGAGGAAGACCTGCAGCCTGAAGGGGGACGGAGGAAGACCTGCAGCCTGAAGGGGGACGGAGGAAGACCTGCAGCCTGAAGGGGGACGGAGGAAGACCTGCAGCCTGAAGGGGGACGGAGGAAGACCTGCAGCCTGAAGGGGGACGGAGGAAGACCTGCAGCCTGAAGGGGGACGGAGGAAGACCTGCAGCCTGAAGGGGACGGAGGAAGACCTGCAGCCTGAAGGGGGACGGAGGAAGACCTGCAGCCTGAAGGGGGACGGAGGAAGACCTGCAGCCTGAAGGGGGACGGAGGAAGACCTGCAGCCTGAAGGGGGACGGAGGAAGACCTGCAGCCTGAAGGGGGACGGAGGAAGACCTGCAGCCTGAAGGGGGACGGAGGAAGACCTGCAGCCTGAAGGGGGACGGAGGAAGACCTGCAGCCTGAAGGGGGACGGAGGAAGACCTGCAGCCTGAAGGGGGACGGAGGAAGACCTGCAGCCTGAAGGGGGACGGAGGAAGACCTGCAGCCTGAAGGGGGACGAGGAAGACCTGCAGCCTGAAGGGGGACGGAGGAAGACCTGCAGCCTGAAGGGGGATGGAGGAGGTCCAGAGTGTTCAACCTTGAACTTGGAGGTTTAAAAGGAATAAACAGGCTCATTATGGAGAGTGGAAAAAATACATTTGTTGTTTTAAAGCAAAGAGTTTAATATAAATCATTTTCTTGTTTAATTTCTGTACTTTTTGCACCTTTTACTGCATGAAATGAACCACAAGAAGGTTAAAGTTTACCTGGACAGTGTGAAATTAAATGCCAAATGCAAAAAAAAAGTGTTCTGTAAAGAAAAATGAAGACATTTTGACAACTTTAGACACCAAAATGACTTTACTTGATCTTAAAAAATCCCTGTAAATGTGTTTTTTAATGACACCAGGCCGTTCTTCAGGTTCCTCCAGAATAAATTTGAGGAACATCAGCTCCTTTGTGCTTTGCACTAAGTCATCTTTTCTGTTTGCACTAATCTTCCCTCTGAGCAGAGTCTGTAAACGCTGCAGATTTGGGCTGAATGGTGACTGAAATATCCCTGCCTTTTTTATAGATCTTTACCTGAAGAATCTGTCACCACAATGAGTGCTCGTGTTGCAGAGAACGATGAAGGTTTAGACAGGGGTCCCATGGTGGCTCAAATTCAGACACTAAAACTGCCCAGTTATAACATATAACATCTAATTTCACGCTTTTACAAAGTTTAGGTGCTGAAATTCCAGATCAACATGAGGGAAAAAGTCATGATTTTGCTTAAAGTTCAACATATGTTTGAAGCTTCTCCTCCATTTTCAGGGTTACCACGGCGACTGTTTGGCTGGAAATGACTGATGGTAAAACAGCAAAACAAACAGCAAAGATCTACGGATTAATCCAGCTGGAAATATGTGTCTCCATAAAATGAAAGTGCACTTCATTTGTACAGGGATGTCATTATGTGGAGACTGGGTCACCAAAGTATGGATATACATTTTAAAAAGTCCTTGTAGGCTTGTTAACTTTAATTATAAAGCGTTCTCATTTTGTGTTTGCTCAGTTTCTGGGTGAATATGTGCAGGTGTGCATGCAGGGATTTTGAGTTTGAGCAAACATGTGACCTGAGGCTGCCTTCTGATTGGCTGCTTCAGGTTTTCTGATTTTATTGGGAGCATATAACGATTATTTTCATCTTTTTGGGCTCTCGTGTGTTTAGATAATTCCCAAAACTCAAACTGAACTCCCCCTTGCCGTTTCCCAACATCCCCTCATGGCCTCCTTTAAATACACTCTGAAAGCATTTCACTGAGGACTGAAGGAAAAGTCCAGACTTTTCACCGGTTTGTTGATACTGCTGTGTGTAGAACTCTGATATTCTACTCACTTTTTTATATTTAGCCTTCAAAGCTGCTTTTATGTTGCACTATTTGGCAGCCAGGTTCCACTATGCAGCGTTTTGCTTGTTTTACAAAAACTCTACAAGAGACGGGCTTTGTGTGTGTGTGTGTGTGTGTGTGTGTGTGTGTGTGTGTGTGTGTGTGTGTGTGTGTGTGTGTGTGTGTGTGTGTGTGTGTGTGTGTGTGTGTGTGTGTGTGTGTGTGTGTGTGTGTGTGTTGCATGTGTGCTGCATGTGTGCTGTATGTGTGTTGCATGTGCAGCTATAGGACCATATGTGTTGTATGTGCAGCTATAGGACCATGTGTGTTGCATGTGTGTTGCATGTGTGTTGTATGTGCAGCTATAGGACCATGTGTGTTGCATATGTGTTGCATGTGCAGCTATGCATGGGCGGCTGCAGGATGGACTCTGAGGGGAGTCGAACGTCCGGCGAAGCTTTCAGGGAGCTGAACATGGCCGCCGCATGCTGCATTTCTGCCACATTTAGCAAATGGACAGTGAAGTGCAGCCTTTCCATGCCTCCTCCTCTCCTCACCGTCGTCCTCCCCTCCTCTTCCTCCCCCTCTCTGCCTCTTCCAGCTCTGAATTATTGATGCAGAGTAAAAATCTGACGTTGTAAACTTTGCGACCATTCACCAAACCGGCCTCACTGAGGGGCACCGCCGAAGGGTAGGCGGTGTCTAACCACACACTTTTAATGTAATTGCCTGTAGGGTTCCTTGTAAATATTTCATTGTCTGCCAGTACAAATTAAAGACACGAGGCTGGAGGAAAAGGTTAGTAGGTTCGCTCGGGGGAGATGTTCTCCGCACTTTACCTTCACCTGCAGGTTCTCATCGCTCTGGTCTGTTGGAGCAAACAGACGGAGGTTTTACTTTCTTCTGCTTCACTTAACTTTCAGTAGCGAGACTTTAGATAACTACTCGTCCATGTAGGATCTCCAGCTGGGCGGACTGACGGAGGACAGTTCAATTAGCCTGAAAACAAGAGGAGGAGCATAGAAGCAACAAAACGATCTCAAGTTATATCTAGTAATGGACTGAAACCAAAGTATACTAGTCCCAACATCTCCAGTATGAGTACCACTGCAGGTGACCACTTCTTTTTAGTCTTTTTAACCAGCTGTATGTTTGCATTTTAATATGACAGCCTTTACAGACTTACAGCTTAATAAACGCTGTCACTGGTTTAATGGACATAATGAAAAGGTCGAACTGGATAGGATTATTGCTCATTGTGAGAAATAAGAAGTGCCACACATCATCATCTATGTTAACAACTTTACACAAAGAACAACACCACAACAAACCAAAGATTCCGTTGCTATGGTAACAAGATTGTGACAAAAACAAGAAACAGAATGACAAAAACAAGACAGAAAATTACAAAAACAACACACAAAGTGACAGAAATGAGACACAAAATAACAAAAACAAGATTCAAATTGATCAAAGCAAATAAGCATGAAAAGAAAGTTCAGACAAACGACATGCATTCCTCTGGGTCTGATTTTTAATTATAATATATTAATTTATCTTTTTTCTAAACTCAGTTCCTCAAAAGGAAGTTCTAAATGTTATTTAACCAACAAAACTCAGGAGTGTAAACGTTAAAACTTTTATGGATGATTTTGACCATCTAAAATGAACAAAAACAGTCTTGATGTTTTTCAGAGCGTTTTCAGGCAGTGTTGTTATTTTCCAGAGTTTCCATAGAACCACAGTCTGCCTCACATCATGTTTATTAGCAGCAGTTAGCAGTCGGTGCTTCCATCCTAGATGAAGTCTGCTGGTAGAGTCTCTGTTTGTGGAGAGCTTTGCTGAAGAGAGCAGCATTAGCATTAGCATTAGCATTAGCATGTAGTACTAGCAAGTCTGCTGAGCTGCCTTGTGTACTTTCTTGGTCAGTAGTAAGTTTACTTTAGACATGGAAGTAGTAGTTCTGCAGCTAGCGTTAGCATCTAGAGGGGTTTGGAGAGTTTACATGTATAGTTTCTTTGTCAGTTTTTTCACGGGTGTCCAACATGAGGCCCGTGGTCCAAAAGTGGTCCTCCAGAGGGTCCAATCCGGTCCTCAAAGTGTAAAAATTCCAGAGAAGACATTAACTGCAGATTGTAAATTAGTAAAACTATAAATTTAAAATCATTTCTAGACCATGACAAGTTGTTTTTATCATGAAGTAAAATATTAGATTGTTCTTTGTTCTTTTGTTGCTTTGTGTCTCATTTTTGGTCATTTTGTGTCTCATTTTTGTGATATGTTGTCTTGTTCTTGTTGCTTTTTTTGTCTTCTTTTGTGGTTGTGATCCTCCAGTAAATCCTCCATGGTTCAGTTCCAGGTGACTAAATGTTGTGTTCCTTTGTAGACACTCTGATCTGGAAGTTGTAATGTGGAAATGATAAACTGAGGATGAATGTTGGTGAAATAAATTTTTCTTGATAAATTTCAGGTTGTTCATGATGTTTAGTAAAGAGGTCATTCCTTAAATGTGAACATTTCTGCACTTAAACAGAGGAACCATTAGGAGTTGTGGTGATTTGTGGGTTATCATGCTGTGGTTTTACTGGTTTTACTGGAGATCAGACTGTTCAGAATGTGGAACCTGGACTAAGATGAGTCTGACTCCTCTGCTGTAGGATCAGAGTGAGCTGGTACTATGGAGCTGAATCCGGCCTACAACTACTCACTAAACACAAGAAGCCATTCAGAGACGGTGATACTATGAAGGAAGCTTTCTAGAGGCAGCAGATGGCCTTTTTGACGACTATAAAAACGATGTGTGTGGGTTTGTGACGTTGATGCTGGACTGGTGGATCTCAGGAGGTTGGATACTTAAAAGTAGATCTTGGTTCAGAAAAGGTTGGTCATCCCTGCTTTAGGGAACTGTTGGGGTTCCTTAGAATACTTTGTAAAGGGCACTGAGGTGATCTAAGTTTTGATTTGTGACTTTCTAAATGAAATTAATCTGAACTGTAAAAACCGGACATGAACTATTTCATGCAAAGTGTGGTCTGCTGTCTGAGGGGAACAGATGCAAACAAACTGAGGATGCAGTACGTTTTGATGACTTATTTTGGTGATTTTTGGTTGTTTCTGACTCTTACCTGGAGTTTTTCTTTTCTTATTCTTGCTTTCCCAGCCTTTAGGGTCAGGGTTCTGGCAACATTTTCAGCAGTTTTATGTCATTTTCTGAAAAGACAAATGAATATTTCTGGTTGAATCATCAAAGACTCGGACCGAGCCGTGGCCTCCAACACGTAGACATTTCATCGTGTTATTTTGTTGTTTTCCTCCTGGTTTGCGGCTGCTCTGCCCGTCTGTATTTGCTCATCTCAGTTTTTTGTTATTCTGCTCCTCTCATTCCAACCAGTGTTCTCTCGCAAGGTTATTTCTTATTCACGCTTTGTGAATTTTTCATGGTTACACTTTTCATTATCTCCACCTCTTAATGTCTGTCTCTCATCTCTCCTTCTAATCTGCTGCTGTGTCCGTCGGAAACCTCGCTGAAGAGCAGCAGAAGAAGAAAAAGAAAGAGAAGAAGCAAAGACTGTGGATGACAGAATGAGAGAAGGACAGAGAGTAAATGAGACAGAGCAGGAGAGAAGACATATTTTGGATCAATAGATTAACTGAGTGCTCATGTATTATGCATCTGAGCCCTGCAGCACTCGCACATAAAGGGAATGTTGGGCAGGATTGGCGTGTAAAAGCTTTATAACCGCGGGCCTGTTTACAGCGTCGCCGTCATGCCGAACTGAACCGAGCAGAGATGAGGCGGTTCTGCTCGAAGACGAACCAAGAATCCACGGCGTAAACTCAAATAACAAGCAGCGAGCTGGAATTTACATTTAAATGATCCTAAAGTGCATTTAATCAGAATGCCAGCAGTGTTTAAGGACAGGAACAGATGTGTAACTTTGGTTTTATGGTAAAGTCGGTGGGAGGGAACAGTAAAGGCGTTAACGGCTCTAAACCAGGGCTGGGACTTTGATGTGTTCATTAAAAATTACAGAAAAATTAACACATTTAGTTTCTCAGTTCCCTAATTTCTGTCCTAGTGATAACCAGGTGTAAACTAACCGTGACGTCACCCGTTGGTTTCAACGCCGAGAAAATGAAGCCCGGATTTTGCTACTTCCTGGTCGCCGTTTTGGATTTTTTGGAGCCAGTGACGTAAAAAGCGTCATCAAACAGACTGGACCGGAGAGAAACTAGGGGCAGGATTGGCTGAGGACTCTCTTATCCCGCCCACATTTTACCGCAGAGGCTTCTGTTGCTGTCTATCAAGTATAGCCACGCCCCCTGGCTCCGCCAACTTTAACGATTTATTTAAAATTCAGTATTGATTTATTTTAAGATCGGCCACCTGATCTCTCATTTTGACCATGAAAACTAACGGGAAAAAAATCCTGAGCTGTAGAACATCAGTCTATCACATTTTATTTTTTCCAAAAATGAATTGGGGTCTATGGAGGAAAAGCTTTTTGGAGCCAACCCTAGCGGACGGCGTGATATTGCAAGTTTTTGACACTTCCGGGTGGGCTTCAATTCTGGAGCCAGATGCTACGTCCTTCTTTATATACAGTCTGTGGTGATAACACTGATGAACACTCCAGCCCAGTAGGTGGCGCTAATGAACCTAAAGTCTGCTTTCCGGCCGTGAAGAAGATCCACAGGAAGCACTGAGTCAATCAGTGGGACGACACGGCCGCTCGGCTGCAAACTTTCTTTTTTATTACGAAAGAAATAATCTGCTGAGTCTGTCCTGGTTTTAGTTCAATGGTTAATTTAGAAGTTTAAAGAAAGTTTCACAATGCGTTGGACATCTGCTCCCCGCACCACATTTCCATAAATTAACCCTCAAAGTGACCCGATTTAAAGTTAGGAAATGTGAAAAAAACAACTAATTCTCACAGTGAAACTTCTTCCTTTCAACATTTTTGGGAAACATTTGAACATTTTTTACAATCCAACAGGTTGTGATGGATTTTAGTTGATTTTTATGTGAATGTTCTTAAAGAAAGTATTAGACGTTTTCCTGATATTTATGTAATCATTTTAGATATTTTTAGGATTTTCTTTGGAAGATTTTTACTCATTTTTTCAAAATGTTTACAAGAATTTTATTGCTAAATTTGGTGGATTTTTTTTTTAAAAAATGAAACTTTTTAGGGAAACTTTTAAGGAATTATTGGAAGTTTCTTCCTGAAGGTTTTGCAAATTTTCAGAATTTTGAGGATTTTTTTGCAGACATTTTGGATTTTTTTTCAGACAAGGAAACAAAATTTTTTGGTGCTCGTTAATCCAAAAGAAAAATCCTAAAAATATCTGCAGTGATTCCATATTTATCAGTAAAACTTCTGATATTTTCTGTAAGAACATTCAGGAAAAAAAATCAACCAACATCCAGTGAATTTCACTGGATTTTGGTTGATTTTTTTTTCTGAATGTTCTTAAACATTTTGTTCCACCAAAAAAGTGTTCAAAAATTTCCCAAAAATGTTGAAAATGTGGGCATCCGAAGCTTCACTGTGAAAACATTTTCCCCACATGTTCAAACTTTAAATCGTGTCATTTTGAGCCTCAGGACGACAGCAGGGTTTATAGCATCCGTCAGGTTTCTCCTATGTGTGAATCTGATTTAAAAATCTGTCAGGATTTTAAACTGGCTGAAAGCTAAAACTCAGAGGAGCAACATTGTAGTCAGAAAACGTCTCTGCTTGTAAAAATAATCTGCTTCTGAGATAAGAACCCAGACTGGAACCTTAAATGTGTGCAGGAGGCTAATCTGAGCCTAAAGAGCGGTCCAGAGAGCAGAACGAGGCCGGCGTTAGCCACTTCACTCAGCAGTAAACCTTCACCTTTCCTCAGAGCAGCATCAGGAGGTCGGCGTTCTCACCACCCTGCTGCTTACAGGAAAACCAAAATAAAGAAGAATCCAGTGAGGAGCAGGCATCAAACAGCTCAACCCTCCCAGCATTTCCCCAGAGGAGGAACTCGCTCATTTCCATACAAGCAAAACCCTCAGCTCCTCCATCGCCTGTTCTACAAGAACAGAGAGCAGTCGAACAAAGGAAGACAAGTAAACAAACAAAATGCTGCATGAGCATGTCACTGAGATTAGAGGAGGATGCATGTAAATCACGCTAACCCTTCTTCTTTCTGGACTGGGGTCTCTGGTGAGAAGCAGCTATTTGAAGGTCGAGGGAATTAGTTCCAAAGTCGCTTCTAAATGTAGACGTGACAACAAGGACGGGATGTTTGACAGATTTATGAACAGCTGCAGAGGATCAGAAGAACTGTACCTCAGATATTACTAAAAGCTCACCATGTGGGTTCTGTTCGCTGCTTTTCTGTTCTGCAGGAGAAAGAAGGACTGGAGAAGATCTGAGCTGATATCTGCACATCATTCACACGGTCATGATGCATTTATCCATCCAAATGCAGTTTTTATTTAGAAATGAATGGAGAATCCATTAATGGAGAGCTTCACTGTTCTCCCTCCTGTCATCCTGTGAGTTGTTTTAAAATTTAAAAACGGGAAAAAAAAAATATTTTCACAGTGAAACTTCTGATGTCCACATTTTCAACATGTTTGGGAAATTCTAGAAAAAATTTGGTGGAAAAAATGTTTCTTTAAAAAAACATTCACATAAAAATCCAGCAGAATTTGCTGGATTTTGGTTGATTTTTCTGTTTTTTATTTTTATATTTGATTTTACCAGAGCAAGGTCAGCTTCATGTGAGAACCGTGATCATTTTATGAAGCTGTTGTCTGCTTCACTTTAAAATGCAGTATAGTTTGTGTTTGTCTGACATTCTAACTTAGCGTCCTCCTCATAAAGCTTCAGTTACTGACTGATGAATCTGATCAACATGAGGCTGTTTTGTGGGTTAATGGAGACAGAGAGGGACTGATGGATCTGCAGGAATGACTAAATATAAAAGAGGAAACATTTCCAAAAGGAGACAGAAAAGCAATGAGCTTAATGTCAGAGACTCTTCTTCATTTAGTTAAATATTGATCGTGGTAGCCGGGGGCGTTTGTGTTTATTCCCTGTGATTCAGATCAGCTGCACATCTGCAGATCTGACAGTTCTGGACGGATTCAGAGGGAACTCCATCACTTCACTGTTCCTGGTTAGCTTCAGTGAGGTTATAAAAGGAGGACGGAGTGGATGTAAACATGTCTGGATGCTGTCAGTTCTGTTACATGTGAGCTTTTTGTCTCTGATTCTGTGCAGAATTCTGCCGTATTCTTTCATGTGTGCTGCAGTTTTGAGCTGGATCTGGGCTTAATTACAATAAAACTTTAAATCTGACTTAATATTTCACTGATTGTAATCCGTAAGGACACAGGCATTCCTCTGAGCATGATTCCTTCATCTTCTGTCTTTTTACTGACACATCTTGACAGCTCTCACATGGATTGGTTTCAGATTCTTCCAGGTGATGGATCCTCATAACGTTGGTGATCTCCTCCATCAGGTCAAAGTTTTCCACACTTTGGTTTGGGACCAAAATCTACAGCGCAGAGACGAAAACTTTATCGTTATAAAGGCCAGTTCCCAGAGACTTTTACGATAAGAGAGCATCAGAATTCACTAATCGGCGTCCAACAGCGGAAACCTGGACTTTAGTTCTGGAGGAGATCACTGGATTAAAACCACGTCGCTCTTTGGACGTTTGGCATCAATCACTGAATATTTAGGGAGATCTGTAAACGACAGAAAACAGTCTGACAGCTGCTTTCTTAGATCCTTTCTGGATCTTTCCTTCTTTGACTCCTGGTTCTTCATCGCTACCAAAGTTCTGTCTTTGTCCTCCTTCCTAGCTGACCATGCTAACCAGAAAGCTAACATCCTCCTGAGATGTTTTAAACTAATTCACAGAAAGCAGGCCTGACTTATGGCACGGTCCCAAACGTTCTTAAAGTCAGTCAGCTCCACAAAGATGTTTCACCATGAAGGGATCTCCAACAGCTTCCTCCTCTGTAGACCTTCTTATTTTTTTTAGCTATGCAGCTTTTATCTTATTAATCTGGTGTGTTTTATTTTCTTCTTTGTCTTATTTCTGTTTCTTATCGTCTCCTCTCTGCTTTATTTAAACACAGCTGGAAAAGTCTACGTTTGGAGCTGCTGAAAGGGTCACAGCTTCTGTGAAAATTAAAGTCTTGGTTTTACTGGTGGACAATTTAATTTGGGTCAAATTTTACAGGAGACACCATGTGTTCATTTCATTGATCCAGTGTGTTTTCTTTCCCTTTCCATCGCTCTCGTCTTCTGCTTTGTAAAAACACTGCCTGCAGTTCAACCAAAGCCTCTGAATGTTGGACACACATCAGAGAGACTCATGGCTTCATTTAGCTGCTTTTTTTAAAGGATCTTCAACAAATTCTCAAAGGAATGAGTTTGATGACATTTTTAGAAACTAATAAAATAAAGAGAAATTATCTTTATTTTCTGTATTTCTTTTTATTAATTCCAGCATTTTTCATTTTTATATTATTAAATATGAAATATTAAATGTATCATAATTTTATTATTTAAAAATTATGACAGTTTTCTTGTTTTTATTTGTTAAATTAATTTGATAAATTTCTTTTTAGAAATGTAAATTTTTTAAATTTTTATATTAATGAATATTAAAGAAATAAATTTTTTATATTTTTATGATTTAAAAACATGCAAAATTTCTGATTTTTATTTTTTCATTTCATTTTTATTTTATTAATTTCTTCTTTAAAAATTGCATTTTTTTAATTTTCATTATTAAATATATTTTAAAAATTATTATTAAATATCTTTCTGTTATTTGAAAAAGTCATGAGCATTTTTTATTTCATTTCATTTTATTAAAATATTTTGAATAAAAATAAGTTTCAGTCTTAAGCTTGGATTTGGTGGTTTTGGTGGTTGGTCTGATGGATAAGTGGCGACATTTTAATGATCTTATTGAGAAAACGTGGAGTTTTAAAGCTGCTGCTGGCTGCAGAGGTTTTACCAGGATCAGTTTAGCTGCTGCTCAGGCGACAGTTTGACGTTTTGCTTGGAGCTGCTCTTCAGCTGGTTTCAGGTTTGTAGAAATAAAAAGAAGCTCCTGCTTTCTGAAGCTGCTTTACATCCGAGTACGTTTTCAGAGTAGACGGCCTCTCTGGGATTTAAACCCACAACTCTCACATTGTTCATGCTGAGCTCATTCAGAGACACTGAATGAATGAATGAATGAATGAATGAATGCGTACTGTATGGGTGAGGTTCCATTCAGGTCTCAGATGTACCTCAGGGCTCCAGCTGGTCTTTGTTCGTCCCCGTCTTGCTCTAACAGGATTAGAGGAAGGAAGGTTCTCCTCAGCAGACCTCAGGACGTTTGTGCAGCAGGTTCTTCTGTCTTTGTGGGAAAACGTCCTCTGTCATGTATGGAGCTCTGACGGTGGCCCTGAGGGGACAGCAGACACGGCTGTGTTTTGTGTTTGACCATGTGTCTCGGTGCTCGCTCCTGTTTCTGCGCTGATGTGCGACACGTTTTTAGAATTTAACTCCAGAGAAATCACAAACGCCGGAATAAAAGCGGTTATTTCATCTTAATCAGGACTCGGCCGTCTCTGACTCATGAACCGTGGATGTTTAAAGAGTTCTGGACTCTTAGGTTCTACCATCTGAGGTGTCATGAACATCCTGAGCGTTTTCTGAATATTGAACGTTGTGGAGACGTCTTATAGAAGAACGTTCTTTAACGTGTTCCCCAACAACAGAGGCAGAACGTTCCACCTGGAATGGATCATGTTGGAAGAACGTCATAAAAGGTTCTGTATGAAAACGTGTTGGAGAACGTTGTTCCTTTCTTATCATGGAACATTGTGAGAGTAGTTTTTAGAGGAACGTTCCATGAGGTGTTCCTTCAACATCCTTAGAACACTGCAGGCAGAACGTTCCACCTTTGTTAGTAAAGGTCATCTGAGGCCTCGGGAACATCTGGAAAACATCTGTAGAATGTTGGTTTGAGAACATTTTTCCTTTATTACAGAACATTGTTTTATAGAAGAAGGTTCCGTAATGCGTTCCTCAACAACATCCTCAGAACACTGCAGGTAGAACGTTCCACCTTTGTTAAAATATCACAATGTCAGAGTATTTTATAGACATCATCTGAGGCCTCCATAACATCTGGAGAACATCTGTTGAATGCTGGTTCCTCCTCCTTCATCGTGGAACAGAATCTGTTCTCCTCTGATGGCTGACATCAGAACGTTCTATTAACTCTGCTGTTCTCTTCATTTACAGGCACCAAAAATATTGTTTCCTTTTCTGAAAAAAATCCCAAAATTCAGCAAAAAACAAAAAAAATCTATAAATTTCTGAAAATTTTCAAAACCTTCAGGAAGAAAATTCCAATAATTTTTTCAAAGTTTCCCTTAAAAGTTTTATTGGAAAAAATCCTCCAAATGTGGCAAGAAAATTCTTGTAAATATTTTTTAAAAATTTGTAAAAATCTTTTAAAAAAAATCCTAAAAAAATATCTAAAGTGATTCTATCAGTAAAACTAATGATATTTTCTTTAAGAAGATTCAGAAAAAATCGACCAGAATCCAGCGACATCTTTTGATTTTGGTCGATTTTTATGTGAATGTTTTTAAGAAACATTTATTTTTTTAAACGTTCCACTAAAAATGTTCAAACATTTCCCAGAAATGTTGAAAATGTGGACATCAGGAGTTTCACTGTGAAAATACTTTTTTTTTTTTTACATTTTCAAACTTTAAAACGGGTCAATTTGACCTGCAGGGCGACACCACGGTTAACTTCATAGGAACATTACTGGAAATTAAAATATTCTCAGATGGTTCTTGGAGCCTTTGATTAGAACGTTTTCCTTAGAAGATGACTAGAACTTGTTGGTGACGTTCTACCAGAGCTGTGGTGGAGCCCAGCAGCAGATTATGAAATGATGGTGAGTCGTCTTCCTGCGTGGGATCAGCAGATGTCTGCAGAGGAACCCGGTAATGATCTCCACCTGGTTCCGCCTCTGAGGCCTACCTGGCTCTGAGGCGCTCTCATTACAGCTACGATGAAATAATTATGACCGGCGCGCTGAGACCTCATCACAGGAATCAGTTGTGTATTATTCATTCAGCCGGTCCCCTGGTCCAGCACAGAACCCATAAACTTCCAGCTCTCCTCCTCACTCTCACTCCTGTTTGTGCTCAAAGCAGAGGCAGCAGCTCCTCTCCTCCTCTCATTCTCTGTCTTTTTTATTTTTATTCCTGTTCAGGGAGCATCCGCCCTGAGGCCTGAACCCGCTCCAACCGGCCCTCATCCTCTCTTATTTACTTTTTAATGCTTTTTCTCTTCCTTCACCTGGAACAACTTACCAAAGGACTGCAGAACAACAAGCAACGGGGATTTTTGTGGCATGTCGTTTTCACGGTTTATTACTCTGCCAAGGAACACAGTGGAGTTATGTGATGATCGGTGCACGTTTGTCTGGGAATCTGTCAGAGACATTCCTCTAAAACAGACTGATGGATTTGGATGAAATTTTCAGGGAAGCTCAGAAATGACTCAAGGACAAAGTGATCAGATTTTATCAGTGATGCTGCTTATAGTCTGGATCCACGGATTGGTTACAGATTTCTGTATCATTACCAGATAGCAGCACGGTGTCACTGTAACCATGACAACCAGTGAACACTACATCAGCTGATTGTGATCCGACTACAGATCCACCTCTGAGGACTTATCAGGACTTATCCATCAGAAATGATCCAAGGAACAGCTGATTAAACTGTGGGGGTGTTTCTGAGTTTTCCTTTTATCCTTATGTGAATTTTCAGATTTTTCGGCAGCTTATTCCTCATGTCAAGAAACCACTTCTGAAATAAACACTTCCTGTGCCGCGGGAATGGGACCAAAAATAAAAGACCGTAACGTTAAAAAAAAAAACGCCTTCAAAATAAAAGCATGGAGGGAAGGGTTAACACTAGCAGAAGAAAGGCTTGTAGAAAATGATCAACAGACCTTTATGAAAGTATATTACACATTTGTAAGTCATGTGATTTGGTATCCGTACATACATGTGCGTGCAAAATGAGGAGCTTTGGAGGAGTACTGCTCTATCTGAGGGATTTTGTGGAACTTCTATTTCACACTGGACGGGGATAAAACAGCTTCTCTGGCGGAGTAACGATGCATCCGGCTGCACAATGGGCCTCACTGAGGAGCAGGTGGAGGTGTAGGAGGTGCAATGCATGCTGGGTAATGAAGGAGGCAGCGCTGGGGCGGCTGCTATGACAGCTGCATCATGGGACCCGGAGGGAGGCGTCGCCGGGGAACAACAGGTGAGCGATGCTGCTAAAGAGGCTTACCGTCTGAAGCTAATAACGGACGCACCGATTGGCTGTTTGGACAGAGAGGAGACAGAATGAAACCCACACCTCAAACCGAAGGAGTTTCTGTCTAAACATGCGTGAAATAAAGCCGTAAAGTGTTCATAATGAAGTGGTGAGAAGCTGCACTCTGCTACCATAGCAACTGGTTATCAGTGATGCTGCAGATTTTATCCTGCTGTTGGGAAAATGATCGACGTGTAGAAGTTCTAGCATGAAGCTGCTCTGTAAAACACTGGCTGTATGTTTAAATGTGTTATAATTACAGGATGATTCATGCTGTTTTTTTTACTGGAACAGAAGTAAAAGTTTAGTAAAATCCAGTTTTCATTCACCGTGTTCCAACAGAAACTTGGGTTTTGTGTCATTGTTTGTGTCTTGTTTTGTCATTTTGTGGCTTGTTAGTGTTGTTTTGTGTCTGTTTTTTTTTAAATGATAAAATAATAAATTTATTAAAAAATATTCAAAGACTAACAAGAATTTCTTTTGGGACTGGTAAAGTTTTCACTATATTTTTAAAAAGCAATAAATGAAAAAAATATTTAGAGGTAATAAAACAACAGTAAATAAAATGACAATAAAAAAAGAATTTCCTTTGAGATTAAAGTTTTTACATTTAAAATAGAAGAAATAAAATAAAAATAGAAAAAGTGTTCTTAAAAAATAATGGTAGTAATATTAATGTATTTGTAAAAGTAAAATAAATGCAAAGTAATAAAAGAGTTAAAAGAAATTAAGGATGGGAAAAGGAAATTAATAAAATTACTAAAATTTGATCTTATTTTCTTATAAGTGCATTTTCTTGCTGTTTGATGTGTTTTTTGATTCTAATATTAAGATATTAAACAAGTAGAACCACCACTAAGTTCTCCTTGCACTTCATTTTTTTAATATATATGTTAATTATAGTTTCAGTTTTACTTCTTTTTAAAGTCTTTCTGGATGCAGAGCGTCTAAAAGCTCAAACTCGGCTCTGATTGGGTCACGTGAAGCCGACACGTCGGTCAGAGGATTCTCTCTGAATCAAACTCTTCTCTTTTTCTGTGCCGCTTGTTGTGTTCTGCTCAGACAGTTTGGGTTCTGCTCGCTGGGACACAGTGAGCACGCTCCATCAATAATGCAGAATGTTTCCGTGGTAACTGCCTGGCAACCGCATCCTGTATGGAGGAGAGAATGAATGAGAGAGAGTCTGAGAAACATGAGAGGAGGGAGAGACAAATGGGTGAGAGAAGGAGGAGGTTCAGGGAGGAAAGCCAGATAAAGACATGAGGAGTGATGAGGAGAGGAAGAAGAGAGGAGGTGTTTTCCTGTACGTCAGTGAATGAACGACAAACAGGTGAATGAAGGTGTGTGTTTGATCCACCGTCTGGAGAACATCCACCTGAACTTTACAGCAACGTCTGCACCGTTCACCTGCAGCAGCAGCATGCATCCTATTTTCTGTCTTTTTACGTCTCCATTCTTTACTGAGTTTGTTTTCAGCTCAACTTTAAAAAAAAAAACGATGAGAAAAAAATCAAATCTCAGATTTAATCGTGAAAAAATCCCTAAACACCTAAACGGATGTTATGAAGATCCTTTATTTGCGTAGAAGAATAAAAATGAAAAGGGACGGGATCGCCACCACTTTGCTGATTTAAATAATAATAATAATTTCATTTCTATAGCAGCCTTTATAACAGCGTTCACAAACTGTTTAAAACATGAGACACGGACGATCAAACAGGAGACAGGACGGACCGGTGGACCTCATTTACAGGCACCAAAAAATGTCGTTTCCTTGTCTGAAATTTTTTTTTTAAATTCTGAAAAAAACTCCCCAAATTTCTGAAAATTTGCAAAACCTTCAGGAATAAAATTAAAAGTGTCCCGTAAAAATTTTGTTTAATAAAAAATTCTCAAATTTGGCCAGAAAATTCTTGTAAATAATGTTTTAAAATGAGTAAAAATCTTCCAAAAAAAATGCTAAAAGTATCTAAAATGATTCCATATATATCAGCAAGACTTGTAATATTTTCTTTAAGGTTGAAATTAATGTAAAAAAAAATAGAGAATTAAAGAATTAGAGAGACGACATCACACCAAAGAACCAGGCAGCTAAAAGTCAAATAAAACCAGAGAGAACGTCTAAAATAAGCAGGAAATAACACAGAATAAACTCTCAAACTAATTTTTAAAGGTAAAAGTAAACCTCACATAAAACTGAGTCTATAAAAGTGAGTTTTAAAAGAAGTTTCTGATAAATAAACCTTTAAACTTTATTTAGTTTATTTCTGTCGACATAATAATGTTAGCATTAGCATCAACTTAATATTGGAGAAGTTCAGACTTAAGTTTCTGCATAAATTCATATTCACGTTGAGGTAATTTCACAAAATGAGCTTAAAACTTGATTATTTATCACCTAGGACCATTTTAGACGCTTTTAACTACATTTATCTTTGATTTTGGAGGAAAAGCTGCTTCCCTGAACTTACTGCAGTTTGTTGAACAGAATTTAGCTGCAAACTCAGAAAGAGTGATTCAAACAGTTAAAGTGTTCATTTAATGACTACAGTCAGTTATTGTTCTGAAAATCCTCCTTTATCTGTAAATATGTGTTTTAAAAGCAGCAAAAGTGAAGTTTTTGTTCAGGTTTTTGCTGCATTCTGACTTTAACATATATTTCCTTTTGAAGCGTCTTTTATTTTTTTCCACCTCATGTTGTTCATCTTTCTTTTGAACTCTAGTTTTTATGTTTTGTTGTCCTGTGAAGCTCTATAATCTGCTCCATAAATAAAGGTCATAATAATTATTATTATGAACAACACTTTTCTAAAAGCATCCCTTGTTTTTGTGTATTTGGATGATTGAAATGTGTTTTTGTGGTGGTAGTGTGTTACTTTGTGTTTACGCTGTGTGTTACTTTGTGTTTAGGCTGTGTGTTACTTTGTGTTTAGGCTGTGTGTTACTTTGTGTTTACACTGTGTGTTACTTTGTGTATAGGCTGTGTGTTACTTTGTGTTTACGCTGTGTGTTACTTTGTGTTTAGGCTGTGTGTTACTTTGTGTTTACGCTGTGTGTTACTTTGTGTTTAGGCTGTGTGTTACTTTGTGACGCTGTGTGTTTCTTTGTGTTTACGCTGTGTGTTACTTTGTGTTTACGCTGTGTGTTACTTTGTGTTTAGGCTGTGTGTTACTTTGTGTTTAGGCTGTGTGTTACTTTGTGTTTACGCTGTGTGTTACTTTGTTACTTTGTGTTTAGGCTGTGTGTTACTTTGTGTTTACGCTGTGTGTTACTTTGTGTTTACGCTGTGTGTTACTTTGTGTTTAGGCTGTGTGTTACTTTGTGTTTACACTGTGTGTTACTTTGTGTTTACGCTGTGTGTTACTTTGTGTTTACGCTGTGTGTTACTTTGTGTTTAGGCTGTGTGTTACTTTGTGTTTACGCTGTGTGTTACTTTGTGTTTAGGCTGTGTGTTACTTTGTGTTTACGCTGTGTGTTACTTTGTGTTTAGGCTGTGTGTTACTTTGTGACGCTGTGTGTTTCTTTGTGTTTACGCTGTGTGTTACTTTGTGTTTACGCTGTGTGTTACTTTGTGTTTAGGCTGTGTGTTACTTTGTGTTTAGGCTGTGTGTTACTTTGTGTTTAGGCTGTGTGTTACTTTGTGTTTACGCTGTGTGTTACTTTGTTACTTTGTGTTTAGGCTGTGTGTTACTTTGTGTTTACACTGTGTGTTACTTTGTGTTTAGGCTGTGTGTTACTTTGTGTTTACGCTGTGTGTTACTTTGTGTTTAGGCTGTGTGTTACTTTGTGTTTAGGCTGTGTGTTACTTTGTGTTTACACTGTGTGTTACTTTGTGTTTAGGCTGTGTGTTACTTTGTGTTTACGCTGTGTGTTACTTTGTGTTTAGGCTGTGTGTTACTTTGTTACTTTGTGTTTAGGCTGTGTGTTACTTTGTGTTTAGGCTGTGTGTTACTTTGTGTTTAGGCTGTGTGTTACTTTGTGTTTACGCTGTGTGTTACTTTGTGTTTAGGCTGTGTGTTACTTTGTGTTTAGGCTGTGTGTTACTTTGTGACGCTGTGTGTTTCTTTGTGTTTACGCTGTGTGTTACTTTGTTACTTTGTATTTAGGCTGTGTGTTACTTTGTGTTTACGCTGTGTGTTACTTTGTGTTTAGGCTGTGTGTTACTTTGTGTTTAGGCTGTGTGTTACTTTGTGTTTACGCTGTGTGTTACTTTGTGTTTACGCTGTGTGTTACTTTGTGTTTACGCTGTGTGTTACTTTGTGTTTACGCTGTGTGTTACTTTGTGTTTACGCTGTGTGTTACTTTGTGTTTAGGCTGTGTGTTACTTTGTGTTTACGCTGTGTGTTACTTTGTGTTTACACTGTGTGTTACTTTGTGTTTAGGCTGTGTGTTACTTTGTGTTTACGCTGTGTGTTACTTTGTGTTTAGGCTGTGTGTTACTTTGTGTTTACGCTGTGTTTTACTTTGTGTTTAGGCTGTGTGTTACTTTGTGTTTACGCTGTGTGTTACTTTGTGTTTAGGCTGTGTGTTACTTTGTGTTTACGCTGTGTGTTACTTTGTGTTTAGGCTGTGTGTTACTTTGTGACGCTGTGTGTTTCTTTGTGTTTACGCTGTGTGTTACTTTGTGTTTAGGCTGTGTGTTACTTTGTGTTTAGGCTGTGTGTTACTTTGTGTTTACGCTGTGTGTTACTTTGTGTTTAGGCTGTGTGTTACTTTGTGTTTAGGCTGTGTGTTACTTTGTGTTTACACTGTGTGTTACTTTGTGTTTAGGCTGTGTGTTACTTTGTGTTTAGGCTGTGTGTTACTTTGTGTTTACGCTGTGTGTTACTTTGTGTTTACGCTGTGTGTTACTTTGTGTTTAGGCTGTGTGTTACTTTGTGTTTAGGCTGTGTGTTACTTTGTGTTTACGCTGTGTGTTACTTTGTTACTTTGTGTTTAGGCTGTGTGTTACTTTGTGTTTACACTGTGTGTTACTTTGTGTTTAGGCTGTGTGTTACTTTGTGTTTACGCTGTGTGTTACTTTGTTACTTTGTGTTTAGGCTGTGTGTTACTTTGTGTTTAGGCTGTGTGTTACTTTGTGTTTAGGCTGTGTGTTACTTTGTGTTTACACTGTGTGTTACTTTGTGTTTAGGCTGTGTGTTACTTTGTGTTTACGCTGTGTGTTACTTTGTGTTTACACTGTGTGTTACTTTGTGTTTAGGCTGTGTGTTACTTTGTGTTTACGCTGTGTGTTACTTTGTGTTTACGCTGTGTGTTACTTTGTGTTTAGGCTGTGTGTTACTTTGTGTTTACGCTGTGTGTTACTTTGTGTTTAGGCTGTGTGTTACTTTGTGTTTACACTGTGTGTTACTTTGTGTTTAGGCTGTGTGTTACTTTGTGTTTACGCTGTGTGTTACTTTGTGTTTAGGCTGTGTGTTACTTTGTGTTTAGGCTGTGTGTTACTTTGTGTTTAGGCTGTGTGTTACTTTGTGTTTACGCTGTGTGTTACTTTGTGTTTACGCTGTGTGTTACTTTGTGTTTAGGCTGTGTGTTACTTTGTGTTTAGGCTGTGTGTTACTTTGTGTTTACACTGTGTGTTACTTTGTGTTTAGGCTGTGTGTTACTTTGTGTTTACGCTGTGTGTTACTTTGTGTTTACACTGTGTGTTACTTTGTGTTTAGGCTTTGTGTTTACGCTGTGTGTTACTTTGTGTTTACGCTGTGTGTTACTTTGTGTTTACGCTGTGTGTTACTTTGTGTTTACGCTGTGTGTTACTTTGTGTTTACGCTGTGTGTTACTTTGTGTTTACACTGTGTGTTACTTTGTGTTTAGGCTGTGTGTTACTTTGTGTTTAGGCTGTGTGTTACTTTGTGTTTAGGCTGTGTGTTACTTTGTGTTTACGCTGTGTGTTACTTTGTGTTTACGCTGTGTGTTACTTTGTGTTTACACTGTGTGTTACTTTGTGTTTAGGCTGTGTGTTACTTTGTGTTTACACTGTGTGTTACTTTGTGTTTAGGCTGTGTGTTACTTTGTGTTTACACTGTGTGTTACTTTGTGTTTAGGCTGTGTGTTACTTTGTGTTTACGCTGTGTGTTACTTTGTGTTTACACTGTGTGTTACTTTGTGTTTAGGCTGTGTGTTACTTTGTGTTTACGCTGTGTGTTACTTTGTGTTTACGCTGTGTGTTACTTTGTGTTTAGGCTGTGTGTTACTTTGTGTTTACGCTGTGTGTTACTTTGTGTTTAGGCTGTGTGTTACTTTGTGTTTACACTGTGTGTTACTTTGTGTTTAGGCTGTGTGTTACTTTGTGTTTACGCTGTGTGTTACTTTGTGTTTACGCTGTGTGTTACTTTGTGTTTAGGCTGTGTGTTACTTTGTGTTTAGGCTGTGTGTTACTTTGTGTTTACGCTGTGTGTTACTTTGTGTTTACGCTGTGTGTTACTTTGTGTTTAGGCTGTGTGTTACTTTGTGTTTAGGCTGTGTGTTACTTTGTGTTTACACTGTGTGTTACTTTGTGTTTAGGCTGTGTGTTACTTTGTGTTTACGCTGTGTGTTACTTTGTGTTTACACTGTGTGTTACTTTGTGTTTAGGCTGTGTGTTACTTTGTGTTTAGGCTGTGTGTTACTTTGTGTTTACGCTGTGTGTTACTTTGTGTTTACGCTGTGTGTTACTTTGTGTTTACACTGTGTGTTACTTTGTGTTTAGGCTGTGTGTTACTTGTGTTTAGGCTGTGTGTTACTTTGTGTTTAGGCTGTGTGTTACTTTGTGTTTACGCTGTGTGTTACTTTGTGTTTACGCTGTGTGTTACTTTGTGTTTACACTGTGTGTTACTTTGTGTTTAGGCTGTGTGTTACTTTGTGTTTACACTGTGTGTTACTTTGTGTTTAGGCTGTGTGTTACTTTGTGTTTAGGCTGTGTGTTACTTTGTGTTTACGCTGTGTGTTACTTTGTGTTTACGCTGTGTGTTACTTTGTGTTTACACTGTGTGTTACTTTGTGTTTAGGCTGTGTGTTACTTTGTGTTTACGCTGTGTGTTACTTTGTGTTTAGGCTGTGTGTTACTTTGTGACGCTGTGTGTTTCTTTGTGTTTACGCTGTGTGTTACTTTGTTACTTTGTGTTCACGCTGTGTGTTACTTTGTGTTTAGGCTGTGTGTTACTTTGTGTTTAGGCTGTGTGTTACTTTGTGTTTACACTGTGTGTTACTTTGTGTTTAGGCTGTGTGTTACTTTGTGTTTACGCTGTGTGTTACTTTGTGTTTAGGCTGTGTGTTACTTTGTGACGCTGTGTGTTTCTTTGTGTTTACGCTGTGTGTTACTTTGTTACTTTGTGTTCACGCTGTGTGTTACTTTGTGTTTAGGCTGTGTGTTACTTTGTGTTTAGGCTGTGTGTTACTTTGTGTTCACGCTGTGTGTTACTTTGTGTTTAGGCTGTGTGTTACTTTGTGTTTACACTGTGTGTTACTTTGTGTTTAGGCTGTGTGTTACTTTGTGTTTACGCTGTGTGTTACTTTGTTACTTTGTGTTTAGGCTGTGTGTTACTTTGTGTTTACACTGTGTGTTACTTTGTGTTTAGGCTGTGTGTTACTTTGTGTTTACACTGTGTGTTACTTTGTGTTTAGGCTGTGTGTTACTTTGTGTTTACGCTGTGTGTTACTTTGTGTTTAGGCTGTGTGTTACTTTGTGTTTACGCTGTGTGTTACTTTGTGTTTACGCTGTGTGTTACTTTGTGTTTAGGCTGTGTGTTACTTTGTGTTTACGCTGTGTGTTACTTTGTGTTTAGGCTGTGTGTTACTTTGTGTTTACGCTGTGTGTTACTTTGTGTTTAGGCTGTGTGTTACTTTGTGTTTACGCTGTGTGTTACTTTGTGTTTACGCTGTGTGTTACTTTGTGTTTAGGCTGTGTGTTACTTTGTGTTTAGGCTGTGTGTTACTTTGTGTTTACACTGTGTGTTACTTTGTGTTTAGGCTGTGTGTTACTTTGTGTTTACGCTGTGTGTTACTTTGTGTTTACGCTGTGTGTTACTTTGTGTTTACGCTGTGTGTTACTTTGTGTTTACGCTGTGTGTTACTTTGTGTTTAGGCTGTGTGTTACTTTGTGTTTAGGCTGTGTGTTACTTTGTGTTTACGCTGTGTGTTACTTTGTGTTTACGCTGTGTGTTACTTTGTGTTTAGGCTGTGTGTTACTTTGTGTTTACGCTGTGTGTTACTTTGTGTTTACGCTGTGTGTTACTTTGTGTTTAGGCTGTGTGTTACTTTGTGTTTACGCTGTGTGTTACTTTGTGTTTACGCTGTGTGTTACTTTGTGTTTACGCTGTGTGTTACTTTGTGTTTACGCTGTGTGTTACTTTGTGTTTACGCTGTGTGTTACTTTGTGTTTACGCTGTGTGTTACTTTGTGTTTACACTGTGTGTTACTTTGTGTTTAGGCTGTGTGTTACTTTGTGTTTAGGCTGTGTGTTACTTTGTGTTTACGCTGTGTGTTACTTTGTGTTTACGCTGTGTGTTACTTTGTGTTTAGGCTGTGTGTTACTTTGTGTTTA
Organism: Acanthochromis polyacanthus; assembly: GCF_021347895.1. Lineage (NCBI taxonomy): Eukaryota > Metazoa > Chordata > Actinopteri > Pomacentridae > Acanthochromis > Acanthochromis polyacanthus. The sequence goes on from NC_067129.1 coordinate 666,531, forward strand.
CGCTGTGTGTTACTTTGTGTTTAGGCTGTGTGTTACTTTGTGTTTAGGCTGTGTGTTACTTTGTGTTTACACTGTGTGTTACTTTGTGTTTAGGCTGTGTGTTACTGTGTGTTTAGGCTGTGTGTTACTTTGTGTTTACACTGTGTGTTACTTTGTGTTTAGGCTGTGTGTTACTTTGTGTTTACGCTGTGTGTTACTTTGTGTTTAGGCTGTGTGTTTCTTTGTGTTTACGCTGTGTGTTACTTTGTGTTTACGCTGTGTGTTACTTTGTGTTTACGCTGTGTGTTACTTTGTGTTTAGGCTGTGTGTTACTTTGTGTTTACGCTGTGTGTTACTTTGTGTTTAGGCTGCGTGTTACTTTGTTACTTTGTGTTTAGGCTGTGTGTTACTTTGTGTTTAGGCTGTGTGTTACTTTGTGTTTACGCTGTGTGTTACTTTGTGTTTACGCTGCGTGTTACTTTGTTACTTTGTATTTAGGCTGTGTGTTACTTTGTGTTTAGGCTGTGTGTTACTTTGTGTTTACGCTGTGTGTTACTTTGTGTTTAGGCTGTGTGTTTCTTTGTGTTTACGCTGTGTGTTACTTTGTGTTTACGCTGTGTGTTACTTTGTGTTTACGCTGTGTGTTACTTTGTGTTTAGGCTGCGTGTTACTTTGTTACTTTGTGTTTAGGCTGTGTGTTACTTTGTGTTTACGCTGCGTGTTACTTTGTTACTTTGTATTTAGGCTGTGTGTTACTTTGTGTTTAGGCTGTGTGTTACTTTGTGTTTACGCTGTGTGTTACTTTGTGTTTAGGCTGTGTGTTTCTTTGTGTTTACGCTGTGTGTTACTTTGTGTTTAGGCTGCGTGTTACTTTGTTACTTTGTGTTTAGGCTGTGTGTTACTTTGTGTTTACGCTGCGTGTTACTTTGTTACTTTGTGTTTAGGCTGTGTGTTACTTTGTGTTTAGGCTGTGTGTTACTTTGTGTTTACGCTGTGTGTTACTTTGTGTTTAGGCTGTGTGTTACTTTGTGTTTACGCTGCGTGTTACTTTGTGTTTACGCTGCGTGTTACTTTGTTACTTTGTGTTTAGGCTGTGTGTTACTTTGTGTTTAGGCTGTGTGTGTTTATCCGTCCAGCAGGTCATTCAGAGGATTCAAACATTCATCAGCGCCCTCCTCCCCTCATTTGTTCCTCTAAATTATTAAACTTTTACCTATTTTTCAATTATTCAACAAGTTCGTTTTTTCCTTTTTTCCTTGTTTGATTAATTGAAGTTTTCAAACGGATCCAAACAAACGCTCAGACAACGTTTGGAGAATATTTCCGTTTCCAGTGACGTTCCCGTAAAGTTGATCTGATGTTTTCATGTCAGGAGTCGGAGCATTTTTACGATGATGTGATGCAAAGGAGGAACGTTCTCCAACAAACGTTCAGGAAATGTTTTATGAATGTTATTGAAGCCTCAGAGGATTTCTGTAAAACATTTCTGATTTATGAACAAAGGTGGAACGTTCTGAGGGTGTTTTAGGGATGCTGTTGAAGGAACCCATCATAGAACGTTCTTCTCTAAAACCTTCTCATAATGTTCCATGATGACAGGAAATGTCAAACCAACATTTAAAACATGTTCTCCAGATGTTATTGAGGCCTCAGATGACAGAATGTTTCCTGTACTGGAATATATTTAAGGTGGAACATTTTGGCTTTTTGTTGAAGGAACTCATTCTAGAACGTTCTATAAGACATTTCAACAGCGATGACTAAGGATGTTCTCAACGCACCGTTCAAAAACGTTTTCAACATCTTCAGATGACAGAACGTTCTTCATGAGACGTTCCTGCACTGAGATTTATTAAAAATGTGGAACGTTCAGCCTCCAGTGTTCTGGGATGTTGTAGAAGGAACATATGATAGAACGTTTTTCTACAAGATGTTTCAACAAAGGAAGGACGTTCTCAACAGAACATTCCAAATCATTTTGAACATCTTCTTAAGACCTCAGATGATGGACGGTTCCTGATGAGACGTTCCTGCATTCTGTGGTAGGGCTGGGCGATATGACCTCAAATCAATATCACGATAAATTGGTCAATTTTACCTCGATAACGATAAATGTACGATAAATCCCACCCCCAACAAACCACTATATTTTTGCCATCTGAAAATAATCACAGAAAATGATGCAAATGAACTGCTTTTCATGCATTTATTTAACAACTGGCGTACATTACTTTCAATGAAATATAAACGTGTAAAAATTACTTGTAACCATTCAAGTATAAACATTCAAAATAGATTGCATGACTTGAACAAAGTCACATAGAACAGGAGAAAAAGGCTACCTCTTATAAAGTTTTTTTGTGCAAATAGCTTGAGCAAAGGTAATGCCTTACAAAGGCCAATATTTATATAAAGACGGTAACGTCTTTGTGGAGGTAGTGTCCCCTGTAAACAAATAATATAAATAATGCTTTCGAAAAATACTTTCACGATGGTATGATGTACCTCTTCTCAGCTACGTGCATGAGGCGTTTAAACCCCGTGCGCTCCACTGTAGCTATGGGAGCCAAATCCTTTGCTATGTGATAGGCTATCGCGTTGGTTATTTCTATCCACGTTTTAGAAGTTCTCTCATACGGTGTAGCTCCCACAAATGCCTCCGTTATGGGCTGCTGTCTGGGGGTGACCGTGACACTTCTCGAACCTTGTTTCTGGCTTTGAGCTTTTCGCACATCTTCAAACTCAACAGCATGGTTGTGCTGTAGGTGGTGGAAAAGGTTAGACGTGTTGCTTTGGGAAGTTACGACGGTTTTCAGACACACTTTGCACTTTGCGTTCTTTTGCTCAGCATCATCTTTGTGGAACCCAAAATATTTCCAAACGACAGATGTGGAATTTCTTTTTGGAACGAGCACAACAGGCTCAACTTCGACCAATACTGCTTCATCTACGGATGCGTCAGCCGCTTCTACATTTAAACCATCGGCCATTTCCTTGTCGTCTGTTTACCTTCTTGCTCAGAGTGAATGGGTGGAGTCACATGACTCCACACGCTGTCCCCTGTCCTAAAGGGGAATGAACATAGCATACGGGCGCACAGTCAAAACAGACCAAAATAATTTTATTTTTTAAAACACCGAATTTACCGACATGGGCAAAATGACGTCGGTCATTGTAATAAATTTCGGTAACGGTAAATTTTCGGTTTATTGTCCAGCCCTATTCTGTGGGGTTTATCCGTACACAGAACCTGACAGGAGCTTGAAGTGAATTATTCCAGCTCTGTTCCGTCTCTTTTGGCTGCTTTGAGTCGTGACAGGAGAGTTTCATCCTTATTAGCAGCACAGCTCTCCAGATGTTCTCCAGATGTTCTCCAGATGAAACGCTTCTTTTCTCTGTGGATCGGGACTCGTCTGGTGGGACGCTGCAGCCGGATGGGGATTCCTTCCTCCCTTTGCTCGCTCTCTACAACACGATGAATACTTGATGGTGTGATGATAGCGATGCTGGACGGTGGGAGGTGTCGCTGCTCCGTGTCTGCAGAGCTTCTCTACAACTTTGTCGGCTGATTAAGGCCACATGTTATCGATCGGCAGACTGCTTGAAGTGCAACATCATCATAAATAATTCTCCTGCCTTCCAGAATAAACTATCACCTTTGTTGGCTGTGCTGACAGTCTCCCATTGAAGAGCGAATGCATTTTTTATGTTTTTACTTGACCTTAATTTAAGCTGTACAAGAGCGATTTCTTATTTACGAGGTCTGGAGGAAATCAACAGATGTGCAAACCATTTAAGGCACTCAGCGGACACACACATGGACTCATGTTTTCACCGAAATACCTCCAGAATGTCTGTGATTCAAACGGCTGCTGAACATGTTTAATGAGTGTATGTTCTGGTTTGATCACTGAATGGAGCCGCTAAAATCATCTTCTTAAGAAAAATAAGTTCAGTTTCACCAACATTCATCCTCAGTTTATCATTTCCACATCACAACTTCCAGATCAGTGTCTACAAAGAAACACAACATTTAGTCACCTGGACCTGAACCAGAGAGGATCAGAACCACAAAAATAAGACAAAAAACAACAAAAACAAGACAAAACATTAGAAAAATGAGACACAAAATGACTTAAGTGAGAAACAAAATGACAGAAAAATGAGACGAACAACAGGAATAAAAAACAGAAACAAAAAATGTGAAAATCACAAACTGGCAAAAAATGGAGAAAAGACAAAAATTAGACAAAATATTAGTAAATGAGACACAAAACGACCAAAGAATTGTAAGCTGCAGACTGTTTTTCAGTTTTGGGAACGTTGAGGCCTAACAGTCTGACAGCGGTCCTGACCCAGATAGCAAACTATGGGTGAATAAGTGTTCAATCTATGTTGAGACCTAACGTAGAAATTATACAGAAAGCACAAGGTTGATAAAATGTTGAGTCAACGTTTGCTTTTCAACCATAAATCACACTTTACCCAGATAGCAAAAGATGTTAAATCAATGTTGAATTAGGGTTAAGAAGGTTGAATTGTGGTTACGGTTGAAGACTGATGGTTGGATCAACGTTGATTCAACAACATTTTGTCAACATTGAAGTTTGTGTTTAAAAGATGCCATTGAATCTACATTGTATTTTGGTTTAATTAAAATGTTTGACAGGTCAATGTTTAATTAATGTTGAATCTATGTTTGCAAACATGTAATCTATGTAAGCAAATGTTGACTCAACATTTTATCAACCTTGCGCTTTCTATATAATTTCGACGTAAGGTCTCAACATAGATTCAGCATTGATTCACCCATAGTTTGCTATCTGGGGATGCTCCATCTCCCCTTTTTCCTCAACATTTTCCTCCTACATCCCAGTTTTTCCTTTGGACACATAAACGACAGCAGTTTAGTTGTTTGGAGCGTGTTTATGTGGAGACAGAGTTGTGTTTTCAGATGTAGAAAGCAGTGAATTTACAACATGCTTTATTCTTTTTATGCTCCTTTGCCTTTGATTGTGTGAACTCTTCAGCCTGGGGTCATTTCCATGAACTCAGCTGCTGCTCTGCTCCATTCATTTCAACGTTTACTTCAATAAACTGAGCTCTGTTGTTGTTTGAAGCTGACATGGCTGCTGCAGAACGCATCGTATGGCTCTCTGCAAACAGCCTCACATGTTCAAAGAGACACTAAACCCCACACAGAGGACTGGAGCTTTAGAAAGAGGAGGGAAACCGCGTCGAGGGAAAGAAAGGCGACGGGTGAAAAGCGTCTCTAAGTGTTTCTTCTGCATGTGAAGTCAGTCCCTCGGCCTTCTGGGACGCTCCGCCGGCAGTCTGATGCCTCTGAGAGCAGCTCATCCATATTACATCGTCTTTACCATGAGCTGTGATCGCTGCTCTACAGACGTGAAGGATGAGGAGGGAAATGAAGGGAAAGGAAAGGAGCGAGGCGAGGGAGGATGTGATAAAGAGAAATAAAAGAATGAGGAAAGGGGCGGAGACGAGCTGAAGAAAAGGGAAAAAGAGCGTTGGGATGTTCCAGAAGAGAAAAAGTGTGGATGCTGCTCTGCTAAACGACACACCCAGCCCTCAGTCATCTTTCTGTTCCCCCCATCAGCCTCCTGTCCCTCTGCATTAGGAGCTGCCTCGGGGCAAAGAGGCAGAGAGATGCTGCCAGAGTGAGCAGAGAGGTGGTTTATGGGATGGGTCTGTTCAGAGCAGAGTTAGCCCAGGCACTGAATGGAGCATCTGGGAGGAGGCCAGGCTTTACTGTTTCCATCTCATGTAACTTTACATCATTTCATTCTGCTGTTGTTTTTGTTCCGTGGTCACAGTCCGTTAAAGGAGCTTCCATTTAGCTGCAGAAGCTTAACGAGTCAAATTAAACGTGTTTGCTTCATCGTTTTCCATTTAATAATGATTAAAAACTACCAAAGAGGAATGTGATTTCCAACCATTTCTAGTTTGCTTAATAAAGAGGCAGAAAACCAGAAGAGGGAGGAGCGGGGGGGGGGATGGGTGGTCAGCTAATGCTGGAAGATTTCTGTTTCCAACAATGATGTCTTTTAATCACAACTGTTTCTTTCTCTAACAATAAGTGGGTAGTTTGGTAGCCTTCATCATAGTACATGATTCAAACCTTTGCTTTATGAATGTTTTGTACATTTAAATGACTCTGCTCAGCATGTTTTCTAAATAAACAGTAATCTGTGCATTCGTGGTATTTTTACAGTATTTATGCTCATGAAACAATCTGTGCATTATTTTCTGCATTCAAAGGACTCTGAATCTGAATTTCTGCACATAGAATAATCTGTACCATATCAACAGTACTAAAGCGTATTTTCTCATTTCTTAGATTTTTATTTGCTGGTGTAAAACTGCAAATTTCTTTTGTAAAATAAGTGTAAAATGAAGATACGGTTTGGTTAGGGTCTAAATAACAGCTGTGTTAAAGACCTGCTATGTGGAAAACGTCTTTATTTACTGAGTCGACATGCTGTTTATCTGCTAAAAGAACAATAAGTGGGTGAACAGGCTGCAGTGGGCTGATCATAAAACACAGAATCAGACTTTAGGTTTCATGTGAAGCAGAGCTGAGGAACCAAACCTGTCACATTTCTACTTCACTCTTCTCAAGAATAACATTCGATTAGAACAAGAACGGCTGAATTACTGAATGAAGAAACAGGAGAATGCATCCAGGACATTTTCAGGCAGAAAGGGAATATTTTTTAGGAAAAAGTATCTAAATGTGAACCTGTGGTGCACTTAAGTTTTTAGAGGTTTTATTCATGACTTTGGCTGAGAGAAGCCCAAACTGAGATGACTTTTTAGTTATGTTTTTTAGCTGCTTTGTTTCAGCCTTCATCACTGCAACAAATATAATTCTACTAGAATAGAATAGAATAGAATAGAATAGAATAGAATAGAATAGAATAGAATCACTTTATTCATCCCCGAGGTATTCACTAAATCATTTAGTTTTTTTTAATCCTGAAACTTCAGTTTTCCCACAAAGAATTGAAAGGAAATCAGTCATTTCTGTTTGGACACATAGAGGGAAGTTTGTCCTACAGAGTCAGGAACTTTGGAACAGACCCAGCAGACTGCTGAAGCTTCATATGAGCTTCATCTGCTCCAAACATCAGCAGCTCTTCAGCTCCTTCTGTGGAGTCAGGGACATCTTTGAAGCTTTAGTGGAAAGTAGCTGGACTTCTGTTCAGACTCTTCTGCAGCTCTGAAGCTTCTTGGATGAAGGTGAAACGTCCAGCTGATTTTTTTTGAAGCACTCAGATCCTACAGAGAAGTTCTGCTGCAGAAGGATCAGATCTGGTCTTATTCAGGAGGAACAGGTTTAGTTTAACCCTCCTGTTGTCCTCAAGACACCAAAAAATATTGTTTCCCTGTCTGAAAAAAAAAAAAAAATTGCAAAACCTTCAGGAAGAAAATTCCAATAATTCCTTAAAAGTTCCCTTAAGTTTTTTTATTTAAAAAATCCCCCAAATTTGGCAAGAAAATTCTTGTAAATGGTTTCAAAAAAATCCTGAAAATATCTAAAATGATCACAGATATATCAGTGAAATTTCTAATATTTTATTTAAGAACATCCATAAAAAATCAACCAAAATCCAGTGAAATTCACTGGATTTTGGTTGATTTTTTTTCTGAATGTTCTTAAAGAATTTTTTTTTAACATTTCTTTTTTCCACAAAAAAATATTCAGAAATTTCCCCAAAAATGTTGAAAATGTGGACATCAGAAGTGTTACTGTGAAAACATTTTTTTCCTACATTTATAAACTTTAAAGCGGGTCAGTTTGACCTGCAGGACGACATGAGGGTTAAAAATAAAGAGTAACAGTCAGAAGTGATGCAAACTAACACACAAATGCTTTAGGAAGGTTCAGGTCAGTAAAGCAGTTTGAAACAGCAAACACAACCAATTAAATAATTAAAATTACAAAATAAGGCCAGTAAAATAGACGAGCATCCTTTTTATTAAACTGATAAAAACAACTGAATGTGGTTTAAATGAAAAGGAGAATAAAATATGCTTTAAAGGAACAGAAACGTGACACAAACTCCTTTCATTTCCTGTTTTGCTGTAAGCGGTGGTCGGCATTCATGGCCTGTGAGAGAATAAGGGAGTGATGGGGGGGGGTTCTTTAGTGGTTCTGTGATCTCGGCCACCAGTTCCACAGCTGGTGCACCAGCAGGCAGCCCAGCCTGGCCATATGCTGCCTGGGCTGCTCCCATTGCTCCCATTATCCTCGGTGGAGCAGCCCCAGCCCCCCCACTAACCCTAAACCACACCGCCACTGTGCTCTCTCACCCCCCCACCCTCAGCCTCACCACAGCTATCAGAGCTGAACACAGGACACAGTACGCTGCAGCGCTCCCTCCATCCAACCTTTAAAAGTTCCTCCAGACTCTCCTCAGGAGTAAAACAACAAAGTCTGATGTTTTAAATGAGGAAGCATGCATGTCTATGTTTTATATGAAACGAGCAGACGTGGGTTGTTCATGTGCACATTTCTGTTGTCTTCATTTACAGGCACCAAAAAATAGTTTCCTTGTCTGAAAAAAATCCAGAAACTCAGCAAAACAAAAAAAATAGCAAGAAAATTCTTGTAAATGTTTTCAAAAAATGAGTAAAAATCCTCCAAAGAAATCCTCTTCTGAAAATATTTATAATTTTGATTTTTTATTAAATTGCTAAATTTTTATTTCTTGCCAAATTTGTGGATTTTTTTTAAATATAGCTTGTAAGGATTTAAGGTATTTTGGGAATTTTCTTACAGAAGATTTTACAATTTTTTTTATAAATTTGGGGAATTTTTTTTGCTAAATTTTTGGATTTTTCTCAGACGAGGAAACAGTATTTTTGGTGCCTGTAAATGAGGACAACAGGAGGGTTAAAATTAAAGGGTAAGTTGTTTACTTCTGTAGGAAGCCAGTGTTTATAGAAATTCTTCTTTCTTTGCTCTAAGCTGCCAGGTTGTTGCTCGTAGTCTTTTCTTTGATTGCGTCGACATTTCCTGAGGGTGGGTCGTACTGTTGGATTGTAGGAAAGCTGAAACTACGACGTCTGAACCTCACAAACGTTTTAGTGTCAGATCAGAAGCAGAGCTCAGATTGTGTTTCTACTTTCACTGATCTTTCTGGAGGCACCAAGAAGCCTCTGATGTGAGAATGAAGAAGCAGAAAAGAGTCTGGTTGGTTTCATAGTTTTTATAAAGTTCCTCTAAAACCTCTACGATAAACATGAGATTCGGGACATTTTCAGACCCTCAGTGTCGCCAGTCTCCACCCTCCTATATTTGATTTACCCCCCAGGCCTTTCTCAGGTCTGCTGCTCTCTGTAGCTGCCCCCTCCCTGCTCCATTACCCCCATCCTCCCTCCTATCCTCCCTCCTATCCTCCTATCCTCCTATCTTTCTATCCTCCTATCCTCCTATCCTCCTATCCTCCCTCCTATCCTCCTATCCTTCTATCCTCCTATCCTCCTATCCTTCTATCCTCCTATCCTCCTATCCTCTCTCCTATCCTCCTATCCTCCTATCCTTCTATCCTCCTATCCTCCTATCCTCTCTCCTATCCTCCTATCCTCCTATCCTCCCTCCTATCCTCCTATCCTCTCTCCTATCCTCCTATCCTTCTATCCTCCTATCCTCCTATCCTCTCTCCTATCCTCCTATCCTCCCTCCTATCCTCCTATCCTCTCTCCTATCCTCCTATCCTCCTATCCTCCCTCCTATCCTCCTATCCTCCTATCCTCCTATCCTCCTATCCTCCCTCCTATCCTCCTATCCTCCCTCCTATCCTCCTATCCTCCCTCCTATCCTCCTATCCTTCTATCCTCCTATCCTCTCTCCTATCCTCCTATCCTCCTATCCTCCCTCCTATCCTCCTATCCTCCTATCCTCCTATCCTCCTATCCTCCTATCCTCCCTCCTATCCTCCTATCCTCCCTCCTATCCTCCTATCCTCCTATCCTCCTATCCTCCCTCCTATCCTTCTATCCTCCCTCCTATCCTCCTATCCTCTCTCCTATCCTCCTATCCTCCTATCCTCCCTCCTCTCCTCCTATCCTTCTATCCTCCTATCTTTCTATCCTCCCTCCTATCCTCCCTCCTATCCTCCTCTCCTCCTCTCCTCCTATCCTTCTATCCTCCTATCCTCCTATCTTTCTATCCTCCCTCCTATCCTCCTATCCTTCTATCCTCCTATCCTCCTATCCTCCCTCCTATCCTCCTATCCTTCTATCCTCCTATCCTCCTCTCCTCCTCTCCTCCTATCCTTCTATCCTTCTATCCTCCTATCTTTCTATCCTCCTATCTTTCTATCCTCCCTCCTATCCTCCCTCCTATCCTCCTCTCCTCCTCTCCTCCTATCCTCCTATCCTCCTATCCTCCTATCCTCCTATCCTCCCTCCTATCTTTCTATCCTCCTATCTTTCTATCCTCGGCTCCAGCTACAGTTTCATCATTGCTGTCCTCACTGCTGTCACACAAACACACAGTTTTATTGTTCCTCAGATGTTCTGGGAAAGTTTTTCTAGACGTTGTTAGAAGGCTATGCCCTAATGTTCTAGGTTGTTTTATGGATCCTGTTCCTGCCATGACAGACTGAATGTTCCACCTCCTATTTATAACATGATATGAAAATAACAAGACTAAACTCTGGTTTTAGGACCCTGCAGTGCTATTTAATGTGATGGTATCTGAATAATTTAGGGTTAGGGTTATGAAAACTTGACCAGAATACAGATTAAGCGTATAATGTTATCAATAACAGGTAATTAGTTAATATAAGCTGGAGTATCATTAACCCTCCTGTCCTCTTCATTTACTGGCACTGAAAAAAATTCAAAAATTCAGCAAAAAATTCCCCAAGTTTATAAAAAAATGCAAAATCTTCAGGAAGAAATTTCCAAAAATTCCTTAAAAGTTTCCCTTATTTGTTTCTTTAAATCCCCAAGTTTGGCAAGAAATAAAAAAAATTAAAAAATGTTTTAAAAAAAAGAGTAAAATCCTTCCAAAAAATCCTAGTGATGACATATATATCAGTAAAAGTTCTGATGTTCTCCTAAAGAACATTCGGAAAAAAATCAACCAAAATGCACCAAATTTTGCTGCATTTTTTTTTTCAAATGTTCTTAAATAGACTTTTTTTTTAACATTTCCTTTTTTTCCACCAAATTTTTTTCAAAAATTTCCCAAAAATATTGAAATTGTAGAAGTTTTCACTGTGGAAATGTATCTATATATTCCCCACATTTTCAGACTTTTTTGCAAAGGATAACCCTAACCTTCTGCACCCTAAATACCCCAGTGATTCCAACAGAAAACAAAACTTCAGAAAAATGCAAACACTAGTAAATAATCTGACAAAAATCCAGAAATTGTTGCAGTAAAGTGATCTCTGGTTGGCTCTGTGGCGTCACTTTGAAGAGAAGCAAACATTCTCAGTTAACTTTTGTGCTTCATGAGACGAATTTGAACTTGAGGATGATCAGTGTTCATATCTGCACCGTACAGGAGCGAGCGTGGATGAATAGACCAGCAGTTAGTCCTCATTACATATTGATGCAGCAGAACATACTGTAAAGTGTGTATTAACTATTAAGCACTTTAAATTTTTCCCACTCTCCAAACTTGTGAGCCAAATTTGTGAGTCTTTAATGTTTTATTTACTGAGAGCTGCTCTGTGGTGATTTCTGAATCAGCTGAGGGGAGCTGGGGCTTCATGTCGCACACTGTGGGTGACACACACACACACACACACACACACACACACACACAGACACAGACACACACACACACACACACACACACACACACACACACACACACACACACACACACACACACACACACACACACACAGACACAGACACAGACACACACACACACACACACACACACACACACACACTATGTTTTTCTATCATTGTGGGGACATACCATTGACTCCCATTCATATCTAAACCCAAACCCTAACCCAGACCAAAACAATGTCTAACCCTAAAGAAACGTTTTTGCACTTTTACTTTTTTCAGTAACAACAACATGGCCAAGAAAACACTGTTTAAACTTGTGGGGACCAAAATGAGGTCCCCACAAGTGACATTTGTTTTGATTTTCCTACAGTTGTGAGGACATTTGGTCCCCACAACCCCTATAATTACCCGCCCACACACACACACACACACACATCGAGATGCAGAAAGAAACACACAAACATTGATTCAGACACACAAACACTGTAAATAAAGCTACCATAAAATTGCATTTACGGTAAAGAAACATGTTGATATTGTTGATTTTAGAGTTAAAAACGTGCTTCCGTCCACATTTTACTGTAAAAAAAAAGTTTTAGCCTTTAAAAATTTACATGAATAACAAATAAGATAAAGTTGTGTAATTTATTATAAATATTACAGCATTTTCCCATCATCAGCACAACAGTTAGCGTATTTAATGTTTAATATACTTTTTTTTTTTAGCAAAAACTGTGGTTAAAGCTGTCATTAACCCTCCTGTTGTCCTCATTTACAGCCACCAAAAAATATTATTTCCTTGTCTGAAAAAAAATCCAAAACTTCAGCAAAAAAAATCCCCAAATTTCTTAAAGTTTGCTAAACCTTCAGGAAGAAAATTCTAATAATTCCTTAAAAGTTTCCCCTAAAATTAATTTTAAAAAATCCCCAAAATTTGGCAAGAAAATTCTTCTAAATATTTTCAAAAAATGAGTAAGAATCTTCCAAAAACATCTTTAAAATATCTAAAGTGTATTAATAAATCTAATCTAATCTAATAAATATCTAAAGTGTATTCATAAATCTAATCTAATCTAATAAATATCTAAAGTGATTACATATATATCAGTAAAACATCAAACATTTTCTTTCAGAACATTCACAAAATAATGTACCAAAGTCCAGTGAAGGCAAAGGAAGGAACCACTGCTGAAGAACAGGCATGAAAAGGAACGACTGATACCTGGACCAACCACCATCCTTCTGGGAAAACGCTTTGTGGACAAACAAAACAAAAGATGAAAAATAACAATTTTTTTTTAACTTACTTTGGACATCCAGTTAAAAACATCTGACCATTTGAATTTGGTGCATTTCCATTCATTGCTGAAGATATTGTATAGTATGTGTGTGTGTGTGTGTGTGTGTGTGTGTGTGTGTGTGTGTGTGTGTGTGTGTGTGTGTGTGTGTGTGTGTGTGTGTGTGTGTGTGTGTGTGTGTGTGTGTGTGTGTCGCTGTGGTTTGTGGGTCCGTCCTCCACTCAGCGTTTGTTTGGTTAAAACTGCAACACAACAAGGTCACATTTCAGAGAGAAACACAAGCAAGAGGAGGAGAGAACCGAGAAGCAAATATGACACCTCAGAAACACAACACACACACAACACACACACACACACACACACACACACACACCTTTGTTTACTAAACTTTCCGCCTCTGAAATATTTATCAGCGTGGGGAGGCTGTGGAGTGTTTGAGTGTAAAGTGGTGGGAGGCTGCCCAGGAGACAGGAGGCCGTCAGGGAGCAGCTGATGGACGTGAAGATACCTGGTGGAGGTGTGGAAAGGAGCATTGGTTCTCATGAAGGACAGTTCAGCTAGCAGGGAACGTTCCCACAATGCTGGCTGAAAGTTCTATTCATGTTTTAACCCTCCTGTTGTCTTCATTTACGGGCACCAAAAATATGGGTCCCCTGTCTGAAAAAAATCCCCCAAATTCCTGAAAATTTGCAAAACTTTAGGGAAGAAAATTCCAATAATTCCTTAAAAGTTTCTCTTAAAAGTTTTATTTTAAAAAAATCCCCCAAATTTGACAAGAAAATTCTTTTTCTATTTTCAAAAAAAATGAGTAAAAATCTTCCAAAAAAATTCTAAAAATATCTAAAGTGACAGTGATGTGGGGCTCTACGTACATCGTTTAAATATATTCTGTTTTCTGACTCTTAAAGGACACACTATCACTGGAACAATAAGTTCACAGTCTGAGGTCACTGGTTCATGTTGAAGGAGATCAGAAATGTTAAAGATCAAACTAGAGGTTTGACAGTTGTAAGCTCATTTTCTTCTCTGTTTCTCTCTCTGTTCCTCCTCCTTTCATCTCCGTTGCTTTGCAGACTTTTTCAGACTTTTTCAGGCCTCCTGCCGTCGTCTTCTCACACTTTGAGCATCACAAACCCTCTCAGCCGCACTCCCCGGCTCTCTAATCACATTTAGTCTCATTGTTTTAATTTGCCATCCTTCCGTTTCCCTTCTCTCTCTCTGCTGATTCTCATTGGACGATGAAATCTGGAGTAAAGTGGGACTGATCCTCATAAATCATTAAGCAAGGTTTGTTTTGCCTTGCGAATGTAATTAATACATAATTAATATTTAAAGATCGACTCATTTATCAAATTTAATTTCTCCACCGCAGCAGAAACAGTGAGACGAGGAAAACAAACACATGGAGGAGGTGGGATTTTTTTTTGTTTGTTTGAGATGAACAGAGGGAGAATAAACAAAGGAGGGAGGAGAAGAAGAATTAGCGCTAATGAGGGAGAAACGAGCGACATCTTAATTAGCAGACAGGTAGCAGCTCGGTCCCAGAGGAGGGAAGGGAACTCAGCAGACGGCTGTTAAATCAGATTATTTCACTGTTTATGTCTGAAAAACACACATAAATACATTCTGACTTCTCACCTTGTCCCACATTAGATGCATTCAACCTGATTTGTTGCATATTAATGCTTGGCTTATGTTTACTTTCAATAGAAACCAAATGTTCAAATTCAAATTAAAGCGATTTAAAGCCAAAACAAATAGTATTTGTGCCTGAATGAACTTACAGTCAGCCTTCCAGAATCTGCTTTGGTTTGACTGACTTCCTTCTGTGTGTTTCCTCTGGAGACCTTCATGAGATCGTTAAGTCGGACCACTTATCTCTGTCAATACGTTCAGCAGAGCTATTGACCCGAGCTGGTGGCCGAGATGGAAAAAAAGAAAAGAAAGGGAGGTGGAAAGGAAGAAAAACAGATGCATAAATATGGAAAACCAGAATTAAAAGGACCAGTTCACATCAGTGTCATCTCACCGCTAATCATTCACAGAGAAACCAACAGATCCACTGCAAGTTTAGTTTTTCCTGCTAAATCCTGTTTATTTTTTCATTTTTTTTTACCTCTTTAACTTGTCCTTGCATCCTCATGATGCACTTTGATGAGCATATGTTCATCCCAAAGCTGGGACATTTGCATTTTTGAGCATTAAAGGGGGTAAAATAATACATAAACCAAACTATAAAGAGTTCTAAATCTCCAAATTCATCTGGATGTGGATCAAAGGTTTTGTACAGATTCTTTCATGAACAGAAAAACTGATAGAGAAGTCATAAAATGGCACAGATTTGTCCATAAATGTAAAGTTTGTGCATATATTCTTGTGTATGTAGAATATTTGATGTTTCTCAGGGGTTCTAAATGTACAAAATGTTCATAATTCACAGGAAGGAATGTGTTGATGAAGAGGCTTTTCTGTGTTTTCAACATTTTCCAGCTTTAAAAAGGATCTACGTTGACCAAAGAGCAAACAGTCTGACGGCAGGTCCCTGAACTCATCATGCTTTATGTATGTGCACGTTTGCATGGATGCACGAGTGAAATGTGGGAACAGAGAGCGTCTCCCTCACACACACTTCCTGCGCCCTGAGCTCCCAGCTAATGGGTTAATTTCATTCCACTGCTCTCTGCCATGTTGAGGACAATTAGCCCAGAATGGAGCTGTGAATATTTAATGAGTCCACTCCAAGGTACAGGGAGAAGGAGAGGAGGAAACCTGGGGAGAAGGAGAAGATGAAGCTGGAAGACCAAGGCTGGGGATGTTTTCAGCAGTCTCCTTTTGGATTTTAGGAATCTAAAAATGTTTATCGTGGATGATTCTGCAAAAGCAAAAGCTTGGATTAAGTTCAGAAACACTTTAGTCATGACCGGCAGCAACACATTTAGACTCTTTGATTGTTGAAAAGGGATCAACTGATGTGGGTTTTTAGGTTAAATGCTGATTATTGGGGATCAAGAAAGGCCAATAACTGATATCTGGAACCGATATACAGGAGGTCCTCGGTTTACGGCGTCCTCGACCTACAGCGTTTCATCGTTACATCAGAACTGGTTACTGGAACTATTTAATGAGTGGAGCGGATGAATACGTCATCACATGGCGCTATCAGACGTCTTTGTTTCCATTCTCTGGTTGTACTCCACTTTGGATTGTGCTACATTCACTAACTTTTTACCTTCATTATGACTCCCAGTGTAAGTCAGACTCTTCTGATGCTGGAAGAAAAGGAAAGCTGTCTCCATGGAAGTGAAATTAGACAGAATAAAACTCTGGGAACAGAAACACCGACCAACATGGGTCACGATGTAAAAACAGGTCAACATGTTGTAGTGACCCTCTGATGAATGAGTGAGACTTTATCTGGTTCTCTGCTGGTTTATTGAATACAAAAAGGCACAAAATGACCACAAACAGACTGAAAACGATCACAAAAAGGCACAAAATGACCACAAACAGACTGAAAACGATCACAAAAAGGCACAAAATGACCACAAAAAGGCACAAAATGACTCGGTGAGACAGACAAATATCACTTAAAGACACAAAATGATGAGCGACACACAAAATAACTGCAAAAAATTGCATAATTACCACAAAAAGGCACAAATGACCACAAAAAGACCTGAAATACCCACAAAACTGTCTTAAAATTACCAAAAAAAGAAGCAAAATAAGCACAAAGACACACAAACAACCACAAAAAGATGCAGCATGCCTTCTTTGTTGCCTTGAACCTCCACTCGAGGACTTCCTCTTTCCTCTGCTGACTCATTCAGTCTCTCAGTGAATTATCTGATCGCTCATTTATTAACTCATCCACTTTCTCTCCTGCTGTTACCTGAACAGCACTTTGGTTCATCTCTTGTTGTTGTCTTTCTCTGTTACTACCTGAGCTATTAGCATGGAATACTATGAGGGAACCCCATTATTCATTTTCATTATTTATAATGCAAACTGCAGGGTCTTTCCTTGTGTTTGTTTGGTCTAATCTTTACCAGGAATAACTTTTCCTCTTGTTAAAGTTGAGGTATTCTTTAATTAATCCTGCTATCCAGCTTTCTTCTTCTTTTTTGTTTCAGGACTTTCCATCTCAAATCATTTCAACTTTCCATGTTTGGTTGAAACTTTATTTATTTAAAAAGATAAAAGCCTAAAAAATGTCACTGTATTTGGCCAACTATCCGTCATTCAGAGCCCATAAAACTGGACAAATGGATCCAATGGTCTCTGATTGTGGTGAGCAAAGATTAAACGGCATCATCTTTCTGCTCACCTTAACAGAAATAATTCAGAATGCAGAATCATCTGCTGATATTTTCTGAGCAGCTGCAGAACGTTTTGATATGAAATACTTGAGAACAAAAAAATTGTTTTCTCGTTGAACTATAATAAGTAAATGAGCCGATATGACAGGTGGAACCAGAAAGACACAAACATTTCTGCAGGTTTCATGAACAGAAAATGCTTCTCGTTGACAACTATAATAGTAATAATTATTATTATTATATTTGAACTCATCATAATCAGACTATTTGACGTCCTCGTCCAACATCGCAGATTCCAAATCAGTGTGATGATGAGAAATAACTGTGAAACTTTCAGGCTTTTATATTTAATAATTCTAGAGATGTTATCATTTAAGTAGAACTTTAAATTCCAATGTACAAAGAAAAGGGTTAAAGTTGGTTGGTGGGCAATTTTCTGAATAATGTTTAAGATCCAAAATGTAGCTTTTTAAATATCATTTACAAATCAGAGATGGTGGAGTGGAAATAGTTGTAAAACATTTGATGGTTCTAAGCGGTGTGACCCAGTTTAAAGCATCTTCTCCTCATCATTTCTTAGCAGATGTTGCAGAACTTCTAGTCGTGAGCAGAAGTTTGAGGCGAGGAGCCTGAGGATGTCCCGTGTGGGTTCATCTATTTGCTGATTTGCTCCACCAGAGTTGACTCAAACTGAAGAAACACAATCAGCTTCTGC
Organism: Acanthochromis polyacanthus; assembly: GCF_021347895.1. Taxonomy (NCBI): domain Eukaryota; kingdom Metazoa; phylum Chordata; class Actinopteri; family Pomacentridae; genus Acanthochromis; species Acanthochromis polyacanthus. Next base: position 684,626 of record NC_067129.1, read on the forward strand.
AACTTCTGGACTCGAGCTCAACTTTGAATGGAAGAGAATGAAGAAGCAGATGCTTGTTTGCTGTTGTTGTTTACGAGGGTAACTTCTGTCACCTGTGGACTCCTCAGAAAACAAATCCACAATTACAGTGAATGCCAAAAGACGGACTGACAGATGGAGCTGTGATCAGCCGGACCGGTGGGTTTATGCCCTGGGGTGACAGGGATGACGGCTACACTGCTGCCTGTCAATCAGAGCCACCTCCAGCAGGTCCAGCTTCAGCAGAGAAACACTGAAAACGTAGAAAAAGACACTTTGAGCGAGTCCTTTAATTGCTTAATTGATCCTCGTCTGCCAATCGAGTGTCTGAATTATTAATTGACTGGATGACAGCGAGATCAGTGAAGGAGGAGGATTGATTGGAGGATGAGGAGGTCGGATGCTGATGGGTTGTTATGGTGATGAGGGTTGTTATGGCGATAATGGAACAGAGGAAGGTATTGATTGTTTGTCTGACGGCTTTACTGCCACTCAGCGTCCGGGTGTAAAGGATTAGATTACCAGTTACATTCATTTTATTTCTCCAGAACGTGTTTGTGCAGACGGTATTGATGAAGTGGATTTAATTTTATCCCCACAGATGCAGCTTTTGTTTCTCTAATTTTAGCTTTAACTCTCGTGTCGTCCTGCAGGTCAAACTGACCCGTTTTAAAGTTTGAAAATGTGGAGAAAAAAAATTTTTTTCACAGTGAAACTTCTGATGTCACATTTTCAACATTTTGGGGAAATCTTTGAACATTTTTTTGGTGTGAAAAAACAAATGTTAAAAATGTTTCTTTCAAACAAAATCCAATCAAATTTGTTGCATTTTGGTTAATTTTTATGTGAATGATCTCAAAGAAAATATTAGAAGTTTTACTGATAGATATGGAATCACTTTAGATATTTTTAGGATTTTTTGAAAGACTTTTACTAATTTTTAAAAAATATTTACAAGAATTTTCTTGCTAAATTTGGGGGATTTTTAAAAAATAAATCTTTTAAGGAATTATTGGAATTTTCTTCCTGAAGGTTTTGTAAATTTTCAGAAATTTGGGGAACAACACTTTTTGGTGCCGTAAATGAAGGACAGCAGCAGGTTCATACACCTTAAATGATCAGGTTACATGAATGCAAAAGTCTGTTTTTGAGTGAAAAACTGCTATTTTTTAGCATGTCTGGCTTATTTTAAGACACCTTGACTATCCTGGTAAAATAGAGCTTACAATAAGTTTTCCAGCTAATTTTAAGATCTCAGTATTCTAAATATCAAATCTTATTCAAGAAATCTTACCAAGACATTTTTCACTTCTTCTATTGGCAGATTTTTTTCACTTATTTCAAGGTAAAAGTTCTTTGAAATAAGTTAATTTTTCTTATTTTGGGAGGGGCATTTTGTCCATTGTGGTTCCTGCTTTTGGAAGACTCTCAGTTATTTCAGAACCAGAAATGTTCCACAGGTTCCTGCAGTAAAAAACAATCTCATATGTCGTCCTTCATTTACCACAGAAAAGAAACTACAAGGACGAATCCAAACGGCACTAAGGTGCATCTCTGCCGTGTTTTAAAGTTCCTTAAAAGCACAAACCGGTCGTCATTACAGTTCAAAGACATCAGCATTCATTATGGGTAAAAAGAAACCAGAAGCTGCTCCACATCCTTTCTGGCTGGGCTCTACCTGGAGCCATGGGAGAGCATATGGTACATGGAGGATGAGCTGTGCAGACGGCTCTCCTGTTACCGTGTGCTGACATACAGATCGTTGTTGTCGCCGACAGCTGCTGCTCATGAATGCTGCTCTTGTGCCAAACTCGGTGCTGGAGCCAGAACGACACGAACGCTTTAAATTAAAGATCTGGAGACGGTCCGCAGAGGTGGAGCGGAGAGGAATTAATCACAGTCCTGAAGGTGTGGAGCTCAAAAGATTCAAACCAAGGAAATCTATTTATTATCAACATATTTTAAATAACAATTATTATACAAAAAAGTGTCCCACAACATGTTAGCATCACCTGTAGATGACGTTTGTCTTTTGTGTCTCGTTTCTGTCTTTTTCTGTCTTTTTCTGTCTTTTTCTGTCTTTTTTGTCATTTTGTGTTTTGTTTTTGTAGTTTTCTGTCTTGTTTTTGTAGTTTTCTCTCTAGTTTTTGTAATTTTCTGTCTTGTTTTTGTAGTTTTCTCTCTAGTTTTTGTAATTTTCTGTCTTGTTTTTGTAGTTTTCTCTCTAGTTTTTGTAATTTTCTGTCTTGTTTTTGTAGTTTTCTGTCTAGTTTTTGTCACTTTCTGTCTTGTTTTTGTAGTTTTCTCTCTAGTTTTTGTAGTTTTCTCTCTAGTTTTTGTTATTTTATGTCTTATTTTTGTCGTTTCCATCATCAAACAGAATGGGTAGAGCAAAGCTGTGTTCTCTCTTCTATTTTTCATATTTTTATTTGGACTGTTTTCCATCAGTGGTCAGCAGTAACAGCTAGCTAAATATCTAGCTTCTACTGCTGAGAAAAGGCTAGCATTAGCATGGATTAGAGTAGGGTTAGCAACAACACAGAAAACATGAAATAAAAATGAGCCAATCAATACCTATTATTGATCAATACAGAGCAGAAAACTGGAAAAGTCCAAATATCCTCCAGTTCTGTAACGATCCATACGAGCTGAACCTTCAGTCAGTTCTGGGCTGCACTTTCTTACAGTTAATAGAGCATTTCTTTAACAAAATAGTTCAGCCATGTTGGTTCAGATGATGCTATTTGTGGTTTTATTTTCTGTAATAGAAGTCTTAAGAGTAACTGACCATCTGTGTCCCCTGAGAACTCCCATGTTAAGCAAAAAACCCACAAAGAATCAAAGAAATGGCTCAAACAGACATCCGTCAGTTTCTTTCATGCACTCTAAGCACTTTTCTCCTCTGATTCCCTCGTGTATCTGGATGAAATGAAGTGCAACAGCATAATGCACCGTATTGACATCCGACATGTCAAAACACGGCAAATTACCATCTGAGATGCCGGCTACGCCTCTGACCTGACCTCAAGTACATAACATCCGGCGCTCATCAGTTCCTGCCATTCACCGGCCGCTCCACAAATGCGTTTAGTTTTCTGCTTCTCTAAGCTTTCAGCCGTGTTCTACCACAGCATCCCATCATGCCCAGCTGTACGGAGGGTGTAGCTCTAAAACGTTGGCTTATTTGTGTTTCTGCACGTTTGTTTTAGTGTTTTTTGCTGAAACTGTCTGACCTGTAGTCTTCTTTTCAACCTCTGAACTTTAGTTTTAGCTCCAGAAACATAAAATCTGTTGCTTCCTGCTCCATCAGTCAGGCTGTGTGCAGTTAAATGAAAATAAAAAGGTGTTTTCTACACTTTTTCTGGATAAATAATATCCTCAGATGGCTGTTCAGTGTTCAGTTCATGTTTTTTATTATTCCTATTCCCCGGTGTGTTTGCCTGAAATGAAGTGCGCCGGCATAATGCACCGTATTGATATCTGCACATGTCCAAACACAACAGATTACCGTCCTGCCGTCTTGGAGGACAGACTCCCTCAGATCTGATCCATAGATCATCGGCACTCATCAAGCTGTCTCACGCAGCGCAGCATTAATGCATTCTGTTGATATCAGCGTTTCAGAGGCCATTAAGGAGCAGCAGAGAGCACTGAGAGAAAACTCGTAGGAACAGAAAGTTACAGACCTCACCTGATGGCGAGTCTCTCCTGTTCTGATGGACGGAGGTCAGTTCATTTCTCTTTTAAACCCATAACGACACGCCCCGGGTTAATGGAACACCGGCTCTTTGGGAAATGGACATCGAAAGCTTGTGTGTATCTGCAGCTGATTATTTGAGTGGAATGAAGGTCCAGCATGTAGGATTTAAGAGGATCTACTGGTGGAAATGGAAAACAATGCTGATAATTGTGCTTTCATTAGTGTATGAACACCTGAAAAGAAGAATCATTTCTTTAAGAAGCTGCTGTAGGTTCTCCTACACACGTTAAACCGAACACTTTGGTCCTTTAAACACAAACTAAAACATGTTCAACATGTGTTTGTTGCCTCACATAGACTGAATGGTGCTTTACTCCAACACATATTTTTCTAATAACATTTCTAAAAGTATGCGTTTGGAGTCATGATAGCAAAAATGACATTTTATGTCTTGTTGCCGGCAGACAAACAAACCAATGCCAATCATCACATAACTATAAAAGTCGTACATTTTTTAAAGAAAGTATTCTAATCAAATGTTTAAAGAACACTTTGGAAATGTTTTCAGTTCCAGTAATGTTTCTATAAAGTTATTATAAAGTTTTAATGTCAACTTTCAGAGGAGGAACATTCTCAAGTTAACATTCAACAAATGTTTTCCAGACGTTATCGAGGCCTCAGATGAATTTTTTTATAAAATCCTGTTCTGTGATGAATGAACAAACGTTCTGCCTGTAATGTTCTGAAGATGTTTGGGAATGTTGTTGAGGGACACATTATAGAACGTTCTTCTTTAAAACATTGCTGTGACGTCCCACAGTAACAAGGGTTCTCAAACCAACGTTCAAAAAATGTTTTTCACAGAACTGTTTTGAAGCAGAACCTTTTCCGACGTTCCTGTAATGTGATGTGCTAAAGGTGGAACATTTTAGGTTCTGCTTCTATAACAGGATGTTCTAATAAAGCATTCTAATAATGCTTTCACGATGTTCACAAGACCTCCGTTGACTTTAGAGGACGTTCTAGGTGCAACGTTCTCAGGATGTTGTGGAGGAACACAAAGTTCCATGATAAGAAAGGAAGAAAGTTCTCAGTGCAGCATTCAGAACGTTTGGGCGTAACGGTCTCACGGTGTCGTCTTCAAACGTTTTTAGAACATATTTAGTTCTCCTGGGAACTAAAAGAAAACTTCCTGCTAGAAATTTTACTGGTTACTCGGCCAGAGTTTTTTTTTTGTTCCAGTAACGTTCTGCGAAAGTTCTACAGAGTTCTAGTAAAGTCCAGCAAGAATCAGAGTAGCGTGGTCACTTGTGCTGCAGCGTTTTGGTTCACTGAGGCCTTCAGATGTTTCTCTGACTGATCCTGAAGTAAAGTGGATTTAAATGTGGATGTGATGGATGCATGAAAAAGAACAGATGTGACTGATAGATCAGTCTGAGCTGAACAGAACGAGGTTGTGGAACCTTCTAGCTAAACACAGATGGATCAGTTTGGTCTCTAGAAGCAGCGATTCTGAGGATTTCTGGTTCCACATCTGTTCTAGGAGTGGATGATCTCCCTCAGAGAATCACATAGTTCAGCGGGCCGTGGATGGGAGGCGTGTTTACAGACGGAGCAGAGGGATGAATAAATGATGTGTGTGATCTATAATGAATGCCTCCTGTTCATTACACATTCTCACATTCAACAGGCCATTCCACAGCCACAGCTCTATGTGGCCATGGCTGTCTGACTGAGACAAATGTGTCCCATTGGTTAGGTCAGACCTCAGTGGGCGGAGCCACAGGACCACAGGTGTTTCCTCCAGCTGTGTAGGGCCTGACTCTGCTCTGTGATTCGTTAAATCCAGATTAGAACGTGTACGAAGCAAGATTAAGAAGTTAAAGTCCAATTAAAGTCGGGGTTTTCTTTTTCAACCTGACTAGATCACCATGGCAGCCGATGCTGCTCTGGTCACCTTTTAGTTTCTGTGAGCGAATAAGTATAGTCTGCAAACTTTTTGAGCTGTACGTTAGCAGGACCAACAAACGAAGCTGTAAAGTTACAGGTTGACGGGCTGTGTGCACCGCGTTGCCATGGGAACCTGCATGCATCCAGTGTACAAATTATGTGCTCAGTCCTGGTCGTTTGTTACAGAAAATATTCAGTCAGAAACATAAATTTGACTCTGATTTGTTCAAAAATGTCATCAGACACTGACTTCTTCAATATTATGTTTAAATTAATTTAAAGTTCAGCAGCTCTAATGTGCAGCTGTCATGCTATTATTATTATTATTATTATTATTATTATTTATTTATTTATTTATTTATTTTTTGCATTTTTTCAATATTTGGGTCTTACAGGGTTAAATCTTTTTTTTTTAATTTAACCAAGTAGTTTTCTCATCTAAAATGACCAAATAGTTTTTTTAGTTAATAGTTTTTTTTTTTTAATAAAGAAGTTCCAAAATTAACTTTAATCAAGAAAAAATCGGCTGGTCCAACAGGGGACTCGAACTTTTGTTTTTTGGATGAAAAACGTGACTTTTTTCCAACCTTCACCCATTCTGTTCTCTTTTTTTAGACTTGAATTTAAAAAAAAAACAGGAATGTATTTATTTATTATAGCTCTGTTACCGTTTATTAGACTCTACTTACATCTTTTTTTAGAACAATGCACACTTTACTTTTTAAACTTACATTTCTTCTATCATCTATCACAGCCTGTCACGTCCCTGCTGCCGGGTGGCCTCCACATCTGCCTCCACATCTGCCTCCACATCTGCCTCCACATCTGCCTCCACATCTACCTCCACATCTGCCTCCACATCTGCCTCCACATCTGCCTCCACATCTGCCTCCACATCTACCTCCACATCTGCCTCCACATCTGCCTCCACATCGGCCTCCACATCTGCCTCCACGCTTGGTGATCTCGTGCCACATGGGTCCACGCATTGCCAGCCTTCTTTGTCAAGTCAGCTATCGATCTGCTGCGGGTAAAATCCTCCTCCCTGCCACACAGGTGATTGGACAACACGGTGAGTCAGGTTCAGTCCTACAACAGGACAACACACTTCTTCTACTTCTGTTCAGGTCTTTAGGACAGATTTTTCTCTGTATACTTTTGTGCTGCTTAAATTTCCAAGACTGGAGTAACTGTAGGGGTCAATAAATCTTTCTGGTTTTAATTCTGTAAACAACAACCCTTCTAATTATCATGAAAATAATCATATTTTTCTGCTTAATAAGTTAAAAAAACTTCTATAAATTGGTATTTTTCCGTTTTGTTCTAATTCCAAAATATTTGATTGAATGAAATCTTCCTGATGGATCCACCAATAACACGTCTACTTTACATGTTGTTGTTTTTTTAAATGTCATGTTTTATTTTTCATCCTTATTTTCCTGTTTTGCTGCATTTCTGTCCCCACAGTCGAGTCCGTCAGCTGTGGAGGTACAGAAAGTAGCCGGGGGGGTTTAATTGGGGGTCATCTGGAAAACAAGGCCTCTTCTATTAAAGATCCCATCAGCCTGTGACCCCTGCAGCTCCGTCACCGCTGGGGCTGATGGCGGCTAACAATGGGACCTGCAGGTCGGCGGGCTGCTCTACAAGTGTCGGGGCGGTGGGGGCTTCCATGTCTCCATACGTTCATGTCTGGACCTCTTAGAGCAGCTTCACTGCACGCACCGACCAATCACGGGCTCCTAATTACTCCTGGTGAAATAACTGGATTTTCTCCTTTGCTGACTCAGCTTTCACTCAGTGTCTGTTCAAAGGAGTCCAAGCAGAAACATTCAGAAGCTTTGTGAAATTAAACTTCCACTCTTATTGTGAAGGAGAAAGTGCAGCAGGTGAAGCCATCATCTCCAGCAGGTCCTGGGTCTACATCCAGCACGGATCCTTGGTTCTTCTGGGCTCATTTCCCATTAAAATGTGTGATAGCACGCATTAATGTCACAGTTAAGGCTCTAAAACTGTGAAACCACAGCAGCTTTTTTGGTCTTTGTTGCAATTTTGTTTGCTTTGTTCAAGACTGTAGTCCAGGAGAATGGATAATGGAGATCTTTACTTCTTCTTTTTCTGATTTATTTTAACTTCATTGCATTTTCAGTCATTGTTTGCTTTCATTCTGCCACTAAGACTACTTCATTTTAGCCGCAGACAGACAGACACACAGACAGATCATTTTGTTCACTGCAGATAGATCACATTTAAAGGAAAAACAAGGAAAATATGTGCAAAATAATGAGCAGATCATGCTGGTAGAAGACATGAGGTATAAAACTGTGCTGGTATTTACAATTAAAGAGTTTTAGAAAGTCTAAATATAGTATAACAATTATAACAATGATGAAGCAGATGGGATCATATATGATGGATTCTTGAAAATAATTCTGTTTTTTCTCTGCGTATGAACGTAGTTATTCTGGCTTAAAGCTGTGCTCATTTAACTCTTCCTTTACTCAGAAAACCTGTGATCCAAACAGAAGTTTAGCTCTCCTTAAAACGGTTAAAGGAATGTTTTGACTGCATTTAATTAAAGCAGATGTTTAATTCCAACCAATGCTTTTCCAGTAAAGCGTCTCACAGACAGTTGGAAGTCGACTTCTGCTGTGTTTTTCAGCTGTTTAAGGCTTCTGGAGGACGTCGTTTTTCCGTTAACCCCTCATCTCCCATCTGTAACTTTCTGCCAAATCACTTGGTCTCTCTTTGAATGAGAACAACACATTTACGTTGTTTCTTCCAGGCGTGGCTGATTGTTGGAGGTCCGTCATTGTTTTCAGGACAACAGAGATCACTTCTGTTTAAACCGACACACGCCTCTGATATCTGCTTACTGTTGGAAGGTCGGACTTTTGTTTCTGGCCGTGTGTGTGTCACTTCAGGTGTGTATCAGGTGAACTGGCAGCGTTAAACCGGCGGGAATTAAAAAAAAACCAAAAGCTTACATAGAGTGTCTGTGTGAGAGATCTGCACCTGATGTAGGATGAATTATATTTACAATAAAAGTATTCTGGAAAGTGGTAAAGATTTCAGTTTGAACCGTCCATCCATTAATCCATCCATCAGCCATCCATCCATCATCCATCCATTCATCCATTAATCCATCCATCAGCCATCCATCCATCATCCATCCATTCATCCATTAATCCATCCATCATCCATCCATTCATCATCCATCCATTCATCCATTAATCCATCCATCATCCATCCATTCATCCATTAATCCATCCATCAGCCATCCATCCATCATCCATCCATTAATCCATCCATTCATCCATTAATCCATCCATCATCCATCCATTCATCCATTAATCCATCCATCAGCCATCCATCCATCATCCATCCATCATCCATCCATTCATCCATTAATCCATCCATCATCCATCCATTCATCATCCATCCATTCATCCATTAATCCATCCATCATTCATCCATTCATCCATTAATCCATCCATCAGCCATCCATCCATCATCCATCCATTCATCCATTAATCCATCCATTCATCCATTAATCCATCCATCAGCCATCCATCCATCATCCATCCATCATCCATCCATTCATCCATTAATCCATCCATCATCCATCCATCCATTAATCCATCCATCAGCCATCCATCCATCAGCCATCCATTCATCCATTAATCCATCCATCATCCACCCATCCATCCATCCATCCATCATCCATCCATCCATCCATCCATCCATCCATTCATCCATCCATTCATCCATTAATCCATCCATCATCCATCCATCCATTAATCCATCCATCAGCCATCCATCCATCAGCCATCCATTCATCCATTAATCCATCCATCATCCACCCATCCATCCATCCATCCATCCATCATCCATCCATCCATCCATCCATTCATCCATCCATCCATCCATTAATCCATCCATTATCCATCCATCCATCATTCATCCATTAATCCATCCATCCATCCATCATCCATCCATTAATCCATCCATCATCCATCCATCCATCCATTAATCTATCCATCCATCCATCCATCCATCCATCTATTCGTCCATCCATCCATCCATCCATCAGCCATCCATCCATCCATTCGTCCATCCATCCATCCATCCATCCATCATCCATCCATCCATCCATTCGTCCATCCATCCATCCATCCATCCATCCATTCATCCATCCATCATCCATCCATACATCATCTACACACCGCTTAGTCCTCATCAGGGTCATGAGGGGTGGAGCCTATCCCAGCTGACTGAGGGTGAAGGTTCACCTGGACAGGTAACCTTAATAAACGGGGTTCATTTTTTGGTCAGTATTTGTGCAAATCTTTTGTCACTGAAACAGGAAATGCTCTTTTAAGACAAATTTTACATTGAAGTTTTTGCACAAACTTACTTTTTATCTTTTTTATCCCCCCCCCCCCCCCCCCCCCCCCCCCCCCCGATGGTTACCGTCTAGCTGCAGCGCTAACCACCGATCCACTGTGCAGCCCGAGGTCATACTAGTCTCTGAAATAAAGGCTAAAAGAAAGAGAGGAAGAACAAACCTGATCCAGAAAACTGCTTTAGCATGTCCTACAGTCATGTAAAGTTACATTATATGTACATTTTTAAAGATTTTAATCCCTGTAAAGTAAATCAATCTGGTGAAATCCCCAATATTTTAGCTTGTTCGGCTTCTTTTTGTAGCACCGTCTTCAACGTGCTGCATTATAAAACCTGACCCCACTTTCCTTTTTATTTGGATAATTTTGCATGCGATCTTTGTTGTGTCGCCTAATGTAATGTGTTTTATTATAAAACACTTTAAAACTTTGTGTTTGAAAGATGCTCCACAAATAAAGCTGTCATTGTTGACCAGAATAAGAAGTGGCTTTAAACAGAGCTGCTGGTTTATCTGCAGAATAAAACAGACATTAAAACGTCGCTCTAAAATCTTCCAGTCTTCTTGGTTCTGAGTTCTGAAACGTGGCTGCAGGATTTATTACATTTGGCCATAACATTTATGTGCAGAGTCGGCAGCCTGACGGACATTAAACCTGCTCACAGTCAGCGTTCTGTTCAGTTTTAAAGGTTTTTAGAGGGTATAACTGGAATCTGTGCAGGTCAGAGAAGCTCTTTAACCCTTTAAACTCACTAAAGTGTTTCCTTAAGGACCCGTCTTTGTACCAATTCTTGCCATAAAGTAAAAAAACAAATACATACACTTGTTGTTCAATGCATTTTATACGTATAAACTATCTAAGGACGTGTCATTTTTTTCCAAAAATATCATATTAATACATTTTACTTGTGTAGCAGCTTTTAAAAGTGGAGGTACAACATGTTTTACTAAACAATAAAGTATATAAAGCATTAGAAAGCAACAATAAGCGTGAGTAAAGACGTCACTGTGTAGTTTTGGTCCAGCTTGTTTGATGTTTACAGCATCTCTAAAAAGAAGCGATTCAGTCTTTTTTTGGAGGAGATTCATAATCAAGTTTCTGAATGCCATGCAGCTGTTTTCATAACGTTTCTGAGGACTAATTTACAATATAGAAGAAATAAACCAGTTCAGCAGGAAGTCTTCCAGAAGCTCATAATGTAGAAATCTGTCATGTTTGTGTGTTGTTGTTGTGTGTCAGAATATTTCTGCTGCAGAGTAAATATTTATTTTGTCAAACATTTATTGAACATTTGAGTAAGAGGAGAGATTCCTGAAAAATAAAAGTTTTCAGTTGCTCCGTCTGTCTTCCTGCAAATTACTTAATACTGTCCTTGTAATGTATTTATGCAGTGTTTTAAGAAATCAATACGTCCTGCAGCAGAATGAACGTTCCCTCTGCTGTGAGTCAGTGTCTGCACCTGTACTCGCTCCATTGTGTCCTGAGTGTGTGTGTGTGTGTGTGTGTGTGTGTGTGTGTGTCGTTTGGCCTGAGGCCCTGCAGATAATGCAGCGTGGATCCATAGCAGCAGCCACATCTGTCTATCGTGTCCATTGAGCTGCAGCTTTCTGCTCGCTGTCTGTCGCCGTCTGTAGAACCAACTGAAGCTTCTCCACCCTGCAGGAAAGATCCTGAACAATCATTAACTTTTATTTCACTCAGAGCTGGAGTCCTGTTTGAGGCAAACTGGAACAAAAAGGTTTTGTTTTGCCTTCATGTAGTTTTTTAAATCAGTCAATGTTGTTCAGAAATGTATAAATGTGTGTCTCTTCTGCACAGTGTAGTAGTGGTTACCACTGTCGTCTTGCAGCAAGAAGATCCCCGGTTCAAATCCCGGTCTGGGCTCTTTCTGCATGGAGTTTGCATGTTCTCCCTGTGCATGCGTGGGTTTTCTCCGGGTACTCCGGCTTCCTCCCACAGTCCAAAAACATGCTGAGGTTAATTGGTTACTCTAAATTGTCCGTAGGTGTGAATGTGAGTGTGATTGTGTGTCTGTATATGTAGCCCTGTGACAGACTGGTGACCTGTCCAGGGTGTCCCCTGCCTTCACCGAGTCAGCTGGGATAGACTCCAGCACCCCCCATGACCCTAATGAGGATAAAGTGGTGTATAGAGGATGGATGGATGGAACAATAATTGTTAATATTTTTGTGGTTAATGTTACTGAAAACTTTGACTCTTTATATTTTACAACTATTATCAGAAAAAAATGCCAGAAAAACAACTAAAATCGACTTAATTTTGAAGAATTTTATGTTACTTTATTATTGTGAGTTCATGTTCAGCAGTTTGTGTTTGACAAATGCAGCACAAATTGAGTGAGCAAACCGTTGAAGATTTTACAATAAAATGCTTAAAAGTTCATATTAGAAAAAGAAATATTTAACCTCATGAGCTCTGGGCTATTTTCAGGATCATTTATTTTAGCTGTAGAAGCGTTATGAACCCATCGTTTAATAGAAAGGTTAACATCCATCCAAAGCATGCATTGGATAAATATTAGCATATCTATATAAATACATGCATGGACGAGTCAACAAGTCCTCCAATTCATACGACCGCATAGGTTGTTTGCACCGTGCACCGGAATACGACCCATGCGGTCGTATGAACGTTTGCGCCCCTACAGGGAAAAGGAACGCATTACGGGATTTAATTTGCGAAACGGCTTTTTTCTCACTTTCCCAGCATGGGTTTAGGGTTATGGTTAAGGTTAGGGTTAGGGACAGGGATAGTGTTAGTTAAAAGTTTGTTCATGGTGACGTTTCAGCTGAGACATCGGAGTGTCGATATTTACTCACCCGCTAGAGGTCGGAAACGTCACAACGTAGCATGCGGTCGTCATGCGGGCGTGTACAGACGACCTATGTGGTCGTTTTTCTTTTGAGGACAGGCTGGGACGAGTACATGAGGAATTTAGACCAGAGTAAAGCGTACATGGAAGTGAGATGGAAGCACAGTGAGCTGAATAATGGTTATGTTTGTTTTGACGCGTTGCTCCAGCGGTGGAAGGTCAGGTCAGGTGCTACACCTAAGTGCTGTAAATACTTTCAGACTAATTCAACTCTGAAGAAAGGATGTGGGTGCAAAGTGCATCCGTCTGGCTGTATGGATTAAAACACCCCATAATAATCTGTTTTTTAATTGATGTTAAGTATTTAAGGTTCTCAGACTCTGTGTCATCACTGCTCATTGATTGGCCCAACAAAAACAACAACACTTCTGAAAGTTTTAACCCGCTCAACTTTTTATGCTTACTGTAAAAAACTCACTGAGGACTTTTGGGGCTTTAACTAACCTGCTTTGGATGAACCATCCATCAGAGCCTAATTAATGTCTTCTTCCTCTGATGGAGGAGCTGGTGACTCTTGGTTTATCTTTTCAGCTGCTCAACTTGCTAAATCACGTATTTAAAGCTGTTAATGATCTCTATTTTGTTCTCTCCTGTGTAGAATCTACAGCAACCAGCACTGACTGAAAATCTGTTTTTGAACCTCGCTTTCCATGTATCAGAATCAGAGAATTTATTGTCATTGCACACTTTAGTATACAACGAAATTACATGTATCTATAAAATAGCGTTACTTTTAAACTGACAACTCAAGGAAAGCATGGTTTTACCCATCCTTTCCTTATTGAGTTTTCAGTTTAAAAGTAACGCTATTTGCTGACTTCCACTCATGTTTATGTTCTTTAACCTCCATTAAAGCTCCTCCTCAGCGTCCCACCAGCGTCATCCCGTCTCATTTACTGTCCCACTTTGAGACACCGGCGTCTCCGACATCCCACACGATGATAAATCGCCGGCTTCATCTGCAAGGCGTCTCCATGATGGATCATTTGAATCCACACGGTGTTACTAATTACGGGTGTAATGGCCGATCCCTCCGCATGTCAACACCCATAATCTGACGCTGCTTCTGAGGGGAATGCCAATAAGGAGGCCTCGTGCTAAAACGTAGCCGCAGATTGCTTGCGATCACTATTGACTGACTGATAGGAAACGTCTGCAGCGATTGTGAGCCGAAGCTGCAGAAATGTCTCTCTGATGAGATGAATAATGGGCCTGTAGTTTGAATCCAATCAGCCACGGAAGAGCAAAGCATCGGACTGGCAATTAAACATGTGGATTACTGTTTGCTGTCTTAGAACTCCTACGTCTTACTGTCCAGTTGCATTGCCACATTACTCTTACTACAGTCATAAAAAATACAGAATCAACATGCAAAAAAGCAGCACCGCTGTCAAAAGACACATGAAAAGTGTTCTTAACGATATCACTAACAATTTATTCCATCTGGGTCTGATATCTAATGTTAAAGGTCATTTTTGGAGCTTTAAAAGTACAAAAGTCCTCTAAAAATGACAAACCTTGTCTTTAGTGGAGAAGTACAACACTAAAAAAATACTGTTTGAACCCAGCGGGGTAAATAAAACACAATTTGGATAAATTTTTCTAATTTTTTCTAATCACAACTCTTTCAATAATAAGCAGCATGAACGCACATTTTTTAACTGATTACCCATAAAATTAAGTTGCTCCAATGACTGTTTATTTGAATTTTTATGCGCTTAAATGATCTGAATTATGAACTGATGTCTTTAAGTTGACAAACATTCAATACATTAAATTACTCCAACTGGATTTTCTTTAGTAGTTTTTCAGCTTTTTAAGGTTTTGTTTTTGTAGCTTTAAAGAAATTACATCAATCAACAAAAACAATTTTGGCTGATTAACTTGTTTTTTTTTAATTTTAAACCACAGTTGTGTGTTTGAGCAGATAATAGTTAAATGTTTAAATCAAAAAGCACAAATCTGAGTTTTAGCTACACATAATATTAACTTCATGCTAATGTCAACCCAACGCCTCAAAACAATAACGAGACTTGCACCATTCATTTAAGTGGTGGAAGTGAATCCTCTGGACGACCTTTAAAGATTGAACTGAACTTATTAACGCAGAAGGACATTCTTGTGCCAGAAATTGCTCAGAAAACCCAAACATTTTAACGTAACACAGATTAAAGTATGATACCTGACTGAAAATACAAATAAGCCACTTAAAATTAAACTAGAACAAAAAAGTAAGAAGTAAAACTGAAAAAGATTTTAGCTTTTATGAGTGCAGCTAAAGCAGTGGCAGTTAGCTTAGTTGAATTCGGTTCCTAAGCTAGGCTAAGCTAGGCTAGGCTAAGCTAGGCTAGGCTAAGCTAAAAAAAAAAAGCCTCTATTAATCCCACAGCGGGATATTTGCATTTTGTGGCCATTTTCAGTCTGTGATCATTTTAGGTGTTTTTGTGGACATCTTGCATCTTTTTGTAGTTATTTTGTGTGTCTTTTGTCATTTTTTGTATTTATATGATAATTATGTGTCATTTTGTGTTTTTCAGTGGTCATTTTGTCCCCTTTTTTGTCATTTTGTAGCCATTATTGTGTCTCTCATAATTTTGTATCCTAAAGTGGTTTTTATGAGTCATTTTGTGTCTTTTTTGGTCATTTTGTGTTTCTTTGTCAGTTTGTGTCTCTCTGTGGTCATGTTTGGTCATTATCAGTCTGTCTGTGGTCCTTTTGTCTCCTTTTATGATAATTATGTTTCCAGATCCAGATTCCAGATCACATGACCTGCTCCACATGATGTCATTTCCTCCTGAAGAAAAGACTGGAAGACTCCAAGGCTTTCTGAGTTTAACATAAAGTAGTCAACAGGTTTACTACAAGATCTTTAGAAATAGCTTAACATTTTACTCAATTGTATGTGTAATATTCAGGAGAATCTTTCTGTAAAATGCCATGTGGTGTTTGGTTATAGGCGGCCATGTTGGTTTTAGGCCTGAAAACAGCAGAAATGTTGACTATGATACAAAAAGTCCTGATCTGTCTAATTTACCACAACAACCAAATCAAACCCAGGTAGTCGAAGCTTTTTCGCTGGAACAAACTGAGCTGCAGTAAAATGTCCCGCTGTAACCTCTCGGTGCTGCACGGCCCCGAGGATCGTCATTTATCTCCGTGTCCTCGCTGTGGGGCCCCGGCCGTCCCCTGTGGGGCCTTGTCACCACGTTGTCACGACTCGCCTGCAGAAAACACAACACGGCGTCGTCCCACCGATCAATACCCGGAGACGGGACGGAGAAGATGGATGGAGGGCGGTCGCCTCTCGTTTGTTCTGCTCTGCATTACCTGGATCACAGAGCACACACTCCCAGCGGGGCAAACACACACACACACACACACACACACACATCAACACACACCAACACACACAGACACACACGACGCAGACACACACCGACACACATTCACATACACAGCGGTACAGCAGGACAATCAATTTACACCACTTAGTTGGTCATTCAGAGTTCGTCATTTGGTTTTTATCTTTACTCTGTATTGATTCCACACAAAGAAAGAGACAGAGAAGAAGAAAAAACTCTGAGTTCAGCCGGGCTTTGTCCATTACGAGAGTTATTACCCCGTAAAACTCCAAAATCTGCTCCTCCAGATATATATATATATATATTTATAAGGAATGTTTGTTTTTTATGGACCAAGGACTACAGATGGACATTAGCATGATGCTAAATCTGGTGCAGCCATCTTTTTAATGTAACTGCACGCTGTCCTTTTTCAAATAAACTAGAAACTAAACTAGAAACTCCAGATGTGATTTACACACCGCTGCAGGTTGTTTTTAGGGAAGTACTCGTTCTCGATTCCTCATAGAGATACTGAACAGATTTGTTCATAGAGGAAAATGTTCTAGCACAAAAACAGTGTTTTTGAAGAGGACAAAATATTCAGAATTTACAGAAAGCGTCAGAGGCTCAGTGGTGTTTTGTTCATTACAAATATTACTACCCAGTAGATTTACACACCGGTTTGGAGTGTTTTTTCCTCGTGTTGTGGAGCTTTCTTTTTCAGTTTAGATGCACATCTTTGGACAGATTCACCTTCTTGTGATTTGTAAAGATTAAAAGCTCATTTGTAAACGGCCTCATGCACACCTGGACGTATTTTATTCGTGTTTTATCGTCTATTTGCTCAGATCGACTCCACTTATATGCAGACGATACGCTAGTCTGTGTGAGAAGTTTTCTTTTACTTTCTAGAATGTTCTTCGTAAACTAAAGACGTTCTAACGTTGTTGGATAGTTCTGCCCCAGCGTTCTAAAAACTGACAATGTTCTTTTGTTTTATACGTTTTACAGATTTTATACTGAGTTCCGTCAACAACATCCCAAAATATTCTCAGAACGCTACGGTAAAAATGTTCCAACTTTTTTTATTATATCACAGTACAGGAACGGTCTCGATGACATCTTTAAAGTTTTTTCTAATTCTTTGTTGTCATTGTGGAAATGTCTCATAGCAGAATGTTGTGGTTTCTCAACAACAGGAAACATGTCCTCAGTTTATTTTATATTACCATCTTTATTGGAAGAGATGTTGAAAAATGTTACAGGAGCTTCATGTTAAGCCAAACATAAATATTAATGAGACAAAAAAGTGCGGTATCAATCTGTATGGTTTGCTCTTTGTTTTTGTTTCAAAATAAAATGAGAAAAAAATGTTTTGTTTTTTCTTTTGAAAATTAAATTTAAAAAAAAAACAAAAAGTAGAGAAAGAAAAAAATGTTGAATTTTTAAACAATTTTAAGGTTTAAACAAAAAAAAGCCTTTTCTCTTCGGCAAGTCATTTGGAAGCGACCGGCGGAACCAGAAGTAGTTCTCCACGCAGAACGTCCTGACGCTCATTATGGAGCACTGTGGAGCTGGTTTCTGCGTGGGCTTTCCACTCTCAAAGAGCTCCTGAATGAACCTGGAAAAGGGCTCGAGTCCAGACCTGCTCTGAACTGTTCTTCCTCGGCGACTTCCGGTGTTGCATCAAAATAAAACAACAGCCGTGTTTAGTTTTTTGGGTTTGAAAAGCTCGAGCAAAAACCCAACACTGTGGTTTTTTCATTAGTTAAATAATACATTTCTAC